>NC_134241.1:87818996-88120301 GCF_965152275.1 Natator depressus | reverse complement strand
CTGACTTTACTAGCAGTGATGTTTTTGAGGGGTGTCCAAATTCTGAAAGTTATTTTAGTTTATAGCATTTCCCAAACTTTTTTGGCCACGGAACACTTTTTAGCCTGGTATATGTTTACAGAACACTTATAACTGAAACGTGTCGGAAAGGGGTAGACATCAACATGCTTGCGTGCCACGTTCTGTTTACGACATGATATTCAATACGAGATCTATCAATAACCGGAAAAAGAGTTTTATGTTCAATTATAGTCATTCAAAAAGAGTTGTAAACTATGCTTCAAATATACCAAATTTAAAATAAAAAAAAATTTAAAGACCCTTTTTTAAAAATTACGATTCTTTCACGGAACACCTATTCACATTGTGCGGCACACGAGTATTCCACAGAACACAGTTTGGGAAACGCTGGTTTATAGGAGTTTCTGTGGCACTAGTCACTATAATATCAGTGCGCTTTCGAACTGCTTTGGATTTGCTTCTTCCGCCTCTCATTCTGCAGCCCTTATACAGTAAAATTCCCATTGACTTCAGTGGGTGTCTTTCAGGTATAGTGACTCCAAGGATGTGCTCCAAAAGTAGTTTTTTTTCAGACACAAATTCCTGTGCATCTGCTCCAATTCTTGTGTCATATTTTTACCTTTTCTTTTTGCCAGTTTTTTTCCATGTAAAGGAACGTATTTTGTTTAAAGGAAGAAAAATTGGAAGTTTTAAGAACTCAGTTGTTATTGAACAAACATTTTGGAACTATGGTAATTTTAGGGGGTGCTCTTTCTTGGTAAATGTACGTCTGTTGTGCTGTCCTTCCACACAGGAATAGTACCTTGCTCTACAAATAGCTCTATTGTTTTAAAAAAAATACCATCTGAAAACAATGGGACTATAGTAGACTAAGATGCTACTCAGCCTTAGCAAGCCTGACAGCGTTGGGCCCAAAAATAACAGGACCGTTTGCTTGGGTATTTATTCAGGAGATTGGGTCCTCCCACGGTACAATAGAGAAAAATCCTGCCTAAACGGACAGAGTGCAAATACAACACTTTTGAAGACTTTAACAATGTCATTTTTTTTGTTTAAAAAAAATAGTTTGAACAAGTTTCTTCAAGTGAAAGATTTATCATTGGCTTGAGCCAAGGGCTACATGGGCTGGCATGGAGCACGCTTCCTCACACAGCTTGGCCAATGTACTTTAATCTTGTCTGACGTGGAACATTTGAGTTGTTCCAGTCCATGGTGTTATCTGCAGAGACTAGCCAGGCTTGCTGAATTATGCAATTACTTTTTTTGTGATGCTCACACATGTGGACTATGATGAGACTTCTAACAAACAAAGGCAGGCTATGAACTCGATGTATTTCCCATCCCACTGTTTTTTAAAAGTATTCCTAAATAAGCATAGTTTTTCCTTTTTAAACACATAATTGATAACAGTACTTTGCTCGCTGTATGCTTTTTGACTGCACATTGGAGAATGGGAAGCCTGTGCTAGTTAGTTGCACACAGAGGAAGAAAGGTATAAATTGCCCGTTTTAATAGTCTGCTTCTCTTTCCCAAGTAATTCTCTTGGAAATCTTGAACACAAGGGTATGTAAGACTATTAAACTGCATCCTTTGTGTTTGTCAAAACTGATTTTTTAAAAACATGATTTGCTTTTGACCATAATACTAGGTGATTTATTTTACAAATATAAGATTTAAAAAATAATTAACATATTGAAGAAAATGGAAAGTGTAGTTTTTTGTTTTTGTTTGGTGGTTTTTTGCAAGTTTCCTTCATCCAGATTATTTGTGTCTGTGCTTGACAGTCTCCTAGGTAAAACATGGTCATATTTTCCTACTGGTAATACTGGAAAAAAAATTGCTTATGTGTTTCATTGTAGCTCTGCAGAGAAGATTAAGCCTACTGACAGAAAGCAATGTAATATTATGTTCAAATTAGTATTGATTTTTCCCATCATAATTGAAGCAGATGAAGACCAATGACAGTATAATTGTACCTTCTTCTAGAGATCAAAGAGTTACAGGAATTCTGGGAATAGACTAACTTTGTTATTCTCAGTTTTAATAATTAGGTTGCCAGAGAAAAGATGAGTCTTTGCAATCCTGTTAACCTTTGTGAAATCACAGTAAGGAACCTCCTAATGGAAGTTAAGGCTGTGTGTTAACAAAGGATAATTTAACTAGTAATAATGTGAGCTGAGATGTTTCCCTTAAGTTCTGAATTTGGCTCTGCATTGTGGCCCACTGTTTGACAGGTTTTTTTTCTTAATATGTGTCCTGCTGTTTGTTTAAAACTCCATTTCGAAAGGAAGCATTGGATTAATCTACCAGTAGATGATGACAACTGTGTACAATTTTATTCCTTTGCACATATGCCTGACTGCTTGAAACAACAACTCTGGTGTATAGACTCTTAGGCTGTCAGTTATAATGCAGAAGTTTTAAAGCGAGCTTGAAAAAGGATATATCAAAACAGTCAGTACTCTAGTTTGACAATTGTGAAGTATCATTAACCCTCCTGCAATTCCCACAAGAGTTTATTACAGTAATATTAAAATCAAGCCAATGCCCAGAGTATCCTGCCATTTGTTTCTTTAGCTATAAGTACTTTTGGATGGGGACTGTCATTACGTTTGTCTTGAACAGTGCCACTGTCATTGATGGTAACCAAAATATAATAGTTTGTTGTTTTATTGTACGGATGCTTTCAGCCATGAAACATTATCATCATGGAATAACATTTTGGTTGACAAGAGGTGGATTTCGATGGAGCTGACTTTAACACAAACAGCAGAAGTGGTTGTAGATCTAATCAGAATGGGCAAAAGGGAATTGAAAGTGGCAATCAGTTTCTTCTGCACTTCAGACATTCAAAATAGGGATTAGTGGATTAGGAAATTCTTGCCCCCACATTTTCAAAGAATTTGTGTGCAGTTAGCTGGTCAAAGTCCTATGGAAGTCAATGACCGTGATACACCTAAAATCCCATGATACATCCCAGGGTTCAGTCCAGAAAAAACTAGGCAGGAATTAATGGCATTAATGGCAGGAAGATTTTTATGGTCTTTCTCAGCCCAGCAGTTGCTTTCTGTTTGGGTTAGCGAGGAGAGGAGATGTGTGATTGAATGAATCCACTGTACAAGACATTATCTTGTTTGTAACAATGTCAGACTGTTTGGCCACATTAATGAAATTAAGTTTTTTTTGTTAGGTTTTTGCCTTGATTACAAATCCCTTTTAAAAAAAACAACAACAATGTATCGTGTACCTTTGTACACTATTACAGCATTATTTGTTGCATATATATCTTTAAGTGTTATAGCATCTACAAATATGCATTGTCAATAAATTGATAGCATAGCAGCAATATTGCATATACTGATGCTATGCAGTGAGTGATCAGTGACTTCCATGCACTTAGTCACCTCCTAAGCAATCTGTTTGTTTTAAAGGGCTAAATATTTTCACCTTTTTAATTTAATTTATTTAAAATAAAATACAGAAACTCTAATGTATAAATAGCAATTGACACCTACACAATTAATCTTTGACCAATGTAAATGAGGCCATATTTGCATTTAGTGCCCTGTATAACTCCCCTTTCCTTCAATAGGAGTCACACCTTTGTGTCTGAGGGCAGAAATGGGCCCATAATTTTCACTTTTCGGACTGAAAATTACCCCCTTACTGTTATCTAGTTCACCGTCTGTGGCCTGATGATCATTAACAGAATTGGATGGTTTGAACGTGATCCCAGCTGACAAATGATATAATTACATCTATGTGATCGGATAATCTTCCTCATCCCAATCCTTTCCTTGGTAAAGCTTCACTATTAATTCTCTATTCAGGGTTCTGTTTTTTTTTATTTCTGATCATCTGCCCTAGCTTTTTGAACCAGTAAGCATGAGCAGTTTGTGCTAGGATCAGTATTGGTTCCTAACTGCATGACATGGTTCTTGGTTACTACTATTGGCAATTAAGGAAAGATCAGGTACTGCAGATTCTGCTATACTTTTCTAAACAGTTTTTCCTGCTTTCTGTGAAAGTTTGGGGATGGGATGAATTTAGGGTAGGAAAGCAGCCGGATGAACAGCCCTGATCACCAAAATCCTTTGTTAATCCACAGAACTAGTACAGCATGAGCAGCAAAAGTATAATCTTTCCTCTCCTGCTTCACCAGGGTGTTTCACATGCAAAGTCTCCCCCATATGGGTCACTAGCGGGCTTTGTACACTGAGTCAGTGCTAAGGCCTGTGAAATCCATGGTAATATAAGCAGTCAGGAGAGGTTTGATTCAGTGTCCTGGCTTTCAGCTCAGTGCATTTTCCTTGTAAAACGTTAGCTACTTTCACAGTACAGTGGAACAGGCAGCCTAACTCCTTTTTTTTTTTTTTTAAAAGGACACATCTTGCAAAATCTGGCCCACTTGAGAGGTCTGGCCCACTTAAACCAAAGAGGGTCATGAGTCACAAATTCAGGACACAGTTCCAAACTTCCTCAAAGTTCCGGAGTAACACCATCTGTTGCATTGTCCCAGGTGATCTGTAAAACATGCTGTCACCGTTCTGGGCTAGTTGCACCTCTCACCCTTCTGTGATCTCTCTCTCTGAGTGCACCCCTTCCAAGTTTTAGGACTCAAGCCTTCATCTCTCTGGGGTAGAATCCCGCAGTTCTCTAGCTACAGCCTTTCTGTATACCAGTTGTGATTGCTCAGCAGACCTGACTGGACTTGGCACCTGCAGTTCTTCCCTTCAGGAGCTGTGACCAGCAGTGAATACTGTGGTCATGAATAGCTTTCTTAAAACAAAGTATGATTTAATATTAACAGTAGGAACACAACGTAACAGGAGAAAAGGATTAAAACAACAAAAGGCATACACACACATCTATCATATCAAAAGTCTTTCCATTTTCCACATGGGAACTGTCAGAGGGTGGCTTGCTCCTTTAAGGGCTAGAGGCCTAGGGGCATCCAACCCTAGTGACTTAATAGGCTCAGGTGAATGCCCTGTAAGAGCAGTGGGAACCTGCAGGGGGAGGATGCTCAGGAAGTTGTGGAGGAAATGCAGAGAGCGAGAGTCTGAGGCTACTGTAGGGAAGAGCCTGAGAGTGGTGGAGTTGTTCCAGCTAGGAAGGGATTGGAGTTACCCACTAAAGCAGGGAAGGCCATGAGACACCAGGAGAATTTTGAGACAGTACCTCGGGGAGCAGCTGCTTTGCCCAGGTTAAGGCTGGGGAGAAGACTTTCTTGTGTTTATTTTGAGTTTTATGCCAATAAAACTGTACCCTAAGGTGGGGTATTACTGAACAGAGAAATCTTTTGTGAGTTAATGAGGAGCCTAAGGGGGGAAACTGAGGTAAGACATCTGCAGAGCAACCTCAGGCCACAAAGGGGTGTTTGGGAGGTGACTGGTCCAGTTACAGGGACCCTAGTCGGACTACCTTCCCAGATATCCCCAGCCTCTCAAGGTCTGAGAACAGTTTCTTCCCCTTAAGTATCTGAATTCTTGAGAGGATCTCTGTCTTTAAACTCTAGTAAGTTTCCCCCGCCCCCACCCCCATTCTCACCTGGATGAGGAAATTAATGGAGAAACCTGTTTAGGAAGTCTGGGGGTGTGGTGGATAAAGGGGAATAGCCAGGTCATCACAGCATTGTTCTTCATGTGTTCACCAGAGATGTAAATATCAGGAACCGCCCCCTTTTCCTGGGAGTGTTTTCTGACAAACCTGATTGTGAATTAACACAATATATGCATACAACAACAAACACAGTAACCTGATCAGCATACTGCACTCATAAATTATTACACTCTGAGCTAAACAAAAAGGGGCAAGCTGTGGTATGTGCTGTGTGAGGCTATGGATGCCCGTCCACTAACAGTAGAACTGTTTCAGAGTAGCAGCTGTGTTAGTCTGTATTCGCAAAAAGAAAAGGAGTATTTGTGGCACCTTAGAGACTAACAAATTTATTTAAGCATAAGTTTTTGTGAGCTACAGCTCACTTCATCGGATGCATCCGATGAAGTGAGCTGTAGCTCACAAAAACTTATGCTTAAATAAATTTGTTAGTCTCTAAGGTGCCACAAGTACTCCTTTTCTTTTAACAGTAGAACTGACAACCAAATTATTTTAATAGGCCACTGTACAAGAAAATTAGCAGACAATGAGTTCATCACTACAAACCTCTTGAATCAATGACACATATCTGAAAGTATCAGTATCCCATTACCCAAAGGGGACTGACCTATCTTTAATGCTGTAGCATTAAAATTTCATTTAGAATTGTATGTGTGATGATTGCAATAGTAATAGCTAAAACCTGATAAACTACAGAACACACATGTTGGATAAATTGAGGTGGAGTGTTAGGAAAAGAGAAAATTAAATAAGTCTATTATATAATGTTTTTGCGCACGTGTACGCACGTGCGCGTGCATACACACACTCAAAAACTATATAATAATGGCACCATAGACTGGCACAAAGCTTCACCCAGTGAAGAAAGACAAGCTCCCTTGCTTCTGCAAGGATCTTTCAATTTAGATACTGATTGAATCTTATGATCTAGGTAAGGTGAACACCATATTTTATATTATTTATAGATAATTTTAACACATTGCTTACTAACTCTTATTAGTACCAGTTAGCAGCTTAGGTAACCTCTGAGATAATTTGGTCTCTTTAGTTTAGAGTGTTATTGTAGGCAGCTTTGCTTCAGGTATTCTCTTTTACCCAGCATTAACTAGTCCACTGGGATAAATTCCTTTCTTCGGAAAATAGGAGAGCAAAATTATTCACCAACGGACAGGAACACATTCAAGTTTAATTAGCAAACTTGTACAGGTCAGATGTTTTGGTTTAATGGTGGATGTCATCTGATTAAAAATTAAGATAAGGTTATGATTAAGTTGTCAGAAATTAAGATAAGTCTCTTGTTTTCTTTAAAGTAATTATGAGGCCCAGGTGTTTGGATAACTAGCGTAAAAGCACTGGAACATAACTATCCAGATTTGTACCCAGATTCTAATGTATTCATCTAAAATGAAATCCACATCAAATGTAGGCTCTAAGTGTATAATATGCATTTGCAGTCTGGATATAATATACTTCATGTTTAAAAATGGGTAACGAATTAGCAAGAAAAGCGGGTTTAGATTTAACAGTACTCTTAGAGGATCACAAAAGTGATCCACTGGTGGAGTGGGACTCTTCCCTACAGTATGTTTTCTAGTGCTTTGTTCACTCTAGTTTTAAAGACTTATAGGAATCAGGGTTGCCTTAGGAGACTGTATCTTGGTCCTAAAGATCTTACTATCAAAGTTTTTTCCCTCCCAATATTTATCTAATTGTTTCTTTATCCCTTTAATATTTGTTGTTTTCTGCAGTCTCATCAGTTGGTCTAGAACTTTATGATGTTCCCAGAACTGAACATACAGGTGTAGTTGCACAAGAGTTATACATAGGGCTTGTCTTCATTAGCGCGCTAAATTGGCGCTGCTGCACTGACACCGTGGCATTGCTGTAGCGCATCTGGTGAAGACCATTATGTTGATGGGAGAGCACTCTCCCATTGATGTAATTACTCTACCTCAACAAGAGGCAGACGCTATGTCGGTGGCAGGAGAGTGTCTCCCCCTGATATAGCGCAGTGTAGACACCACTTTTAAGTTGATGATGTAAGGTATGTCGCTTGGGGGTGGTTTTTCACATTCCTGAGCGAAGTAACTTATATCTACTTAAGTGGTAGTGTAGACAAGCCCTATGAGAGACACTCATCGCCTTGGTGTGGGGCTTGATGCCTCTATGCGTGCAACCCAAAATGGGATGTATCATCTTTGCTCCCATATTACACTGCAAAGTCACGTCTAATTTTCTATCAGCTATCACTTTAGATCTCTTTCAGTATTACTGCTTTCCAAGTTTATCTCCTGTGACAAAGTTCCTGCTCTACCTTGGTTGGTCTTGCGCTTACTGGTGGATTTGCTCACCTTGGAGCTTCACGGCAGCCCTCAGCTTGGCCGTTTTTCTGAACCCACAGTCCGGGTCAACTCCTCCTGTGTCTGACCAGGAGTTGGGAGGATTTGGGGGGAACCCGGGCCTGCCCTCTACTCCGGGTTCCAGCCCAGGGCCCTGTGGAATGCAGCTGTCTAGAGTGCCTCCTGGAACAGCTGTGCGACAGCTACAACTCCCTGGGCTACTTCCCCATGGCCTCCTCCCAACACCTTCTTTATCCTCACCATAGGACCTTCCTCCTGGTGTCTGATAATGCTTGTACACTTCAGTCCTCCAACAGTTCACGTTCTCACTCCTAGTGCCTCTTCCTCCCAGCTCGTCACATGCACACCACAAACTGAAGTGAGCTCCTTTTTAAAACCCAGGTGCCCTGATTAGCCTTCCTTAATTGATTCTAACAGCTTCTTGATTGGCTGCAGGTGTTCTAATCAGCCTGTCTTAATTGTCTCCAGAAGGTTCCTGATTGTTCTGGAAACTTCCCTGTTGGGAGACGGGACCGTCCCTAGCTTGCTCCTCAGCTATCTGCTTTCTATTCTTTTCTAAAGCCCCCTGGCCTGGATTTTTCTTACTTTTGGACCTTGCATTAGTTCCCCCCCCGACCGGGCTGGACGCTTTGCTGATTTGGTTTGATTTTTTGCCGTTTTTTTTTTTTTGCTTTTTCCTTGATTGTTGATGCCATCTTGCAGCCAGCACCACCCCCCCCCCCCCTTGCCTGCTTTCGGGCGCAGCTATTTGTTTTAGCTGAACCCCGGAGGAGGGGGGGGAAGATTGCCGATTTTGCTATCCGGAGGGGGGAGTGAAAGCCCCCAGACCCAGCCGCTTTGCTGGCAACTCGGACTATCTCTACAACATTCTTAGCATGCCGGAAGCCTTGGAACACAGCCAACACGGCCGGAGAAGAAGGATTTCAGAAGACAGGAGAAATAATTTAAGAAGCTACGAATCATCGTGAAGGGGGCCGTAAGATTGAGTAATTTTTCGAATTCTACTCTCGTGGGGGGGAGTCTGACTGTGTTTTAATTGCATTTGTGGCAGCACAGGGGGTGTGGCAATAAGCTGCCTCCCTGATCCATTAGTGCCCCCCACCCCCCCCACCATTACTACAACTGTCACGGCCCCCCCGCCGCTTCGTCCCTGCTGGCAATCTGCCATCCGCCTTCGGATCCAGCTGTTTGCTTTGAACTTTGCCTTTCGGACCGGACATAACAGCCGACCAAACGAGACTCTTGGGACAAACGTGTGTGGGTTTGCACCCCCCCCCCCGGATTGCTTAGCCTGCCCCTATTATTGGATTCCCCCCCCCCTTGTCCACCCCATTTGGTATTTCCCCCCCCTCCCCCCTCCTGCAATTTAGTAGGGAGGAGTGGTTAATCTGCTTCCCCCCCCCCCTTCTCCTTCCGGTGTCTCCCCGTCCCTCCCTGCTTTCAATGGCGGGGAATGAGAGAGGCGAGGCCCCTTTCATAAATTTAGCTGTTTCTCCGCCACCGCCCCTGCTGAGGCACCGGCAGCAGGAGGTACCGGAGTGATTACTGCTGCTGCTACGCCCCCTGCCCCCTCAGGTTCTAGGAATCCCCTGCCAGCTGGCCGCAAAAGCCAGGGCGGGCAGAAAGGAAAGGACCCCGCCAAAACATCTGGGCCCTCCATGGCAGGGGCGGCCCCCACAGCCGTGGCCTCGTCATCGACCGCGGCGCCCATCCCCACAATTCCCTCCACCAGCTCTGCATATGTTCCCCCCCCCCCCCCGGCCCCCAGGACGTATGCTCGGGCGGTGGCAGGCTCCCCCCTGCCTGCCGCCTCGTCATCTCGCCCACCCACTGCCTCCGCTACCATCACCAGCAGTCGGGGCCCTTTTCCCACCTTGACCAGGAAGCACGGTGTCCGTTGCCTCCTGGTGCCCGCCTCGCCCCACGTGGAGGCATACGTGCTGGCGTTGGCGAAGGTGGTGGGACCCACGGCTATTGTGGCGGCCTCCAAGATGTATGGGAAGGTCGTTTTTTTTCTTAGCTACAGAGGCTGCCGCCCAAGAGGCGGTGGAGAGGGGCCTGGCGGTGGGGGGGGGTGTTTGTCCCCCTAGAGCCGCTAGAAGACCTGGGCGTTCACCTCGTCCTCACCTCCGTTCCCCACTTTTTACCCAATGCTGCCCTGTTACCTGCTCTCTCCGCCCTGGGGAAACTTACCTCTGTCATCAGCCCTCTCCCGTTGGGCTGCAAGGACCCCACCCTCCGTCACGTCCTTTCTTTCCGCCGGCAAGTGCAGCTTCTACCGCCGGCGGGGGTGCGTGACGGGGAGGCGCTCGAGGGGTCCTTCCTAGTCCCCTACCAGGGAGCCCGCTATCGGGTCTTTTACTCCACCGGAGAGGCCCGGTGCTACCTCTGCCGCTTGGCCGGGCATGTCCGCAGAGACTGCCCTTTGGCCCGGAGGGGAGGGGCACCTGAGACCCCCGAGACCCGGCGGGATATCGGCCCCGTTGTTGCTGACGCCCCTGGCTGCCCAGCACCTGAAACCAACCCTCCTCCTACTCAATCCATCGCTGCTCCCGCCCGGGCCCAGGAGACTTCTTCCCTACTACGCCCGGGCGAGCAAGGGAGTCCCACCCTTGCTATTACCACTTCAGCAGAGCCTATGGAGGAGGGTGCGACAAAGATATTATCGGGCATAGGAGAGGGCCCACCCCAAGGAGAACCCCCCCCCTCATGCTGCCTCACCGCTGCCCCCCTGAATCCCTGAACCATCGCCTCCGCCCCCCGACACGACCCCTGCTAACCAGCCCCCAGACGACGCTATGGAGGGCTGGAACCTAGTCCAGGGGAAATGGGCAAGCGGAAGGCTCGAGCTCCGCTGCATCCATCCGACGCGGAAGTCCCCTGGAAGACCAGGAAAGGAGGCACTGACATCGAGCCCTCCGCTACGACCACGAGTGAGGTCCATCCGCTGGTGTCGGGAGGGGAAGACAGACTGGCTTTGGAGGGCAGAACTCCCCCTCCACGGGAGACCCTCCCCTCCGAGACCCCTGAGGACGCCCCTTCTGCCCGGATACCATCCGAATCCCCCGCGAACCCTGAGGCGACCGCTGAGGCGGGCCCGAGAGGAGAGGCCCCCGGGGTAGCAGGCGTTGGCCTCTCCTCCGTGTACGCGGAGATTGAGGCCCTAGATTTGACCCCGGTCACCCAGGGAGAGGATGATCTACTCCCGGCTGGCCTCGGGCTGGGCAACCTCACCCCAGCCCCTCTTTCCCCATGCTCCCTCTCCCTGATTGCCTTCCCGGGCGAGCACCCTGCAGAAGGTGGTCCACCACCTGATGCCACGGCCGCCAAGACCATCGCGGAGCCAGCGCCAAGCATTACTGGGAGCCCCCTCCCTTACCCCTTAACCCTCGACTCTGCTCAGGAGGCACCTTCCTTCAGCTGCTTGCCTCCTGAATCTCAGAGCCTTACCTCTGCCCCTGCCCCCGCCCCTACCCCCACCCAGTTTACCCCCTCCTGCAATGCTCCTGCCGTCCCTGGGGTCGTTTTTTTCCCGCCTTTTGCAGATTCCCCCCAGGGAGCAGTCTTTGCACTTTCTAGTCGCGACCCATTAGGAGTTGCAATTTTTCCCCCGCCATCCCCTTCCACCCCAAGGCATGAAATGGATTTAATAACCCCAGCCTGTCAGACGCCCCGTCGGTGGTCCGCACCTTGCCTACCTGCCTTAACGGACCACGAGGCTGTATTAAGAGCCCCACCAGGGAATACCCCGGAAATCGTAACCCCACCCCCCCATGAGCTGCGGCATGCACTACGGAAGTTCTTAGAACACACCCGTGGCGCCCGCAATAGGGTACAGCTGGCTCTTCAGCTATGGGGGGACTTTGATCAAATTTTTCAGGCCACAAGGGCCCTTATAAAGGAGGGCAGAGGGCAAGGAAAGCACGGTGCTGCGGCCTACGAGTGGGCCTGCGGCTTCCGAAACGATCTTCTCATCCACGGGATGGGTCACGGGTTGCTGCGCAACCCGCCGGGGCCCACGAACACCCCCACCAATGAGAAACCCCCACCCCCCCAGCCCTCCGCATGATGCCTCTCATTATTGCAACCTTGAATACCAGGGGCTGTAGGATGGCTCTCCGCAGGTCCCAGGTGCTCTCTTACCTTCGGGAAGGGGGGTACTCTGTAGTTTTCCTGCAGGAGACCCATACGGACCCGACCGTCGAGGACAGGTGGCGGCTGGAGTGGGGGGACGGGGTCTACTTTAGCCACTTCACGACTTGGCAAGCTGGAGTGGCGACCCTGTTCTCCCCCACCCTACGGCCCGAGGTGCTAGGGGTCACTGAGGTCGTGCCGGGCCACCTGCTGCACCTTCGAGTCCGTATGGAGGGGCTCGTGGTTAACCTTGTTAATATCTATGCCCCACAAATGAGCCCAAAGCGGCCACAATTTTACCAGCGGGTGTCCGACTTTCTCGGCACCCTAGATTCGCACGAGTGCCTGGTCCTGGGAGGGGACTTTAACACCACCCTCGAGGAACAGGACCGCTCAGGCGCCGAGCCGAGCCCGGCTGCCGCGAATATTCTCCGGGGAATAGTTGAATATCACTCCCTAGTGGACGTCTGGCGTGACCATCACCCAGATGACACCTCCACGTTCACTTTTGTCTGGGTGGAGGCCCATCGGTCACACCACTCTCGGTTGGACCGTATTTATTTATCCCGTTTCCATCTTTCACAGGCCCACTCCTCCACCATTCGGCCGGCCCCTTTTTCCGACCATCATTTAGTTACTATAACGGTCTCCCTCTGTGCAGAGAGACTGGGGCCGGCCTATTGGCACTTTAATAATAGCCTGTTGGAGGACGAGAGCTTCGTGACGTCCTTCCGGGAGTTTTGGCTGGCCTGGCGAGAGCAGTGGCGTGCCTTTCCCTTGGTGCGGCGATGGTGGGATCTAGGAAAGGTACGTGCCAAGCTCTTCTGCCGTGACTACACTCGGGGCACCAGCCGACGGAGAAATGCGGCGATAGAGCAGTTGGAACGGGAGGTCTTGGAGCTGGAGAGGCGCCTGGCTGCCGACCCCGAGGACCCGTCCCTCTGCGGAGCGTGCCGGGAGAAGCGGGAGGAGCTTCGGGCCCTCGAGGACCACCAGGCCCGAGGTGCCTTCGTCCGGTCCCGCATCCGCCTCCTTCGGGAGATGGACCGCGGCTCCCGCTTCTTCTATGCCCTGGAGAAAACGAGGGGGGCCAAGAAGCACGTCACCTGCCTTCTAGCGGAAGACGGCACCCCCCTCACGGATCCGGAGGAGATGTGTGGGAGGGCCCGCGACTTCTACACAAGCCTTTTCTCCCCGGATCCGACCGATCCTGGCGCTTGCGGGGTGCTCTGGGAGGACCTCCCCACGGTCAGCGTGGGCGACCGAGACCGGCTAGAGCTGCCTCTCACCCTGGCCGAGTTCTCGGAAGCCCTCCGTCGCATGCCCACCAATAAATCTCCGGGCATGGATGGGCTGACCGTGGAGTTTTACCGCGCGTTCTGGGACATCCTCGGCCCAGACCTAGTCACTGTCTGGGCTGAGTCTATGCAGGGCGGGGTCCTCCCTCTGTCGTGCAGGCGAGCGGTGCTCGCCTTGTTGCCGAAGAAGGGGGACCTCCGCGATTTACGAAACTGGCGTCCCGTCTCACTCCTTAGCACGGATTACAAAATCGTAGCGAAAGCAATTTCGCTGCGGCTAGGGTCCGTGATGGCGGACGTGATCCACCCAGACGAGACCTATACTGTCCCAGGTCGCAGCATTTTTGACAACCTATTTCTAGTCCGAGACCTTTTGTAACTCGGGCGGAGAGATGGTCTGTCGTTCGCTCTCCTGTCCCTTGATCAGGAGAAGGCGTTCGATAGAGTAGACCATGGGTACCTCCTGAGCACTCTGCAGGCGTTTGGATTCGGACCTCAGTTTGTGAGTTTTCTCCGGGTGCTGTATGCCTCCGCGAAGTGTTTGGTTAGGCTCAACTGGACCCTGACCGAACCGGTCAGCTTCGGGCGAGGAGTGCGGCGGGGTGCCCCCTCTCGGGCCAGCTGTACACTCTGGCGATCGAGCCTTTCCTCTGTCTCCTCCGCAGGAGGTTGACAGGGTTGGTGCTGCGGGAGCCGGAGCTGTGACTGGTCCTGTCGGCGTACGCCGATGACGTACTCCTCATGGTCCAGGACCCGGGCGACTTGGCGCGAGTGGAGGTATGCCAGGCCATCTATTCGGCAGCCTCCTCCGCCCGAGTCAACTGGGTCAAGAGCTCTGGCTTGGCGGTGGGGGACTGGCGGCAGGTGAGCTCCCTCCCACCCGCGCTTCAGACCATCCGGTGGAGCGCGGGTCCACTGCTCTATCTCGGCGTTTACCTTTCCGCCATGCACCCTTCCCCGCCGGAGAACTGGCAAAATTTAGAGGGCGGGGTGATAGAGCAGATCCGGAAATGGACGAGGCTACTCCGATGTCTCTCCCTTCGAGGGAGAGCACTGGTGCTTAACCAACTAGTCCTGTCCATGCTCTGGTACCGGCTCAACACCCTGGCCCCAGCCCCGGGTTTCCTGACCCACCTCCGGAGATTGATTCTAGAGTTCTTTTGGTCAGGAACGCACTGGGCCCCTGTTGGAGTTCTTCATTTACCCCTGAAGGAAGGAAGGGCAGGGCCTGAAGTGTCTGTACACTCAGGTCCGCGTTTTCCGCCTCCAGGCCCTGCAGAGGCTCCTTTACAGTGCAGGTAGTTCGACGTGGAGCATATTGGCGCACGCCTTCCTGCGCCGCTTCCAAGGGCTCCAATACGACCGGCAGCTCTTTTATCTCTGTCCGAGAGGTTTTCCGCGAGACCTCTCCGGGCTGCCGGTCTTCTACCAGGACCTCCTCCGGACCTGGAAACTGTTTCTAACGACCAGGTCCGTGGCGGCCACCGTGGGAGCAGATCTCCTCACGGAGCCCCTGCTACACAACCCCCAACTCCGTGTGCAGATGGCGGAGTCCCGCTCGGTGCGCCAGAGGATAGTCCTGGCGGAAGTCACGAGGGTCGGAGACCTCCTGGACTACGACCGGAGAGACTGGCTGGATCCCCTGACACTCGCTCGGCACATGGGGCTCTCCAGCCCTCGTACCCCCCGGCGCGTACTTCAGGAGGTGAAGGCCGCCTTGACCCCCGCTGCTCGGGCTTATGTCAACCGAGCCTTGCGCGAGGGCGCACCCCACCCATCCTCTACCCCAGACCCATTGGGCCCCTACCCTGCCGATCCCGAGAAACCCCTCACCTTTTCACTGCAAGCCGGCTGCATGAACTGCAGCCGGTCAGTTTTCAATTTGCACCACGGAAATATTTATATACGCTCACGCTTCACACCCTTCACGCCCACACCCTGGTGTCCCACCCCGATACAAAGTGGCGGGACCTCCTGCCACCTTTGGAGGGTGAGCAACCTCAGTGGGCCAGCCTGTACTCCACCTTGGTCCCGAGGCCTGTCGGGGACATCAGTTGGCGGCTCCTTCACGGAGCTGTGAGCACGGGCGTGTTTTTGACACGGTTTACCCCCATCCCGGACACTTGCCCTTTTTGTAATGTGAGGGAAACCCTGGCGCATGTATATTTAGAGTGTGCCAGATTGCAGCCCCTTTTCCGGCTCCTCACAAATATTCTATTGCGCTTTTGGCTTTATTTCTCCCCTCACCTCTTTATCTATACACTCCCCATCCGTGGCCCCACAAAATCGCGGGATCTCCTGGTTAACCTCCTCCTAGCCCTAGCTAAAACAGCCATCTATAAAACCAGAGAGAGGAGGTTGGCCAATGAAGCGTCCTGCGACTGTAGGGCCGTTTTCCAATCCTCAGTACATTCACGTATCCGGGCGGAGTTCCTCTGGGCGGCGTCCAATGACTCCCTTGACGCCTTCGAGGAGCGGTGGGCACTGTCCGAGGTTCTCTGCTCGGTGACCCAGTCCGGTTCCCTCTGTCTGACCCTTTGATTGAGGGGAAGAGCGAGAGACCCCAGCCCCAGCCATTGCCTCTGTGGATACCATCATCATCGTCACCTAGAAGGGGTCCTATCACGCAAGGGTGTACGTCCCACCCCGCAGCCGTGCCCATCTTGTCAGGCACTCTCAGGAGAGGAATAATCGGTGACACTGGGTGTGGCGCTAGGTAACTCGAGGTGCTGGAAGACCACGAGTGTCGAGGAAGCCCCCCCGCTCTAGGCCACCAGGTAACTCAGGAGGGTGGAAGACCATGAGTGTCAAGGAAGCCCCCCCCGCTCTGGGCCCAGGCTAGCCTGAACACTTCTCCCTCCTGAAGGCTGCTGTTATACCTTCCTTTTGCTTTTGTTTTGTTGCATAGTTTTGTTTTTTTCTTTGGTGATTCTTTGTAAGTGTTATGCGAATAAAATTCTTTTCTGCTTAAAAAAAAAATTACTCTCCTATAGC
This sequence comes from Natator depressus, assembly GCF_965152275.1. NCBI lineage: Eukaryota > Metazoa > Chordata > Testudines > Cheloniidae > Natator > Natator depressus. The sequence goes on along the minus strand of NC_134241.1, from coordinate 88,103,875 downwards.
CATGTGGCCCAACCCCGTCACACTCCCAATAATTGAATATCTTGGTTTCTGATTATTTTTCTCCTGTTATGTTAGCTTGCATTTTCCCAAATGAAATTTTGGTTATTGCTGTCCTTAATTCCCTGGTTTGTCTTTATTGCAAGAGAATTAGGACAACCCAGAAAAAATACAGACCAGCTGTTTTAACTTTAGTACCCAGAAAGATAACGGAGCAAATCATCAAGAAATCAATTTGCAAAAACACCTAGAAGATAATAAGGTGATAAGCAACAGTCAGTATGGATTTGTCAAGAACAAATCCTGTTAAACCAACCTAATAGCTTTCTTTGACAGAGTTACAAGCCTTGTGGAAGGGAGGAGGCGGTAGATGTGACATATCTTGACTTTAGTAATGCTTTGGATACTGTCTCACATGACCTTTTCATAAAAAAAAAAATAGGGAAAGACAGCCTAGATGGAGCTACTATAAGGTGGATGCATAACTAGTTGGAAAGGAACAATCAATTGCACACATACAAAATATGAAATGACTGCCTAGGAGGGAGTACTGTGGAAAGGGATCTGGGGGTTATAAAGGATCACAAGCTAAATATGAGTCAATAGTGTAACATTGTTGCCAAAAAAATCCCAGAATAACGTTTGCTTATCATTAGAAGTTTTGTAAGCAAGACATGAGAAGTATTTTCACTCTACTCTGCTCTGATAAGACTTCATCTGGAGTATTGTGTCCTGTTCTGGGCGCCACATTTCAGGAAAGATGTGGACAATTGGAGAAAGTCCAGTGGAGAGCACCAAAAATGATTAAAGGTCTAGAAAACATGACCTATGAGTGAAGATTGGGTTTGCTTAGTCCAGAGAAGATAAGACTGTGGGGGAGGCATAACAGTTTTCAAGTACGAAAAAGGTTGTTACAAGAAGGAGGGGGGAAAATTTGTTCTCTTTAACCTCTGAGGATAGGACAAGAAGCAATAGGTTTAAACTGCAGTAAGGAAGGTTTAGGTTGGACATTAGGAAAAACTTCCCAACTGTCAGGGTAGTTAAGCACTGGAACAAATTGCCAAAGGGGGTTATGGAATCTGTCATTGGAGGTTTTTAAGATCAGGTTAGGCCAAACACTTGTCAGGAATGGTCTAGTTGTTATTCAGTCCTGCCTTGTATGTAGGGGAACTGGACTAGATGACCTATTGGGGTTCCTTCCAGGCCTATGCTTCTATGATTCAAAACCTCTCCAGAGTCTTTGTCTTATTACTTTTGTCTTTAGTGATGTCTGGAGCTTGCACTCTTGATTTTTAAAAACATTTTATATATACGGATTATTTTTTTCAAATATATACAAGTGATTCAGGAAGATGGGTTCCAACCCAAATTCTGCAAAGAAATTAAATTAAGGGAACTTCAAGAGACTGTCTAAATTAGCAACCAGTTTAATAATTGTCCAAAGACCAAGATGGCTAGGATCCTTCCAAAGGAAATAACCATACAGAAGAGAATAAAAATCCTCACAGAAATATGGTTTTTAAAAAAGTGAGCGTTTGTGTTTGAGATTTCCCTATAGCAGATGAGATGGATGTCATCTGCTAACATTTCAGCTGCAGAGCCTTTTTCATGCTGTTGCAGTGATGTCTGTCTGACTCTCTCAGCTTATAAGAGGGGTTCTCAATTATAAGTGAAGGTTGTGTTTTTTTGGTTTTTAAGTATTTAAAAGTATCTCCCGGTGGGCCGGGAGAGAGAGTTAGCTCTTCTCTTCTTTTTTCTTTTTTTTTTTTTCTTTTTGTGATTTGATTATTTGTATAAGAAGGGTGTTAATCATCTTGTTGTTTTTTATAAAGAAATTCAAATAAAAATGTGACGTCTTTGGCTTTGCCTAGGAGGGATTCCATCAATTGCACAATCTGTTTAGAGGTTTTTTTTTTTTTTTTCACCCACTCCTTCCTTTCATTATTAGCTGTCTTGTTTACCCCTTTGCTGACATTTCAATCACTTCTCATTTTATCAGCACCGTACTGAAGCACTAGCCTTGCAGATAAGACAGGAGTTTTTCTTTTTTTTGACTGTAATGCCTGCTGCTAGCTGGAAATGAATGTGTTGTTGAGAGCTTTATATGACGTACCTTGCCTTTGTCACCTTGAGGAATGAGACACCTGGTGTGGCTCTTAACTGTGGGACATAATGTGCTCTAAAATGGGACATGGTATTAGCTTATAGTGGTCTTTCTTTTAAGTCACAACATGCTACAATGCTCTGTCAGTGGCCCTCTCAACAATTTAATTTCCATGGCAAAGACAGGGAGAAGTTGTGAGCAGATGGTACAGCAATTTGTTTTACTTTTTTTGTCAGTGGCATACAGAAGAGTTGGGTAAGGTATATGTGGTGGGTTTTGAAAGAAACTAAATGAGTAGCTTGAACTTCTTTTTTATTATAATGTAACACTGCTTGTAATAGAATTCAGGGATCTATATAGCGCAGCAATTTAGTTTTAGATCATATTTTCAATCTAAATATGTGGGAAATAAATCTACACAGACACATTTCTATTTTTATGCAGAATAGAAGCCTAATCTCTTACCTACTAGAATGATGGGGAGCCAAAAAGGAACCTAGATAAGTGACATCTCCACAGATTATCCCCCCACCCCTTGTGAAAGCTTTCATTCAGGCTGAGAAGGCTGTAGCTCGGTTCACTAAAATACCCATTAAATCTATATTTGTAGAAGCAGTTAACTCTGACAAATGTTCAGTGTTTCCCTTGGCATTGCTTGGAGATGCATATATCAGAATAAAATTGTTCTTACTTATTGCATTTTTCTGTAGAAAAGTCATTGAAGCAAATTCCCTAATTGTGTACACAGACTGATTTTTGCATAACCCTAGGCGAGGTCATTGGTATCGAGACTTTGCTAGAGGACCAGATTGTGATGCCAGAACCTCAGTTGCAAGGATGGGCATAAAGCATGGGTACAAGGCCAAAACTGGAGAGTGCTGGCTAGAAAGAATGCATGACTAGTGCAGGTGGAGGGTGTGCTGGTTTAGTGGTTTTGTAGACTGCGCGACCAGAGCAGCTTGTATCGGGCTTGAGTGGAAATATAAAGCTCTGTTCCCAGCAGAAATCCCATTTGACAATAACAGAAAGACTGTCTGCCCTCTGTGGAGGTAAATCGTCCTTGTGTTGCAGACAGCTTGTTTTGGCACAAGATGATGTAATTTACACCATCATCACTGCATTTGACTCACTATTTTATTGTGGCATCACAGGATGTTGTTAGGTTGTTAACGGGGTATGGAGCCTTTCATCTCTAGGCTGCTCATTTAAACCCTGCCCATCTCAGTCGTGACATTACAGTGCAGTTGAGAGGCAATTGTCAGAATGCTCCAATTTTTGCCATTTTGTCAACACTCGTTCCACAGCTCTAACCCATACTTCATCCTCATTTGTTTATGCTCAGCCTGTATCTTGTGGCCTTCTGTGCCTGTGCAGTACCTCTGCCCTCCTCCCTCTGCCCCCAGCTCTTAGGTGCCTTTTAAAAAGGTTATTTTGCTCTTCCCCTGTGCTGCTGCAGCAAAGAATATAGAACTAGTACCTTGCAGCGCTGTGTGATGGTGCTTGTGCTCTTACGGATGAGGATGTCTGGCATGGATCTGAGGGATTTGAATGTTTCGGCTGATGATGAAGGGTGTGTGTGTGTGTGTGTGTGTGTGTGTGTGTGTGATCTCTCTTTTACACACAAACACACACACACTAATTTTATTTATATATATATAAAACCCTGAAGAGGTGTGGGTGTGAGAGAGATGTCTGAATCCCTACGGGAATTAAAGCAACTGGAAGCATGTGTAGTGCTTGTGTCGCAGCTGGGACTGGTATCAGACCCAGTGACATTGCTGGCACCATATGTTAATGTTCTTTGCAGGGTGATCTACTCTAAAGGGAAAGGATATGCTGCAATGCTTTTCTCATAAAATGAGCAGCAGCTGCATGAGCATCCAGTCCTCGTAGCATGGTAGGGTAGCTTTCTAGTTCTCTCTGATCAAACACTTCTTGCTCGTTAACCCAAAGGGTTCTCCTTAGAACGAGCCTGATTTTTTCCTATGTATTATTTCTGTAAATGGTGTGGTGGTGGTGTAACCTAAATGGCATTTAATTTGAACACAGTTGTTACACTGTGTTAGAATTTCTATATCTGTCTCTGAACCAGGAAGGAATCTGTTTGAATTGTGAAGTAGTATCGTGCATTTTGAAATAGCCTGTGCATTTTGTCTGAACATGCATGATACTGAGCAAGTTACAAACACCTAATCCTCAGTGGTTTAATCTTAATTCATATGTGCATGACTTTGGTGGCCCCTGGCACACAGTTATGGCTTAATACTACATTCTTTTCATGTCTGAACTCCCCCTGACTTCAGTGTAGGATTGGAGCCTTCGTGTATTAAAGTTGAAAGGTATGGGTAGTACCTGAAAGCTTTCACCATCTGAGGGCTGTTTTGGTCTTGGTTAAATTCCTCTAAGAGTTGTCTTCACCATAAAAACCACCACCACAACTGGTACTACTTGACCCCTTTACAGGTAGTCTCAACAGAGAGGCCAGTTAATGATTTGTCCGTCAACTCTCCTCTCACCCCAGAGTTAATCTTTCCAAGCCAGGGTAGCCACACATTGACAGTGTGCAGAAGCTTGCACTGCAGCTGTATCTGTTCTGTGAAAAACACCGAGGGTTTTCCTTTTCAGAGCTGTCCCTCTGGCACCTTTTCATGAGCACTCAGTTCATAGTAAGGAAGAGTAAGGTTTTTAACATCTAGTGCCCTGGCCAGATTCCTCGGTGAGTGAATTACTATGTTCTGTCTTCCTCTGCAGTTTCATCTGGTTAGTTATTTTTCATTTCTTTTTCTAAACGCCGCTGTGTAGTGCTGCTGGCCCAAAGTGGCTGCAGTGTCTTACCCAAGAGAGGGCTACAGTATAGAAGTGGCTGAAGTTATGCATGCATGCATATATAATATTGAATAGAGCCTTTATATCTGTGAGTTACTGTATGAGTTTAAAATGTGAATACAAATATCTCCTTTTACTAGTTTTTGTAAGGGCCAGTTTACTCAAACATGGGATCTTCTGTGATAAACTTCTGAGTAAAGACTTGTTAAAAAACTAAGTAGGAACCACAGGATTTGGCCCTATATTTCTAAGATTGTTACTAGGGCTGTCAATCACAGTTAACTGAAGCGATTAACCAAAAAAAAATTAACTCGATTTAAAAAAAATTAATCGTGATTAATCACAGTTTTAATCACACTCTTAATAATAGAATACCAATTTAAATTTATTATAAAAATATTTGGATGTTTTCCTACATTTTCAAATATATTGATTTCAATTACAACACAGAATACAAAGTGTACAGTGCTCACTTTATATGATTACTTTTGATTACAAATATTTGCACTGTAAACAGGTAAACAAAAGAAATAGTATTTTTTCAATTCATCTCATACAAGTTCTGTAGTGCAATCTCTTTATTGTGAAAGTGCAACTTATAATTGTAGATTTGTATCTGTTACAGAAGTACAATCAAAAACAAAATAATGTAAAATTTCAGAGCCTACAAGTCCACTCAGTCCTACTTCTTGTTAAGCCAATCACTAAGACAAACAAGTTTGTTTACATTTATGGGCGATCATGCTGCCCACGTTTTATTTACCATGTCACCTGAAAGTGAGACCAGGCATTCGCATGGTACTGTTGTAGCCGGCATTGCAAGGCATTCCAGTATACTAAACATTTGTATGCCCCTTCTTGCTTCAGCCACCATTCCAGAGGATATGCTTCTATGCTGATGCTGCTTGTTTAAAAAAAAAAAAAAGTTAATTAAATTTGTGACTCAACTCCTTGGGGGAGAATTGTATGTCTCCTGCTCTGTGGTTTTACCCATATTCTGACATATATTTTGTGTTACGGCAGCCTCGGTTGACGTCCCAGCACATGTTGTTTGATTTAAGAACACTTTCACTACAGATTTGACAAAACGCAAAGAAGGAACCAATGTGAGATTTCTAAAGATAGCTACAGCACTCGACCCAAGGTTTAAGAATCTGAATTGCCTTCCAAAATCTGAGAGAGATGAGGTGTGGAAGAACCCAAACCACTAAAGAAAATCAACCTTCTGTTGGTGGCATCTGACTCAGATGATGAAAATGAATGTGCAGAACCCATTATCAGCATGGAATCGTGTCCTCCAGAAAGGTGGTTGAACCAAGAAGGGGCATACAAATGTTTAGTATACTGAAATACTTTGCAATGCCGGCTACAACAGTGCCATGCGAACGCCTGGTCTCACTTTCAGGTGACATTGTAAATAAGAAGCAGTCAGCATTATCTCCTGTAAATGTAAACAAACTTGTTTGACTTTGCGATTGGCTGAACAAGAAGTAGGACTGAGTGGACTTGTAGGTTCTGAAGTGTTACATTGTTTTGTTTTTGAATGTAGTTATGTAACAGTAAGGCATTTGATACGGTTCCACATGGGGAATTATTAGCTAAATTGGAAAAGATGGGGATCAATATGAAAATTGAAAGGTGGATAAGGAACTGGTTAAAGGGGAGACTACAACAGGTTACACTGAAAGGTGAACTGTCATGCTGGAAGGAGGTTACTCGTGGAGTTCCTCAGGGATCGGTTTTGGGACCAATCTTATTTAATCTTTTTATTACTGACCTTGGCACAAAAAGTGGGAATGTGCTAATAAAGTTTGCAGATGACACAAAGCTGGGAGGTATTGCCAATACAGAGAGGGACCGGGATATCATACAGGAAGATCTGGATGACCTTGTAAACTGGAATAATAGTAATAGAATGAAATTTAATAGTGAAAAGTGCAAGGTCATGCATTTAGGGATTAATAACAAGAATTTCTGCTATAAACTGGGGTCGCATCACTTGGAAGTAACTGAGGAGGAGAAGGACCTCGGAATATTGGTTGATCACAGGATGACTATGAGCTGCCAATGTGATATGGCTGTGAAAAAAGCTAATGCTGTCTTGGGATGCATCAGGCGAGATATTCCAGTAGAGATAATGAGGTGTTAGTACTGTTATACAAGGCACTGGTGAGACCTCATCTGGAATATTGTGTGCAGTTCTGGTGTCCCACGTTTAAAAAGGATGAATTCAAACTGGAACAGGTACAGAGAAGGGCCACTAGGATGATGCGAGGAATGGAATACTTGTGTTATGAAAGGAGACTCAGAGCTTGGCTTGTTTAGCCTAACTGAAAGAAGGCTGAGGGGAGATATGATTGCTCTCTTACAAATATATCAGAGGGATAAATAACCAGAGAGGGAGAGGAATTATTTAAGCTCAGTACCAATGTGGACACAAGAACAAATGGATATAAACTGGCCATCAGGAAGTTTAGACTTGAAATTAGACGAAGGTTTCTAACCAGCAGAGGAGTGAAGTTCTGGAACAGCCTTCCAAGGGGAGCAGTGAGGGCAAAAGACATATCTGGCTTCAAGACTAACTTGATAAGTTTATGGAGGGGATGATATGATGGGATAGCCTAATTTTGGCAATTAATTTGATCTTTGACTATTAGCAGTAGATATGCCCAAGGGGATGATGCCTATGATGGAATGTTGGATGGGGTGGGATCTGAGTTACTACAGAGAATACTTTCCTGGGTGTCTGGCTGGTGAGTCTTGCCCACATGTTCAGGGTTTAGCTGATCACCATATTTGGGATTGGGAAGGAATTTTCCTTCAGGGCAGATTGACGGAGGCCTGGGGGTTTTTCGCCTTCCTCTGCAGCGTGGGGCTTGGGTCACTTGGTGGATGATTCTCTGCACCTTGAAGTCTTTAAACCACGATTTGAAGACTTCAATAGCTCGGAGATAGGTTAGGGGTTTGTTACAGGAATGGGTGGGTGAGAGTCTGTGGCCTTTGTCGTTCAGGAGGTCAGACTAGACGATCATAATGGTCCAATCTGACCTTAAAGTCTATGATTCTAAGAACAGATACAAATCTACATTTATAAGTTGCACTTTCACAATAAAGAGATTGTACTACAGTACTTGTATGAGGTAAATTGAAAAATACTATTTCTTTTGGTTATCTTTTTTACAGTCCAAATATTTGTAATAAAAATAATCCTATAAAGTGAGCACTGTACACTTTGTATTCTGTGTTGTAATTGAAATCAATATATTTGAAAATGTAGAAAAACATCCAAAAATATTTAAATAAATGGTATTCTGTTATTGTTTAACAGTGCAATTAAAACTGTGATTAATAGTGATTATTTTTTAATCTTGTGATTTATCGTGATTAATTTTTTTAATTGTTTGACAGCCCTAGTTGTTACAAAGCTCATATTCCCAAACATTGAGAACACTGATTTTTTTAAAAAGAATTCTCAATACTAATTAAATTATTTTGCAAATGGAACGTTACGCTTTTATGTAATTACACACTTGGGCTCCTTGTGCTTGGACTTCTGCTGCAAAGCGCTTTATGAAAACACTCTGTTAGCTGTAAACTAGCTAACCATGTTATCAATCAACTACATAGCTTATTACTCAAGAATACAAAGGCTTCCCACTTTTTCTTGTAGGTTTACTGTCGGGGAGAAATTGGATTGAACAAAACTGGTTGGCACGAATAGGTGCATTTTTCATCTCTATAATGAAGAAAAGCAGAAGTGACATGACGGTTACAGCAAATGACGTAAGTTTAAAAAAGTCAAGGTTTATTTATTCCAGTATATTTTTTTTCAGAACAGAACAGCCTGGTTCTCCTTTCATATAGGTTGGCTTTACACTGGAATTGCTCCTAGAGTTACTGACTTCCTTGGATTCAGAGTAGCAGCCGTGTTAGTCTGTATCTGCAAAAAGAAAAGGAGTACTCGTGGCACCTTTAGAGACTAACAAATTTATTTTGAGCATAAGCTTTCGTGAGCTACAGCTCACTTCATCGGATGCATGCACTCCTAAATTATGGCAGTGTAAATGAGAGGAAAGTAAGGTCCATTGATTAAAAAATCATCATGTAAACTCTTTCCCATTGCTAATGCAGAGTGTGTGCTTGAACATTATACTTCATTAAACTGTAAGAGAGAGATGGACCTGAGCCCAACCACAAACTTTGAGGAAGATCTGATCTGGATCCACACTTTGTGGATTTGCTGTAATTATATATTTATAAGCATTTTTACAACACTTAAGACTGTGGTTTCTTAACACCCCATGTGCTGATGTGTTAATCCATCACTCCTCTTGCCACACTAATCCTTTATTAATTAAATTCCAGTTCCTATTCTCAGGAGAAATGCATCAATTTGTAATGATGGCAATGATAATCACAGCAGTAATTGCTTTGTTTGTTACAGCTTGGGATCTTTAAAAATGGAAAATAATCTTCTCCCAGAATATATGTAACAATGTTACATTTTCAGTATCACGCCAGCACTTTTAATACCATCAGCAGCCATTCTTTAATATTCTCCTAATGTAGTGTGTTTGGGTTTGTGTGTATGTGTTATATATAATGGTTCATTAGCATTGTCCTTGAGACAGCCAATTCTCCAGTAAATATTAATTGGAAAGGGTAATTTTAATATGTGTTTATTCTCTCTCTTTATAAAAAAGAGAGAGAATAAACACATATTAAAATTACCCTTTCCAATTATATATATTAAAATGACCCTCTCTGAAGATAGTATCTGTTGGGACAATGCAAATAAGGTACAGAACCTTTCACCTGTAGGTCACCAGTTTGAATCAATGGATAAATGTTTCCATATAATGAATGTTTGGTAACCCCTTATATAAGATGAGTTTGATAGGTTTCAGTTCCTGGTCCCGCATCACAAATTCTCCATCATGCTATATAGCTCTGCACTAATTGGCAACTCATTAAAGAGGCCAAGAACTGTATGGATCTTGGTGACTGAACTGCCTCTGCCATGCACAAAAGAATCTCCCTCTCCACTCTACATCAGAGGTGAAGCAAAGGAATTGACAGAGGAGTGTGTCTGGAGCCTGCCCTTCAGTGGCTCTGTCAAGTCTTGTCAAGCCCAATGCCTTTTGTCAGGTAACTTCACCTGTATTCCTCCCTCTGTGGTTTAGTCCAGGAATGCCCAATCAGGACTCCCGCCATCACTTGTCTCTAGGCAGGGACCCTTGTCCCACTCCCCTCTGACAGGGGGTTTTGAAACCAGTGTGGTCAATTCTGGTCAATTCTGTGTCTTGCTTTCTCTCCGAGGGATAGGAACAGTGTATCGCCAGCATTTACAAGTTATCACAGCACTTTCTAAGCAAGCACTGTTATTCTTAATGTGAAAGCTTTACAGAGAAAATGTATTAAAACAATAAAGAGATTTAAACACCCAGTAAACATACGAGGAGTCACCCATCAGTCTTATGGGGCCCTAGTAGGCCTAAGTCTTTCCAACCCTTCTGCAAGAGTTGTGGGGGGTCCTCTTGGACAAAAGATGCTGTCTATTTGCTGGATCATCAAGAAAGACTTTGTCCCTAACAGTAGTGGAGTCAGATACCATACTGTGTCCTCCTGCCGTACCTGGTCCATTTCAAAAGCATGTACAGCCTCTTCTTAAAGCGAGGAAATAATATGGAGTCTGTGCCATCCAGCAGACAGGTACATGGGGTCTGGCTCCACCTACTAGATTATGTTTTGCTGGTGCAGTTTTTCTGTATTGAGCTGAAGTTGATGATCCTTCTCACTCATGCTGTTGCTGCTTCTCCTGATTTGTATTCTCTTGCTCCTAAGCTGCAAGCATCTGGGCTTCCAGGTGCAATCTTTCCCTCTGCAGACACAGATTCTCTTGCTCTAACTGTCCATGATCCCAGTTGCAGTGGTGTATTTGATCTGGATGGAGCATGGCTGTTGCATATGCCAGCCTCTTCCCGGTTTCCATCCCGCTCAAGATTTCCCCTGCCTGCTGGACTCTCTGCCAATGGCTGGATGTTGCCTGGGATCCTGGACCATCCTTCGTTTTCTGGTCCTCAGAGTAGAGCTGGTCAATGAGCTGTGCCTTTGAGCTCTTCAGTGTTGAGCTGTTTTTTCAGCATATCTCAGCCATTTGCCTTTTTTTCAGCTTTTCATAACTCATTTTCTTTTCACTATACCTTCTCCTCAAAAAACCTGAGATTTTTCACTGTGCTTTTCCCTTCTACAGTACTTGCTGTCACTGTTTTTGGCACTTTGACAGTTCACCACTGTCCTAGATCATACACACCGACACCATATAAGTCACAGTTTCAGGGTGGACTGCATCTTTGACCCACCTGCCTGGTCTTCCTTGAGGGCACCTGCTTAAAGCTTAAGCTTCTCAGCCATCACTTGTCTTGGGACGGAGATCCATGTCTTTTCTCCCTTCAGACTGGGTTTAGGCTTGCACCTCACTGTGATATCCCAGCAGGTATGACCAGAGTTCAGCACCAGGGGTTTACTCTTTCTCTAGTGGCTAGAACAGTGTACACCAGCTACCAACCAACCTTTACAAAGCTACATTTATTTGTAGGAAAAAAACATTACAGAGAAAACATATATGAATTAAATAACCTACATACATGCTAAAAGCTTACCAGAGGTCACCCTCAACCCTGACATAGGGCTCTAGTAGGTGTCGGTCTTTCAAACCCAACAACTGGGTTTTCCCCATTGGTCCCAAGTTCATGTCAGTTTTTAGATCAGGAACCAGACCCCCACGGCACAGTTCAGCTATTTCTTCATACAGCCTGGGCCTTTGATCTCCAGTCTCCTGGAGCAAGTTACACAAGTGAGTGGCCCTTTCCTGAGGGCATAGTTTCAAAAGGCTGGGTTCTTGCATAACTGTGGTTGTGTAATTTGCATTAACCCTCTCAAGTGGATTTCCTGGGGAATCCCTGAACACTTATTATCCCAAGAGTCCATGCTTGTCTGGCACATTTCAACATAGTTGTTTGAGTTTCTTACACTTCCCAGGTCTCTCATCTATCAATTCACCGCACCCAGAACAGAAGTGGGTATTAGCAAGGGTCGCTGTCTGGCACCCTCAGGGGACCCACTGATTTAATTCCTGGACAAAGCATCAGTGACTGAGTTTGTATTCCCTTTAACATAAATTACTTCCACATCATAATCTTGGAGTACGAGGCTCCATCTTAGCAACTTGACATTCATCTGTTTCATTTGATGCAACCAGGTGAATAGTGAGTGGTCTGTATATACAGTGAAGTGTTGTCCAAAAAGATAAGGCTGAAATTTGCTGAGGGCCCATACCACTGCAAAATATTCTTTTTCAACTGTTGTGTAGTTTTGCACTCGGGGAAGTGATTTCTTGCTAAGATTCATTGGGATGTGGCTTCCCTTTTCTTATAATTTGCATTAGCCCAGTCCCAAGGCCTGTATCAGAGGTGTTTTGTAAAAACCATAAATGGTTTGTCAAAGACTGGGCTTATCAGAACTGGGTCTTGGGCTTCCTACAGTTCACAGACAAAGGTAAGGCTGCCCTGATTCCACGTTCCCATCATAGAGGAACCCTTTCAGAGAGTTGCTATGGACATTGTGTGGCCCCTTAGCAAAGTTACCCGGAGAAGGAAAAAGTATATTCTGGTAGTAATAGGTTGTGTCCCGCTATCCAGAGCAGTAGCTCTGAGGCAGACAAGGTGGCTGACACTTTGCTAAAAATATTTAACTGGGTGGGTTTTCCCCATGAGGTTTGGACTGATCAGAGTCAAACTTTGTCTGCCCTACATAAAGGGCTATGGGAGAAATGTGAGGTTCAACACTTCTGGTCATCTCCCTACCAGCCCAGACTAACAGGCTGGTTGAGAGATTTAATGGAATCCTTGAAATGATGTTGAAAATGTTTGTGGATCAACACGTCAGTGATTGGGATAAATGTTTACCTTACCTGTTGTTTGACCGTTGGGAGATTCCCCAGCAAACCCACTTAACTTACTGTCCCAAAAGTCCATGTCTCACTGGTACATTTCAGTATAGTCATTTGAACTCCTTATGCTTACCAGGTCTTACATCTGTCTCACCTTTCACCAGCACTAAATCCACACATCTCTTTTTAAGCTGAAGTTTATGGTTCTGTAGAGAACTGACCAGAAAATGGAATTCTATTCTCACAAAAAAAATCACATTCTTTGAAACTTTTTAAATCCCTTGTGGGGGCAAAAAATCAAAACCACAAAATATTTTCACAGGAAGGGATTTCCAGAAAACTTCCATTTTGGAAGAATCAAAACAGAATTCTTGTGTTCGCTGGCTCTTGAATGGGCTCATTGGCTCTGCAGGAGTCTGGAGAAGCAGGTAGCTGGGGAGTTGGGCAGCCAGGAGCTAGCTGTCCAGGGAGTCAGCCAGGCACGAAGCCACCGAGTAGCTTGGGGAGAGTGGCCAGCTAGAGAGTGGACCACCAGGGTAGCTTGGTAAGGCAGTCGAGTGAGGAGCAGACCAGTCTGGTGAGCCTGGCAGCCCACCAGGTGAGGACCAGGAGAGCCCAGTCTGCCAGCTTGGTGCACTGCTGGGAAGCAAGCAGGGAAGCGTGTCTGGCTGCCAGAAAACTGGGGACCCTCAGGAGCCATGGATTCCAGGAGACCACCTGCCTGCCCAGTTTCCATCAAAATTTTCATCCAGCTATAGCAGGGGTGGCCAACCTGAGCCTGAGAAGGAGCCAGAATTTACCAATGTACATTGCCAAAGAGCCACAGTAATACATCAGCAGCCCCCTGTCAGCTCTGACCGCCCCCCCCCCCCGCTCCCAGTGCCTGGCAGCCCGGCCGATCAGCGCCTCCCCCTCCCTCCCTGCACCTCCCGATCAGCTGTTTTGTGGCATGCTGGAGGCTCGGGGGGGAGGGAGTGGGAGGAGCGACGGCAGTGCGGGCTTGGGGGCGGGAAGGGATGGAGTGGGGCAGGGCCTGCGGCAGAGCCAGGGGTTGAGCAGTGAGCACCCCCCCCCCCCCCCCGACACATTGGAAAGTTGGCGCCTGTAGCTCCAGCCCCGGAGTCGGTACCTATACAAGGAGCTGCGTATTAATTTCTGAAGAGCTGCATGTGGCTCCAGAGCCACAGGTTGACTACCCCTGAGCTATAGGCATTTGCAAATCTCTCATTTAAATTATCATATGCAAAACTGTATAAAACTAGGCAGTTATAAAAAGATGAATGTAGAAATCTAACTTTAGCTGCCCATTTAAAAATGAAATCTTGGCCATTTTGCTCTATTGTATTGAGCTAAATACATTTTATAAAATGGGAATTCCATCTTAAATGTACACCCAACAATGAACCTTTATGGTTTGTAGAAGGAAGAATCTATCTGTTTAGGTGACTTTTGCAGGATAAATTAACTGAGGCTTGATGTAAAGTTGGGGAATTTAAATTTGTCTTTGTCGGGGAGAAAGGTATGATATTTCTGCAGGGTTTTTTTTAAATTTTTAGAATATTCTCAACTAAGCTATTAATTTATGTGGTCTAAATTCCCCAACTTTACATCAAGGCTCAGTATTATTCATGTGAGTGAGGGTTTCAGGCTCCAGGACCTACATGCCTGTTACTTGTATTTGTCCAAAGTACAATTGACAAATGTCAAAAGGCAAGGCTGTATCAATAAAACAACCCTAAGAAGTTAATCTTTCTTATATTAACTTTTCTCCACAGAGGGACGAACATTTGATCCAATCTATCTAAGCCGAACTTCATAGTCAAATACAAGTTGTAGATGTATTTTAATCCTATCCTACAAAGAAATTAACAGAAATAATATTTTAAATTCTCCTATCTTTATCCATGCGAATGCCATTCCTTAATCTGTTAGGAGTCCCATTGAGTTCAGATGGACTACTTGTGGAGTAAAGTACTACTCAAGGTAAAGATGACCCAAGAATCTGACCCAGGTGTTTGAGAACATGAATAGGTTTAAACTTCTAGTTTTTAAAATATGACCTGAAACAAGCAGCAAGTGGCATTGGCTGAGATTGGTCATTTCATTTTTATCTTGCATTTGACTTTGTTTTCTGAAATGGCTCCTAATTTATCAGTATAGTCAAGAAGTGCTGGGGTGATGGTGCCTGGATTGCTCAGATATAACCACATATTGCCTGCATTGCATACGTAACTAATTTACATTCTTGCTGTAACATTTCTATTCAGTGTAACAGTTGGTTCTACCCTATTTTAGCTGCACCTTTTCTCTGTGTTAGCAAGATAATTCTGAAACAAAATCTGAATCCTTCACATGCCATCAGAGGTCAGTTAGGGCATTAACAACTCCAATTCCATAAAAAGCTTCCAGGCAGCCTCTTGTAGGGATGTCTTGTGGTTACCCATCAGTGAGACTCATTGTCTGTGATAAGATCAGTGAATTGTTCTTGGTTTTGTTTTTTAAATTTATACTGTTAGGGGAGAGAGTGGTGTGTATCTAGGGCCTTACCAAGTTCCATGAAAAATGGGTCATGGACCGTGAAATCTCTTCCTCCCCCCGGTGAAATCTTTTGTGTGCTTTTACCCTATACTATACAGATTTCATGGGCGAGACCAGTGTTTCTCAATTTAGGGGTCCTGACCCAAAAGGGAGTGGGGTGTGTGTGTGTGTGTGTGTGTGAGAGAGAGAGAGAGAAAAAAGGTTGGGGGGGTGGTCGGGTCACAGTATTGCCACCCTTACTTCTGCACTGCCTTCAGAGCTGGGTGGCTGGAGACTGGCTGTAATTGGCCGGGAGCCCAGATTTGAAGGCAGAACCACTGCCAGCAACAGTGCAGAAGTAAGAGTGGCAATACCATACCAGGCCATCCTTATTTCTGTGTTGCTGCTGGTGGCGGCTCTGCCTTCAGAGCTGGGCTCTTGGCCAGCCACCGCCGCTCTCCAGCGGCCCAGCTCCAAAGGCACCGCTGCCGCCAGCAGCAGTGCAAAAGTAAGGGTAGCAGTACTGAAACCTTGTGACACCCCTACAACTTCGTTTTGTGTTAGGACCCCTAAAATTACACCACTGTGAATTTTCAGATTTAAATAGCTGAAATCATGAAATTTATGATTTTTAAAATCCTATGACCATGAAAATGACCAAAATAGATTGTGAATTTGGTAGGGCCCTATGTATAACTGTACCAACACTTGTTTCTTTGGCATCTTATAAAAGGCCCATCTTTCTTTCACACACTGTCAAACTTGCAGTCTAAGAGCTGCCAGCATTATGAAGCTATCTCTTAGGAATAATATATTGAATTTGAAGGACCACTAACTTTGAGTGCAAGTTTTGAAGGGTGCATAACTGGATGAGTAGGATATTGGAGTATCACTTTCTAAAACAAGTGATACAGGTTCAAAACTTTTAAATAGATAGTTAACCCTCTTGGAGTCTACTCGATTTAAAATGTGTTGTATTGTCCTTCAGAAATAGTGCACTGGCAACCATCATCAGTGCTCCTAAAGGAATTAGCCAGGATGGGATCTGTTGCATCCTGGGACCAATATGTTCATAGTAGATATTATGAGGTGATGAGTCATTCTTCGACTACAGCCTGAATAAGCCTCATGTGGGGTTGAGTTATTCCTGCATTGTACTCCAGCCAATCCACAAGCCTGGGGCTGGTCTGGTGACTCTCAGAGCAGATATATAAGCTTCACAGGAGAAACTTCTGCTTATTCTGCTCAGTGTCACTTCATGGCTTGGAACTCTGCTCTGCCTGATAGTGGTGACAGATTCCACTGGCCTCAGC
The DNA here is from genome assembly GCF_965152275.1 of Natator depressus. Classification (NCBI taxonomy): domain Eukaryota; kingdom Metazoa; phylum Chordata; order Testudines; family Cheloniidae; genus Natator; species Natator depressus. The sequence continues at coordinate 88,087,167 of NC_134241.1, read as the reverse complement.
CTGCTCCAGCCCCGCTCTTGCTCTAGTCTTGTCTCTGGTCCTGCTCCAGCCTTGTTCTGGGCCCAGCCTAGCTCCCAGCCCTACTGTTGTCTTCTTCTAGCCCTGCTTTTGACTCCTGGTTCCAGCTCCAACCCTTGGTTCTGACCACTGGGCATGACCACGGCTGCTCCAGTCACTAGACATAACCTTCCTTGCCTTGGTTTTGACAGATATAGCACTTAACAAACGGACTGTCAAATTCTGCACCAATTTCATCTCTTGGTGTAGCACTCTGTAAAGCACATTGCACTCCTCTAATCTCTAAGAGTGAGGGTATTGAGGTCCACATCTGAAACAAATTGTCAAAATATCCTGGGTTGTTGCAGATCAGGGGTGGGAGAAGCTGTCATGGCTATGGCTACTCTGATTTTTCTAATGGTAGCTGGAAATTCAACTATATTGTTATTTTGAGTAACAAAAGGCAGGTCTGCACCTTCAGATGAAGGTGCCGGTATAACCAATGCCATATTTCTAGGTTGCCTCAACATTGCTCCAGCCTTATGCAGTTTGAGAATCACCCTGTTTTCTCTCATCCTTACCCCCATCTGAACCAGACACTGGTTAAGACAATTGACTCCACTGGATGTTTGATAAAATGAAGGCATAGAGCATCCTGAAAACACCACAGACAATGTCTCCTCACTAAGTCTCAGCGGCCCTATCTAGATGTTAAATAAGAGGAGAGAGAAGATGGACCCAACATGAAAGTACACTCCGGGAGGAAGATCAATTGCCCAATAACAACCTTCTGAGAGCAAGAATTGAACAGTCAAGAAAGGCATGTTAAGAGCACTCTGTGATTAGTATAAGCTAGAGTGCCTGGCAGGCTACAGTTACCATGAGCATTGGTCACGTGCACTGCTTTATAGAATCTTAAGAAGCTGATCATGCAGAAAATTAGATACTGGAAGAGATGTCTGGAAACTTTGAGATGGGGTTTTGTGTATGGTGGCAGATACTATCGATATGCCTTCGGTAAAGCAATTCCTTCATTAAAACAATTCACATTTTTGGACCGGTGTGATTATGTGATTGCCTTTCACTTTAGATGTGAAGATTTCACAGAACAATTAGCTACCCAGACTTTGTTCATAGTGCATGTCTTTGCCTTCTGAACTGGTAATTGAAAAATCTTAGTGGAACGTAATGGCATGATGAAAAGGGAGCCTCTTGCAGGCCAAGTACCATCAGTTTCTGCACACAGGGGAATAGCATCATCTGACTTGTTTTCCTCAAAGTTTATAAGAAGTAGAGATGGATGTGAACCAAAGTCATAGCTCTAAATACTCCTAAACATTGGAAAGGTTCAAAATTTGAACATATTTTCCATGTTTTGCAGTTGGTTCCATTTATGATATATTGAATCAAAACCTCAGATCAGGATGCCCTGGAACTTTTGAGGTGTTCCAGATTTTGAGCCAGATCTGAACTGTAAGATTCAGGCTGATCTCTAATACAGAAGTACTTCTGGCTCGGCTGTGGGAGGAATGGGAGCTAGCTTCCAGGACTTGGTGATGTTTTGGAATAAAACCAGTAAAAGTTGAGAACAATACTACTTGCCTGATCAGACACTTTCTCTTTAGGGCTGTCCACTTAAGATACCTCAGCTGGGAATTTGTCCCAAGTAGTAGATCTTGGATGATTCAGACTATATCATAGCACGAACTCTGTGGTCTCTATCTTCACCAGTTGGTATGAATAGGGCAAAACCTGATGAGCTGTGATGATTCACAGAAAAGGGAGGCAATTCATGAATTTGTGGTGTGTGAGAAAGGAGTGGTATTTTGCATGAATGCTGACTGTACTATTCAGAGGAAAAGTTTAAATTTTGAAAGTTTGCCATGTGATGTGGACTATTCAGCTGAGGATCATTCCTGCTCAACTTCAGCCTGTGGAACTGGAGGATTGATTCCAATTTGTAAATATTATGAAATTCACAGCTGTGAAGTTGCAAATGGTCACAAAACTTTATAATATGGCAGTAGTAAAATTTCTCCAGAAGCTAAGAATAAAGATTTATTTTGTGAGTAGTTCAACTCCCCCAAGTACTAAACATTTATGACAGTAAATTAATTGCTGATATTCTTTCTTTGTGAAAAAAATGTATTTGCATAACTTCAATGACTTTTCTTTCTTTTTCAGATTGCTAAAGATTACTTAGAATGTGGCCTGAGTAAGTCTTATAGTACATCTAGTAATATGCTCGGCATAGATCTCTGGAGAGGAAGAAGGTGTTGCTCATGTAATTTGCAGTTACCACCATTGTCCCACAGACAAAGTGAAAGAGCTAAGACACCTGACAGAGACATCCTTTCTAGACCAACAACTTTGCCTTTGCTGACTCCACCAAGTATTGCCATCACCACTTACCAGGACAGGTAAATTGTTTCAGATTCTTAAAATTCTGTTTTTTTTTTGTTTTTTTTTTTTTAACAAGCCCTGAAGATGTTACTCTATAAATGGGAGAGGGAGGGATATAGTGGTTAAAATACTAAAGTCAACATTTACCAACCAGTACCACGTTATGGTATCGCAGGTAGATTAGGAAATAACTGCAGTACAACAGTGTGGAATTTTGAATTTGTAGTGGTGAACGCTGTAAGAAGTTAACTGATGAAATTACTAACTTATATTACACTCTGTGGTCTGAACAAATATAAAAAATTTCCTTTGGTTAAAATTTAGAGGATTAGTTTAAAAATGCTTATAAATATGTAAGTGCAAAATTGTCTGATGTGTGTTAGAAATGACCTACAGAAGTTATTCATGGAAGCAGTAGGATCTTTCTGTTTTTGAGGTATCTTAAGAGACTTTGAAATCCAACATTAGTGAACTTGTCAATGGAACATAAAATTAAAGTCACCCTTAGTCAAAGCCTCTTATCTTTATAGCTTCCTGTCTATTTTTTTAACTTACTTTATAATGCAAGTTTCTATTTCTTCCCATATGCTCAGTATGATGTGATTTAGAATCTAGTCATGTGATGGGAAGTTGTGTGTGGGGGATATCACTCTGGAAATAGGTATGCCAGTTATAAATTAATGCTTTATTACTTGTGTAACTAACAAAATCTCTGTTGGGAGGTAGATATCAAACTAAGTAGGTGTCTCTACTTAGCTAGAGCCAGGCTTGAGATTTAAAGGATGTGCTCTAACTCCTTGGTAAGGTGGAGGAACAATGTATGAGAATATCCCAGGATAGCTGTCAAAGCCGCACATGAAGGAGGATTATGATGTCAAGTCTCATAGCTGCTCCCTAATAGTATTCAGGAAAGGAAGGCTGACCATTGGAGGTGTCCATAATGAGCTAGATAGACATACTAGAGATGTGTGGGGAGTCTGAGTCAGTCATGAAATTGATTAGTTTTTGAGTTAGTTTTGGGTCTAAGGAGCCAGCTGAGTTGCTTGCATTCAGATTTATTTGTGACCTCTGTTTACCTTCTGTTTTCCTTTTTTTGTTTTTTATATTGCTCATTTACCCACTGAGTTCCAGTCTGGTGGAGTACCATATACCCTGCGATATTCACATAGTGTTACTAATTTTTAAAATCTAACTTAAAACATAGATGGGTTAGAAATGTTGATGCTGTCTGATGAAAACTGTTGGCCTACTCTGGAGTGTATGTTATAGCTTTCAGGTTTGCAAAAGTGTGAGTCAAGAAGGATTATAGAATCTAAGCCTTCACATGGAGCTGCAGGGGATGTTTCTCTGCTGTACCTTACAAATTGAACTATCAATGATTCATCTACCCATTATTGCATCTCCACTTCCATTATAAAGCCCTCTTTTCACATGCTTGTACTTTCTCAAAAATGTTTGTCAAACTCTCTATACTTGGTCTCAGCCAAAGGATGAAGGTTGTTAATTTTCCAACCACCACACTATATACACATTAAATATTTTGTTGTCAAATGCAAAGTCTCTGGGTCTTGTGGAAGATCCTCAAAGGCAACACTGAAAATGTAAATATCTTATAGGTTTTGATAAATCTTATGTTGATAAACCAATGATTTACTCGGTAGAAATATAAAAGAATAAATCCCAGCACTGTGTGCTTTACAAATTTATTTGAAAGGCAATGAAACCACAGGCATAACTTCCCATGATTCTTAATGCAGTCTGCTGTAGCACCTCATATCTCCTTTATCCTACCTCCTTTCATCTGTACAACTTATTACTCTAGGAAAGAGGAAATATAATTTGATTTCATGGCATATACATTCTATGTTGTCTAGTACTTGAAGCCTTTTCAATGTAGGGTCAGAGTAAGATGCATAAAACATACTGGATCAAACTCAGGCTCTGCCATTAGTAGGTGGAACTCACATAGAAGTCAATGGGATGTTGCACCTTATGTCAGGGCTGAATTTCACCCATTCAGTTTAAATAAGAGTGGGCCAAAAAAAGATTACTAGTGCTACGACAACCAGAGTGATAAGTACCTGGAGCGAAATAATGGTGCCTGTCTGTCACATTCTTCTCATATAAGTTTTGTTGTCTTAACTGAGTTCACTAACATACTGCATTAGCGTATGCCTTTGAATATAATCACTTTTAACGTTGTTGTGTGTTTTCTTATTAAAATTCAGAGCAACACATTTTCTGGAACAGTGCAATGCAGCCTTTTGTTTTCAAAATTTTAAGTAAGTTTTAACTAGTAAGGAACAACCCTTGCAGTTACAGGTGGTGTTACTAATTATGTTTAATAATTTGTCACCTAGCAGAGTGTTCTAAGTTCTATAGAAATATAAAAAACACAATCACTGCCCTAAAGAGCTTGTAATCTAAAAAAGAAAAATGAAGAATGGCAGAATGGGTACAAAATACAAGCAAAATGGTCAAGCTCATGGTTAAGGCTGCAATTTTGGCATGGAAACTTTTAGTAGATTTCACAGCAGAGGTGCAGAGATGAAATAAGTTGCAGAGAAAGGTCACCAAATAACATCGTTCTTGCTACATCAGCATGCGCATGAGTATAGTGGGGGTGCTGTAAGGTGAGTTTGAGGGGCAGCAGTTGGAGAATGAGCATGCCCAGCTCCCTGCTCCGGGCGATGCAGCCTGTAACATGGGGTCGCAGTGTCACTCAGATTTGGCCCATCCGCCCCTCTGCATCCATCTGCAGACGGGTGGATGGACCAAACCTGAGTGGTGTTGCAACGTAGTGCACAGGGTCTCAGCTGTTAGATGAGGAAGAAAATACCCTGCATTAAACTTAGAGATGGAATCATAAAATATTAAGGTTGGAAGGGACCTCATGAGGTCATCTAGTCCAGTGGTTCTCAAAGCTGGTCTGCCGCTTGTTCAGGGAAAGCCCCTAGCGGGCTGGACCGGTTTGTTTACCTGCTGCGTCTGCAGGTTCGGCCGATTGCGGCTCCCACGGGCCGCGGTTCACTGCTCCAGGCCAATGGGGGCTGTGGGAAGGGTGGCCATCACGTCCCTTGGCCTGTGCTGCTTCTCGCAGCCCGCATAGGTCCTTTTCTGCAGAAGCTGATCTCTGGATCATAACTTTTTCAGCGTTCAGGTGTGTTTTGGATCCAGGGTTTCGAGTCAGCACATTGTAGATTTTGAGCTCCAGCTGTAGAGTTCACATTTGGATCTGAACTTTCTCAAAGTGTGAATCTGGGTTTAAACTTCATAAAGTTCAAAGTTGTTCACAACTGGAGTTTCAATTTGGGTTCATCTCTGATAATCATATTTAGAGCACTTTCTAAGCATGCTCAGTGTGGTTACCCAACATCTTTCCTCAAAGCCCAATTACCATTCTGAACATGGAGTTACTCTCCAAACTGAGGTGTGGTAGTACAGGAGCAATACAGAATGGAATTGGGTGTTCAAGGGATTTTTGCTCAAGAATTGCAGTTGATTAACAACTGGACAAAATTACTAGAAACCAGGTTTCTGATTTCAGATGGATTGAGCCTGTTGACTGTGAAGGTGTTGATTTCCCCTTTCTGAGCATTTTTAGATTGTCCATTATGATACATTTATAACAACTTATAACGTTGTTTGAAAGAGAGAATGGGGAGACTATTCATGTTTGTTGTTTTTAAGAATGAATTAATCTTGGGCTCAGAGCACTGTTAATAGATGATTTAAGACCAAGAAAAATATAAAGAATTATCATTAGTTCATGATCAGTTCTCTTTACAACACAAGGGGGCGTTGCTGCACCTTTCTTCTAATACAGTAAAATTGATGCATGTGCTTTATATGTGTGGTATCACAAGATCTGCTTTTCTTCTAAAACGATAAGCCTATAGAAAAAGTTAGTAATTAGCATTGACATGCCAATAATTTAAAAAAAAAGTCTCTTCCAATAGGTGACTGAAAAATCGTTGCTTCTTATTTCTAACTTGTATTTTAAATACCCGTGTAGAGTCCTGAGAGAAATCTTGGTGCTGCTGCATTAAATGTTAATGTTCATGATTCAGAACCCTGATTCCCAACAAGCAACTTTTGTTTCAGGAGAACCTTTCCTCCCCTCACCTTTTTAGAGCTAGGCCCCAGCTTTATGTATAATGACAGGTTTGATGTTCACATTTTTTTTTTCCATTTTCTGACTGGGTTCTAGTCATTGGGGTTCTGTTAGTAGCTCTGCAGCCTTGATTGCCTCACATAGAATAGTGTGGAGTCAAACTTAGTCCCAGTGTAAAATGTCTCCGGCTTCCATTGAGCCCTAGCCCTTCAGAGAGCTTTAGTGAAAATTCAGACGCCATAGTCAGAAATTCAAAATTCAGCCCTTCCTCTGCACAAATGTTTTCACAATGTTAAGTCTAGGGGTCTAATAAGTCTAAGTTGTGGGGGGTCTCAGTCCTACGAGGTAGGAAAGAAGCAATCTTTCTCTTTGAGGAAATTCTCAAACTTGAGTTCACAGTCTGGTTCAATGACTGGAACAAGGCAGCTCAGTTTCTAGGAGACTGGATGTGTGACAGGAGGAGTGTTTTATCAGTCCACATCTTCCATTTGTCAGGGATGGCTAATCCAGTTCATATCCTGTGAAATATTATGATTATGGGCCCATAGACTCCAGAAATTGTTTGCCAAGATTATTCACTGAATTTAGCTTCAGTACTCAAACATCTTTTGTGTCTTCACAATCCTCAAAACAATAAGGTGGGAAGATTTGTTATGACTTACTCAATATGGTTAGAGTTACCTTTACACAATAGTAAGTTGGTTTGATGCTGTGGCAAAAGGAGTTTATGAAATGGAGGACTCAAAATGAAACTCTGCGTAGAAATGTAAACATAGAGGACCTTGGTCAAAGGACTCGTGTGGGTTTGCTGTAGATGATAGTTAAAGGCAATGGATGGATAGAGTACATGCTCTTTTGTCTGGATTAGGTCTAGTAGGGGACCTGGCATCAAGGACATTGAGTATAGTAAAACCTATTTGAGGTTGCAGAGTAATTGGACAAATAGAGGGTAAATGTCTGAACTAACCTGTGGTTAGTATTGAGAATGCTGAATTCTGTGGACTTCAGGACTAGTACTTTAGATTAAGGATTTTCTCAGATAAAAAATAAGAATGGCCATACTGGATAAGACCAATGATCTATCTAGCCCTTTATCCTGTCTTCCGACAGTGGCCAATACCAGGTGCTTCAGATGGAATGAACAGAACAGGCACTTGTTGAGTGATCCATCCCCTGTCATCCACTCCCAGCTTCCGGCAGTGAGAGGCTAGGGACACCGAGAGCATGGGGTTACATCCCTGACCGTCTTAGCTAATAGCCATTGTTGGACCTGTCCTCCATGAACTTATCTAGTTCTTTTTTGAACCCCGTTATAGTTTTGGCCTTCACAACATCCCATGGCAATGAGGTTCACAGGTTGACTGTATATTATGTGAAGAAATATTTCCTTCTGTTTCTTTTAAACTTGCTGCCTATTAATTCCATTGGATGATTCCTGGTTCTTGTGTTATGTGAAGGAGTAAATAACGCTCTCTTATTCATTTTCTCCACACCGTAAAATATACATTTCAGGCAGGGGACAGGAACAGATAGGGTATATCTCCACTGGAGAGTTACTTGGGCTCTTACTTTTGGGTTGCCTCTACTACCTCTCTTGTCCACACATGCAAAAACCTCTCACCTGGGTTTAGTGGTGCTTTGAACCGGCGCTGGCTGGCTCACCTTATTATTATTTAGTTATTGGCTAAAGCCCAAGTGAAGCTTTAATTCAGACTGGTAACCTGCCCATTTTGCAGTCAGGGTGTCCACTAAATCACCTTTCCGCTGATAATCCTCCTGTGCCTTCCGACAATTTCTCCTGTGAGCCCAGAGGGACAGACAAGGTCCCCACAATTCACTAGAAAAGAATCCTATAGCCCCTCAGCTTAACACAGCACAAACAACCATCAATATGTCCCCAGAAGTCCTGGTGCAGCAACAGTGAGGACACAGAAAACTTGGGTATAGCTTTTACAGTGTGGCTGCTCACACCAGGGCACCTGTCACCCAAGTTAATTCTGCAGTGAAGACATACCCATCAGTGTGCTGAAAGCAAGTGTGCGACACCAAGGATCAGTGTGTGCTTGGCACACCTATTCGCTTTAATGAGGTGTCTGATTGTCTTTGAATCAAAGACTGCCCTGATTACACCTTTCTGCATAGTGTTGGAATATGCAGGAGAAGGTGGAAGTAGGGATTAATGATGATCCATAAAGCGGCGGGGAGAGGAGTTTTTATAGGTAGGTTTTGGAAAGGCTGATTAACAGTGAGATGGAGTTTGCAAAGGAGGTTTGTACCATTTTGTGGGGCAAAGCATGTAGGCAAAGAAAAACCAAAATAATAGAGCCAGTTGAGGAAACTGATCAAAGGAGCAGTACAATTAAAGTGACACAATCAAATAATTTTGGACTCAGATTTAGAAAGAAATAGTCCAAAGAATAAATAGAGGGTATTTCTTATCTATGCTGCCAGTACAAATATTTAAAGATCCATTTTACTTAAAACAGTTCTTACTAGGTGAGTGTATAGACTTGCACATTGGAGACATTTTGCAGAGTAGACAAATCAATAAGACCTGTTCAGAAACTGCTATACCTGGATATTGTGTAATCCATATCTGTACTTGTAAAAACAACAAGAAAGTTATGGGATAGCTCATTATTAGGTGGTGGGCTTATGACACGAAAGGTGAGTCAGTCAGTCTTAATAAAGATGTTTTCACTTCATTTTCTTATTATTCATTGTAACTAGTCATATTTTTTGTAGTGACTGTTAAGTTATGACAAATATCTTCCTGGTGATTTCATAGGCATGATAGTTCACTTTTGGTGCTAATGCATATACTTCATTGCTCTGATTATCTAGCATGTTATCTGTCTGTTTATAAAAACATTTGTAAGATGTCAGTCACTCTAGTATCTAGGCAACAACTATAGAAACTCACACAAAATTCCAGAAAGGACTTTGTTCTCTACACCTAGATCAGCCTCTGGTTTTGGTGGAGGCAGAACCCAGGGTCAAAGGACTGCATTGAACAGAAGGCTGAAGGTCTTTGGTTGTCTGATTTTTTTGTTTTGTTTTTGTTTTTTCCCCTCTCTTTTAATTTGATTAGAGGTCTGGGTAACTTAACCCTAGGGGAAAACCCTGGTTGAGTGTTATCTGTATTTTGTTTCTACAGAGCCATTTCATCGGTTTACACACTGTACTTAATGGGTTTGGGGTTTGTTTTTTTTTTGCGCTTTTTCTTCCATGAGAAGTGCTGCATCTCCTTTACACTATCATCGCTAAAGCCATTGTGAAAAGATGGGTCTTGCACTTTTCCTTGCACTCTTAAATTTTGCTCATTCTGATCTCCTTTTGCAAAGTATTTCAGAGTTTAGGGTTCTATGTTGAGTCTCACACTGTTCACCAGAATAGCTAAAAGAGAGCAAGATGACAAATATCCCTGTCTAATGTACTGACTTTTAAACTGAAAGGTTGTTAGGGAGTTTGTATATAGTATTGTAATGCATTTGTTAGTGTGCCAAGAAGAATTTAGTAGAAGTATTTGGATGTCACACCTAGGATATATAACTTTTTTCACTGTCTGGTAGTGGGTAGTTATCTAAGTGTGCTAACTTTAAGGGAGAGTAATGGGTAGGCTGAAATGATTCACAAGAACGTAATTCCAGTAAGGGGTTCTGAAGACATCCAAAGCCATGAGAATAAATCCGTGGCTAAAGAAAAGCAAATTTGTCTCCATGTGCTTGAAAATCTCAGCACAGTTCCAAGAACACTTCATGACTGAAATGATATGGATTTGAATGCTGAGACAGAAAGTAGTTGATCTAAGCAACTGCAGTACCTGACAATCCCAACAGGACGCCAACAAACCAAGTAGAATTCAGTGAGGGTTAATCCTGCTATATCTGATTAAGCTTTAGCAGGGATTTTAAAGTTGCCATGCATTTTATAGGACACTCTGCATTATTTACTGCACTCTTACGGGCTCTCACATGTTGACAGAGATTACAGCAGCTTTAGTATCTTTTTTTACTTTCCAAGTTTTTTTCTCATTGTTGGTTACCTGAATTGTCTTAATCTGCTTCTGTCATGACTGAAATTATACAATAGTCAATCTGCAATGTTGAGATTTTTGGCGTGGTGTAGCTCATGATGACCTATCATGGAGGTCTGTCTGTAGCCGAAATGTCAATATAGCTTTGTCAACACTGTAATTTATAAAAAAGGGTAAATTTTTATGGGAGGAGAAGGGAACAAAAGGACTGAATTGATAATTTTTAAAGTTTTTATTTTCTGCCATATTCTTTCTTGGGTTACCCTAAATTTTAGTTCCAGTATGTGTACAAAGCCCAGAATAACTACACAAAGTTGCCTTGTCATTGCTTGCCCTGTTATTGCACCAGGAGTTATACTTATTTAATATTCCCCAATACCATCTTTAACGTGTTTTATTAACATCCGTGGTTTTATGACATGAACCGTAAACAATTAACAGACAATGACTGAAAGGCAATAAAGTCAAGAAAAACTCAGCTATTTGCAAACAAAATAATATGTATATGCAGATTCTAAGGTAATATACACATGAAACTGTGTGCACAAATCATGAATGGAGTACTCAGGGGTTAGATCTTCAAACTCCCTTCTAACTTTAAAAGCCTTTTAGGCAATACATGCATAAATTTTGTCCATATTTCATAAGAGTTGTTAAATTATCTTCAGATGTCCTCGTCTATTTTTCATAACTGAAACTGCAGTAATAAATCAAGGCAAGATGAAAGAGCAAGGAGGGAAAGAATAATCTTTCCATCTTCAGTCAAAACAGCCAAAATTATTCTTTTACTCTGTAGTTTGAGACTATCTGCCTAGTTAGATTTGACATAGGGCCTGATTCTGATCTTACAACAGTTTTACACTGGTATAATTCAGTTTACTTTAGTAAAGTACCAGAGTAAATGAGCAGAGAATCAGGCCCATATAAGTGGAGTTGTGTTAATATTATCAAGTTGAGTATATATATTGGACCAATAACATGTAACATTTCGGCTGTACTTTAGGCCCATCCCAAAGCACATGAATATAATAGTCTATTATGAGCATATTTCTGAGAAGAGATCATGCTATTAGCATTAAATGTAATATAGACTGAATATATTTGGTGGGATAAAGATTCCGTAAAGCTATTTAAACTGTAATTCAAAAAGGTCTGTTGAAATACATATGGCATTAACGGCCCAATCCTGTTCAATCCTCAGTTGCTTCATGGAGTTGAAGGAAAACCACTTCAGTGGGAGTTGATGGGTTTCAGCAGTTCACTGGATTGAATTCCTACTTGAGCCAGTGATTCTTGCCATTCCTTATCAGTCAAAGAAAGCTGCAAATTTCTTATCAGGATTTAAAGCTCTTTTGAACTTTCTGGTTTTATACAGGCTTTTACCAAAATCTTAATGAATTGGCAAAATTAAGTGGTGCTCTGTGTGTCTGAATGCTATTGTTACTCATCCAGCAATGACACTTTCTCCTGCTTCGGTCACTCTGAAGCTTCTAACTTGTATTGCACATAACTTACTGTTTGCTGTCATCAGCTGCAGAACAATTTAAAGTATTACAAGCAATGGATTTCTTGACACTGCAAATGGCATTCAGGTTTATCAATGTATTTTTTCCTTGTAATCCTGTATTCCTGGTACACTGCAAATTCCCACTGACTTCAGTGGGCATTTGGGATGAAGATGGAATATAGGATCAGACCTTTAACGTATTGTCTCTGGATCTTGACCTCCATTGCTTGTAATACTTTAAATTGTTCTCCAGCTGATGACAGCAGACAGTAAGTTATGTGTGTCAGTAAAATGAGCCAATAGGATGTTGGATGGCAGAGACTAGTAAGACCACACATTCAGGAGAATACTGCATTCAGTTCTAGACACCTCCATGCCAGCAAGAAACTGATAAATTAGAATTCATTCCTGGGTGGATGGAGGAAGCTAAAATTACAAAGAGGCTGGAGGTATTGATCTGTGAAGAAAGATTAAAGGGCCTAATTATATATAGCCAGTCTGGAGAACTAAGCAGGAGGTGTGTGTCGATCATAACGGTGTACAAATAGTTGAAGAGGAGAAGAATTGTTTATGGAAGTATAAAGCTATAACTAGGACTAATGGTATAAAATAAAGATCAGAAAAATGTATGCTGACTTTTTGGGGGAAATGTTTCTAATGGTTCTAGCTGTTTAAACTGGAATAACCTCCTGGCGAAATGGTGGACGTCCCACTGTTTAGATCATTTCAAACTGAACTGTACAAGACTAGAGAATATATTTCAGAGAATAATCTTATAATGGCTGGGGGAATAGGCTAGTTGATCTAATAGGTCCTCTGATATTATGGTGATAGATGCCACAAAAAAACAACAACAACAAAAATTATTTTTGAATGTCTGATTTTTATCGATGTATTTACAGCATTTAAAATATGTAAATGTAAATACCTATAGACTTTACGTAAAGTCTAGTTTTTTCTTGTAATTATGATATCATTAGCTGCTGTAGAGCTTTAATTTGTCTGTACATAAGACTTCTAATAACACAAGTTCAATCATTCTGATTAAATACAGATCTTGTACTTCAAAAGCCTGTGCTGCAGTTCTTTGGGGCATGCACTCATCTTAAAAAAGGAGGTCAAGTATACTCTTTATAACATCTAATGCACTCTATGGGGAAAATGGTTTTTAATTACAATGCACTCTTTCTGAACAATATAAATGATAGTTTAGCTTTGAAAAGAGAATTACTATGATTACCACAAGTCTCCTTGACAACAAGCTAGATGTAGAGAATATTGAATTGTTTTAGAACGGGATACAGACTAAAAGGGTTTCATCTGTGCAGTGATTGCTTTGTTCTTTTGTGGAAATCATTCTGAAATACTATCTAACACATTGAGAGACTGCTCTATCTGAGCATTGAAGTTAATAGGAGTTGCAATAGGTCAGATCCCCTCAGGATCAGGCTGTTTGATTTTTCTTTTGCTAGACCCTCCAGTAAAGATCACTAGATGTTTTCATTCCCTCCTACTAACCTGGTAGATGAATACAATGAACTATGAAAATATGAAGACAAAATTTTAAAGGACTCTTTGCATTTATTTATTAAAAGGAAGGATTCAGGTGTTCTCTTAGGCTTATTTTCTGTTTCTAGTTAGCTTACCATGGTGAACTGCAAGAGCAAATATACTATATGAAGGCTGAAGATGTAATAGTTATGACACAGTCCCTATATGGTCTACTCTTTTACAGACCGTTTTTTTTCTGTGGGAAACAGGACCAAAGCTCTCAGAGGTAGAGAACTATTTGGATTTGATATCTCCAGACATGAAATGAGCAACTAGTCCTGGTGAGAGGGGCTGTCTAGCTTGAGAAGAGGGGAAAAAATCTTCATTTTTTTGTCATTTCAGGAGCAACATTTTTTTTAACACTTAAAAAGGTGTGAAGAGGTGGGAGGAGGAAATATGTATTAGCTAACTTGGAGATTTTTTTTCTCTTTGTTCCAGTTTCTCTACCCTCTTGAAGGAAAAGTTGTCAAGTTTCCTAAAATATGCACAAAAGAATTACAAGATGTGTTTAATTTAAATAAGAACAGAATTCTACCCATTTCTCCCTCACCGTTAAATGTTTTTACTAAAAAATTCTTCCTGTCTTCACTTGGGCAAAACTCCTATTAACTTCAGTGGGGTTTTAGCCTAAGTAAAGATGAGGTAAGGGGTCAGTGGCAGAGGCATAATTAAAACTCTAGACCTCCTGACTCTCAAACCCGTGCTCATTTCTCCAGATCACAGTGCCTGACTACCATAGGAGCTGAACTTCCACAGCTCCCATTGACTTCAGTTACAGTTGTAAATCCTAAACACTTCTAAAAATCAGGCCCAGTGTCGCTCTCTCTGGATATGCAACTAATGAGCCACTAACTGTGTAATCCTATCACCCAAAGTTTGGGTTTAAGTGTCTTTGTGCACATGATATAGGAAGACTGCTGAGAGCCAAGAACCCTTTAATGCCAACTGGGTTACATGAAAGTCCTGATTCTGGTATGTACATTTTGCTTCACCAAAGAATGCCATGTAAGGTCTTAAATGAAAGCCAGGGTCATGCTGGTCATTTAAAATAGTTAGAAATATATGTACGAGTACTATGTAAGGAGTTATGTGTATATAAACTGAAAATGTGTTTAAAGTCTGTATCAAGGCAGAGTTGACAAACAGACTTTCTGTCTGACAAGGAATGTTTATTCACATGTCTCTCTCTGTCGAGATGTAAATTAAGTGTTGTAAGCTAACATAATAGGTCTCCCATCACCCTTCTAAACTGATGCAGATGAAGGATTATAAGAATTGCAGAAAAGAACTAACAGTTAGGGAAACAGAGAGGGGGAAGAGAACATTATCTTGAAATACACTTGAAAGATTTGCTGGACTATATTTGGGGAACAAAGAAGACATCCTCTTGTTCTACACCTAGGAAGTAAACAGGCAATGCCATCATGTGCCAGCAATGCCCCTCTGCCATGTACATTGGCCAAACTGGACAGTCTCTACGTAAAAGAATAAATGGACACAAATCAGACGTCAAGTATTATAACATTCAAAAACCAGTTGGAGAACACTTCAATCTCTTTGGTCACTCGATTACAGACCTAAAAGTGGCAATTCTTCAACAAAAAAACTTCAAAAACAGACTCCAACGAGAGACTGCTGAACTGGAATTAATTTGCAAACTGGATACAATTAATTTAGGCTTGAATAAAGACTGGGAGTGGATATATCGTTACACAAAGTAAAACTCTTTCCCCTTGTTTATTTCCCCTCCTACTGTTCCTCAGACGTTCTTGTCAACTGCTGGAAATGGCCCACCTTGATTATCACTACAAAAGTGCTCCCCACACCCTGCTCTCCTGCTGGTAATAGCTCACCTTAAGTGATCACTCTGGTTACAGTGTGTATGGTAACACCCATTGTTTCATGTTCTCTGTATATATAAAATCTCCCCACTTTATTTTCCACGCATGCATCCGATGAAGTGAGCTGTAGCTCACGAAAGCTTATGCTCAAATAAATTTGTTAGTCTCTAAGGTGCCACAAGTACTCCTTTTCTTTTTGCGGATACAGACTAACATGGCTTCTACTCTGAAACCTGTCACAGTCCTGGGTATCTTGAGAACCTGCCTTTCTCTTCTTACAGTTCTCTATCTTATTCTTTACCCACCTTCCAACTTGTAGAGCAAATGAGTCAGGGGGCCATACAGATCACAGCCTCACTAGCTACACAATCCTGATTCATTCCTTGGGCACTGAATGAAGGATGGGGAATGGTGATTTGTAATGCCTCTGTCATGGGTAAGCTGTACTTTTGACCCCTTTCTGTGCCTCTCGAGTGCACCCCTCAGGTGACAGGCCTGGTATCCTGCCCCTCACTCTTGGTGAGGCATGTAGTTCTACCACTCTTAAACTGGATCTTTGGGCTGCAGCCCCTTGTTTTCAGTTGATAATCAAACAGGCCCAACTAGGTTTGACCCCTGTCAGCCCTTTTCCTCTGGGTACCAGTGAGCTGATTAAAGTGATTCAGAAGCAGCTTCTTGAAAACAAAGCAGAATTTATTCATTCATTCAAAGCTCTATATAGCACACAGAGTAAAAGGTTAAAACAGAGTCTCATATGCATATTTCGTCTCATCTGCACCTGAATCTTTCCTAGCAAGAATTTGTAAGTTTCTCTCACCTCCATCTCTGGGCTGGCACGCTGTCTCTTTCTTTCTGTGCTCCACTGTCAGCATGCTGACAACTCACTCAACCCTTCCTGCCAAAGCAAGCATCTTCAAGGTTTCAGTATACCCTTTGATCCTAGGTTTTGGTCCAGAAGAATATGCTTGGGAGAGTAACTGGACTCAGGCAGGGGGTATTCCTCTATTAATAGTTTCTCCATTGTTTTGCACCTCCCATTTCCTTTGGGGCTCTGGCTGAGGGTACAAGAAGACATATATCCCTAGAGGGAGGGAGTGTGAATTCATTCACATGTACATTATATGCCCCTCTGTGTCTGCCATCACACGGTTAGCCTGCTGCACCAGTGGGGAGGTGTCCCAGCCTCCCTCTGGTTAGGCTGCCAGAAAGTTAATCTGCTGTTGCACAGCATCAATTTCCAGACAATTGGCCACTGGGCAGTTTACCCAGGTCTGTCCTGGCCCTTGGCAGGTATAGCCCCTCAGGGGCAGCTTGGAGCAATAGCTCCCTGCTGCTTGGGTTTTCTCATTTCCCTTCCCTGGTGAGCACCCTTATGTCCCTTCGTCTGAGTCTCAGGCTTAGGCCTTGGGCTTTTTCTCAGAATCAGCCTCACTATCAACAAGCTCATCTGCCTGTGATACACAGATCTTGGGCTTCTGATCTTTTATCCACATTCTCAGACATGGGGACACACCTCATACAATTTTTCTGAACCAATGAGTTCATACAAAACATCTAGGTTAGTGATCCCCGGATCTTTTCCCCCATCTGGTTTGCCACCTCCATATTCACTGCATCTTTGTGCTTTTGCACCCCACCCCCCAAATCTTTTCGTGCAAGCCCCAGACATCAATTTAAGGAGCAGAGCTTTCTTATTCCCCAGATCTGCTCAGTGCATTTGGCTGTATGTCTCCCTGGCTTTTGCCCTAGTAAGGGGTCAGAACATTGAGCTGCTTTGCGTGGGGTGGGGGGGATGGGACACCTGATTTAAATCACAACCCTTCTCAAAGGTAATGGGGTAGGCATCAATATCCTCTGACACCTTAAATGGGGGCAACAATCTAGCATCTGTGCACCCAGCAGAATTGGCATTTAGTTTACTGGGTCATTAGGCCTTTTGTTCCTCAATTTCTCAACCTCATGCTTGTGTTCATCTGTCCAAATCAGCAAGCATCTCTCTTTCAAACTGAAGTTTCTCCATTTCCAGCTGCAGTTTTTGCCACTCCAACTCTTGACTTGAGGAAACCAGCCTGAATAGGGTCCGATTGCTGCTCCACCTGCTGCGAACTCTCCAGTTGTGGTCTACACCTGCCCCTGGGAACCTGGCCTCCTCAAATTCCTCCAGACCTGCTGGGTCTCACTGGCCTCTGTGTCCATCATCCTGTGGTCCCTTTTGTGGTGATTTGGTGGGTCCTCTTGAGTCCTTACCCTGTGCTGGGATACCATTCCTTCTCTGATTGTCAGCAAACAGCAGCTCAACCAGCTCTGAATTTTTAAGCTTTTTTGGGTCTATTCCACTTTCTTTGCAAATCTCCTTTAATCACTTTTTAGGGAGCTGTATACAACTCATTTTCTTTACCTGTCCTTTCCGTCTCTCTTCCCCAAAAGAACATAAACCACTTTCCCTCTTGCTTTACTTTTGGCAATACTTGTCTTTGCTGCTGTCACTTACTGCAAATCACACTGTCATGGTTACAAGATATACTTTAGACCTATTCAGTCCTTCTTGAGTGCACCCATCAGGTGTCACAAGTCTGTGCGGTTCTATGCTGAGTGAGTTGTAGGAAGCCAGGCCAGTCACCTGAGAGGTGCATTTGAGAGGAACTAAAAGACGTTTAAAGCACAGCTTACCCTTGAACCATAACAACCTGAAAAATTTAATGGGACAAGCAAAAGACACATTCTTGACCCCAGAGCTTTTCTTCTGCTGAATTTCAAAGGCATGCTGCAAACAAAGGTAGTATTGTAGCTTCTCATAAAAAGATCACAAGGAATCATTTATAATGAAAAGTGTTAGACAACCTAAGTATAAGGGTGACTGCTAGCTCACCCTATAAACAGTAATTATATATCTATAGAGAAGCTTCTAGGAGTTAACTGTATACTATCTGAGAGTTGTCATTAAAGTCTTTTTTGTAAACTAAAAATATACAGAAGTGTTTTGATTGCCTATATTTAGCCTTCATGTGTTGCTATCACAATTTTTAAAGCCTTTGGATCTTTTACTTGGCTGGAATATTTTCTTGTTTTATGATGACTGTAAGCCTATTGTGATACACCAAGGCCAGCTGGGTACAGCAGAGTAGTAAAAGGCAGATATACTGGCCACTGGATAAACAGTTTTCTGTTCCCTGACTGACCAGAGCAGGGGCTGCTCCAGTCTAGGATGGACACACGACTCCAAAAAGCCTGCAAAGGGTCAGTTGAAGCTGTTAGGCTAATGAGAACACCTGACTTCAATTAACCTGCAAAGAGTCAGGTGAGGCTGTTAAGCTAATGTGAACATCTGACTCTAATTGAGGCCCATCTGATACTATAAAAGGCTCACTCCAGTCAGGTTGAGGAGAGCTAGAGGAGAGGAAGTGCATCTGAAGGGCTGGGTAATGAAGACACCCTCAAACCACTGGAAAGGGAGCCCTAAGGTAAGGGTGAAGAAGGCATTAAGAGAAAGAAGCGGGGGAGCTGTGGGGAAGTGGCCCAGGGAAATGTAGCAACTCTGGCAGTGAAAGGTCGGCTGCCAACAGCTGCTGCCATTAGGGTCCCTGGGCCGGAACCTAGAGGGTGTAGAGGGTGGGCCTGGATTCCCCTCAACCCGCCACTACAGAAACATCTCCTGGGAGGGGAAGAGAGGCCCCTGTCAGGAGTGTTCTTGAATAAGACCGTAGGGACAACAGAGACTGTGGGAGTTCTCTCACCAACCTCCTTGCTGGCTTATGATGAAAAGGGCAGTAGACTGTACCCTGGCCCTAGAGAAAGAAGGGCTATGTGGAGGGTTACAGTGAGCCTCTGAGGCTAGCATAAACTGCCTGGAAGCATGGGACCCATGGGGACAAGATCAGAGCTCTGCCACACTATATAGAATAATTATGGTTTATAATGGCTGTATAGATCATTATAGAATAATTCTAAATCAATCTATTGTTTGCATTAACCATCAGTTGTTCAGGATTCTTAAATTGCTGTTTGATATACAGTATATTTTATACTTGCTCTTGGAATTTTATATGTTCTTGGTTTGTTTTTGTTTGCGTATTATAATATAAATCTGCTTATTTGTCCAACAGTAGTAGAACCTCTTTTCCTTTTGTGTGTGTGTTCCAAGCAGAGCCCATCAAATTTACTGAAAATGATCCTGAAGTTTGGTATTGTAAGATTTGCCTGAAAACAGTGAAGGCTGAACACAGAGGTGGCTGCAGGCACACAAAGGAAAGAAGTTTTAATGATTCAATTAAAGCTGTATGTCTCCAGCGAAATGGAAATGGGACAGCTTGAACTGTATCTAGAACTGGAAGAGATGCGTCAGCACCAATTAGCAAAAAGAAAATGAACCTACTGAAAAATCCTAACGTTCATATTTCATCCTCACAGCCTTCTAAAATAGAGAATATAGCAAATGCAGGTAAGCTGAATCAGAGAAGAATTTGAAACAACTAAAAATTAAGTTGAAACCATTTGCTAAGGATAACAGATTTAATCTGAGCATTTTTTTGGTAGTTACATAATCACAAGAGAATTTTTCTTTTTTACGTGGCGCTTGAATCAAAGCAGCTTTCTTCTAGTGGCTAAGCTGGGTTAACCATAGAGTACATTGCTATTCAATATATTATGTACACAAACACACACCAACACAAAACGTTAAAAGAACATTATTAAGGATGAAAAGTCAAGCATTCAAGTTAGGAAACAACAGAATTAAGGTTGCCTATGCAACATTAATTTGGTTCCCTTGTGCATATGCATTATGATTCAATCTTTCATTACGTGATCATTTATTATGTTTCCCACAGGCCTCCTGTCTCATTCGGTGCACAGCATGAAGTTGCTTTGGGGATAAATCGGGTTGTGTAGTGAAGGAGACAGGTGTCCTGCTTCATTTGTTGCATAAGTTAGAAGGTGTATAGTGAATGAGGTAGGGGACTGCAGGAAGAGAAAGGAAGGTCTCCAGGTTAATGTTGTTGAATGCTGCCCTAGA
This sequence comes from Natator depressus, assembly GCF_965152275.1. Taxonomy (NCBI): domain Eukaryota; kingdom Metazoa; phylum Chordata; order Testudines; family Cheloniidae; genus Natator; species Natator depressus. The sequence goes on along the minus strand of NC_134241.1, from coordinate 88,066,707 downwards.
AAACTGGATTCTGTCCCAGCCTCTGCCACAGAGTTCCTATGTGCAATAACCCCTCATCTCAAAGGGATATTGGGAAAATAAATTCATGAATGTTTGTGATGCACTATGATATGGTAGTGATGAGCCTGTGGGGAAATTAATAATTCTGTCTTCAGAGCAGGGTTTAATTGTGTGCCATAAATAAGGCATTGGGCCACACATTTAATGACCAGTAGAAAGCAATACTATTATTATACATTTATTATTTGCATTACCGAAACACTTAGGAGCCACAGTTATGGACCAGGACCCCATTGTGCTAGGAGCTATATAGATCACCAAGATTGCCCCTACCCAGGAGAGCCGACATAAACAAGTATAAAACAAGAGATGATAGATGGATACAGACTGACTTACTGGAAGAGATCAAGGAACCAGTGAGATCAAGGAACCATCAGCAGGATGGGCAGTAGTTTCATGGAATCCTAGAACTGGAAGGGACCTTGAGAGGTCATCTAGTCCAGTCCTCTACATTCAAGGCAGGACTAAGTATTATCTAGACCATCCCTTACAGGTGTTTATCCAGCCTGCTCTTAAAAATCCCCAATGATGGAGATTCCACAACCTCCCTAGGCAATTTATTCTGGTGCTTAACCACTCTGACAGTTTTTCCTAATGTCCAACCTAACCGCCCTTGCTGCAATTTAAGCCCATTGCTTCTTGTCCTATCCTCAGAGGTTAAGAAGAATAATTCTTCCTCCTCCTCCTCCTTGTAACAACCTTTTATATACTTGAAAACAGTTATCATATCCCCTCTCAGTCTTCTCTTCTCCAGACTAACCAAACCCAATTTTTTCAATCTTCCCTCATAGGTCGTGTTTTCTAGACCTTTAATCATTTTTATTGCTCTTCTCTGGACTTTCTTCAATTTGTCCACATCTTTCCTGAAATGTGGTGCCCAGAACTGGACACAATACTCCAGCTGAGGCCTAATAAGTGTGGAGTAGAGCGGAAGAATTACTTCTCGTGTCTTGCTTACAATACTCCTGCTAATACATCCCAGAATGATGTTTGCTTTTATTGCAACAGCGTTACGCTGTTGACTCGTATTTAGCTTGTGATCCACTGTGACCACCAGATCCCTTTTTGCAGTACTCCTTCCTAGGCAGTCATTTCCCATTTTGTATGTGTGCAGCTGATTGTTCCTTCCTAAGTGGAGTACTTTGCATTTGTCCTTATTGAATTTCATCCTATTTACTTCACACTATTTCTCCAGTTTGTCCAGATCATTTTGAATTTTATTCCTATCCTCCATAGCACTTGCAACCCTTCCCAGCTTGGTATCATCTTCAAACTTTATAAGTGTACTCTCCATCAATGATTTAGATAATGGCATAAAGATATTGAACAGAACCGGACCCAGAACCGATTCCTGCAGCACCCCACTCATTATGCCCTTCCAGCATGACTGTGAACCACTGATAACTACTCTCTGGGAATGATTTTCCAACCAGTTTTGCACCCACCTTATAGTAGCTCCATCTAGGTTGTATTTCCCTAATTTGTTGGAGAAGGTCATGCAAGATCGTATCAAAAGCCTTACAAAGTCAAGATATACCACATCTACAGCTTCCCCGCTATCAGCTTTCTCTGACAGGGTAACAAGCCTTGTTATCAGGTTGGTTTGACATGATTTGTTCTTGACAAATCCATGCTGACTGTTACTTATCACCTTATTATCTTCTAGGTATTTGCAAATAGATTGCTTAATTATTTGCTCCTGTACCTGGAAAGATAATGAAGTTAAGCTGACTGGTCTGTAATTCCCTGGGTTGTCCTTATTTCCTTTTTATAGATGGGCACTATATTTGCCCTTTTCCGGTCTTCTGGAATGTCTCCCGTCTTCAATGACTTTTTTCAAAGATAATTGCTAATGGCTCAGATATCTCCTCAGTCAGCTCCTTGAGTATTATAGGATGCATTTCATCAGGCCCTAGTGATTTGAAGACCTATAACTTGTCTCAGTAATTTTTGACTTGTTCTTTCTCTATTTTAAACTTTTTTTGATCCTACCTCATTTTCACTGGCATTCACTATGTTAGACGTCCAGTTGCCACCAACCTTCTTTGTTTCAGTTTTCACCAAGAAGTCATTAAGTACATCTGCCATTTCCACATTTTCTGTTATTGTCTTTCCCCACTCATTGAGTAATGGGCTTACTCTGTCCTTGGTCTTCCTCTTGCTTCTAATGTATTTGTAGAATATTTTCTTTTATGTCCCTAGCTAGTTTGATCTTGTTTTGTGCACAGGCTTTTCTAACTTTGTCCTTACATACTTGTGTTATTTGTTTATATTCATCCTTTGTAATTTGACTGAGTTTCCACTTTTTGTAGGACTCTTTTGAGGTTTTTGATCACTGAAGATCTCCTGGTTAAGCCAGGGTTGTTTCTTGCCATACTTCCTATCTTTCCTATGCAGTGGGATAGTTTGCTCTTGTGCCCTTAATAATGTCTCTTTGAAAAACTGCCAACTGTCTTCAATTGTTTTTCCCCTTAGACTTGCTACATGGCAAAAGAGAGATTTGAAGAAGGATAATGAATTACTTTTGCGGATGTTGATGGGGAACTTCTTCCAGGAGTGAGCGGCAGCATAAGAGGAAGCATGAATGTGCTTGATTGAAAATTTAAGAAGTGAGCAACGGAGGCTGGCAACATGGACTGATCAGAGGTGATAGGTAGGGTGGGGATGGGTCATGAAGAGCCTAGAAAGTTAAGGTAGGGCTGCAAACAGAGGGATGGTGTGGTCAAAGCAACGGGCTAGGAAGATGATCTTTGCAGCTGTATTCTGAATGACATGAGTGGGCAGGATGGCATTTGCCAAGGCCAGAAAAAAATGATGATGAGAACATAGATGAGAATTTTGAAAATATTTAATAGCAAGCTGTTCATTAAGTGAGCACCATCTATTCTGTGCACTAAATGAGGCAGGGGTTCTCTGGAAAAAATAGTGTTTCATAATACATACACACAAAGGGTTCCACAGGCAGCCTTAATTTTGGCATTTCCTGAATCAGTTTCCTCCTACACGCTGCCTGAGTGCCAACAGGGGGCAGTTACTGGGAACACAGGATTGAGAGAGAGGTGCACAGCCTCACCCTGGCACAGAGCAGCTGCGAGCAGCCATTCCAGGGACAATGTGTCTTCGCCCCTTTAGCCCTCAGCTGGAGGGAACAAGCACAGTTGTTCTGTGTGGGTGCTGCTTACACAGTGCAGTCACTTACAGTATCTGTAAGAGGATGGAGCATGTGCAGTCCAGGACCTGCTCTGTGTATGCTCTGTGGGGATGGTGCAGGCAGAGTCTGGTCAGCACTAGGAGCTGTGAGAGTCTTGAGTATGCTCATCAGGGGCAGAATCCTCAGTAATTTTAGCTGTTAAACTTTAGCAAATGTCTACTAAGCATGTGCAAACTGCAATTTTTCAAATTTGGTCAAATTGGGATGGATTTTTACAAGGATGGCAAAAAGGCACATCTCTGACACAAAGGCTATTCCGCTGCCAGATTTCAGGTTTGTGCTCCAAAGTATCCGGTTGCTAGAACTTTCCAACAAAAAAGATCACCAGATTTTTTTTTAACATTGAAAAACATTTTTTCCCCGGCCCCATTCCCAGAAATGGCTGAACCATTTTGGCTGAAATTAAACAAAAAACCAGCCTGAGGCAGATACCCAGTATGGAACATTTTGAGCTCCAATGTTTAAAGTTTAGTAAAGTTTAAGTAACTGAAAATAGGGCCTTATAATGGGAAGTGTCAGACAACCTAATAATAGGCTACCAGACCAGCTACAATTTTGTGTTGAATTATGAATTGTGGCCCAGCTTGTGCTGCTGTGAAAGGGAGGACAGTGGTTGGAAAGTACTCCTTTGGTGGGTAGTCATATCATGTGTAGTAGAGAAGGAAAAGATGTAGCCTGCACAGAACTGCTACCCTTGTCTCCCCCAAACTCCTACATTGGTGGGCAGGAGGTGGTAGAGAATGGTAGAGTCTTGGCTCCACCCATCTAACATGGTCACTACCACCCCAGGGACTGACGATACACTTGCATCGGGTCTATATCTGGAACAGGATACTTTCCGCCTCAGAGCAAACGGGAGCCTAGAAAGCGGATTCTGACTCAAATTCATAATCTGCCCTGTGCTCCAGGGACAGCACAACAATGTGTTGACCCTTAGTTAAAGACTCATGACAAAGCCAAGATTTACACCTTTTCATAGGCAACAAACACTTTACACATGTGCTTATATTCTAGATCTAAATACACGTTATTTCTGAGTTGCAAAGAGAATACTGTAGTGAAAAATATATGTAATTAAATGGACATAATGAACTTAAAATTTAGCCCAAAATATGTATATTTGGAAAGTGTTCTATAAAAAAACTAACACAATAAAATTTTGACTATGCATTGAAGAAGACATTGTTTATAAACAAATAACTATGTACCTGCAGTGTTTGAAACCCAAACATTACAGAATTGAGAATCTGAAAATGAAACAGATTTCATTGATTTTTCATTTTCTAAACCGAGAGAAATGCAAAAAGTAAACAGAGCCTGTGGTGGGATTACAATTCTTATGATGCGGTCACTTTTAATAGTTTTAGCTGATGTCACCAACATAGGTAAATAAAGGTCTGTTTATAACTTGCACCATTTAAGTTGCTCCTAAAATCTTCTCAAGGATGAGAGGTGCCTCAAGGAGGAGGCTGTATTAACTTTTGGACTGATTTTTTTTTCCACTCTTTGTTTGCCAGTATTTGGGTATATTGCACAAACACCAAAATACTGAGAGAGACACTATTCTTAGCGCAGTTCCATACTGGAGATTTCCAAGACCCAAGATATTTGGCTTTGCTTCTTGGAACCAGATTTCAGAATATTTTAAGATTCACCCATTGCTAGTTACTATTGACTTAAATTGGAATTTTCTCTGAGTAAGTCATGCCCCATGGTCCAACTTCTGTTCCAGTTGTAATTTATAATTACAAAGGGTAGGGATAGTAGAAGAGTGTATGAATGATTTGATGAAGTGGATGCTTGAATCAGTTGTATGTGATTATCCTTTATCAATTAGGATATATTTTTATCCTGCTTATGTTTAGTGTTGGGTTTATAACATGTCATTTTCTCTCTATTTATAAAAAAAGTAGATATTGAAATGTATTTAAAATTCATATTTAAGTGTTTAGTATTGCTATAATTTTTACCAGAAGATTATACATATACCACACTAGCTGCAGCCAGTTTGACTGGGTAATATAATAGTGGCTGCAATAACTGAACCTTTTATATCTAGTATGCTGGTTCAAAACTACCCCGAATTAGTAGTGAACAAATTTTCTATTGTATGGCTGTTTAGAGACAGCCAGAATCGGTGATCAGTAATGAATCAGTGGTCTCAGTTCAATTCTCGGGGATCAGAGTCCCTATCATAGAAGCTACCATTGCAACTGGCACTAATTACAAACCTGATTGGCCATCTAAGTGCAGACACCAAAAAATTGATAGAATTGCATCCTGGGTTACAGGTGAGAGACAGAAAGACCAGTCTGGGCAATAGCTTTTGGGGGTTTTGTTGGTCCTCTCTCTCTGAAGCTGCTTCTCAAACTCTGCATGTATGAAATGTGTAATATTGCAAAACATTCTTATATGTTGCATTGGAATCTCAGTCTCAGAAGTGATCACATGGGTTTTTGTCTGTGAAGAGTAAATTTGCTTATTGGTCTCTGTAATAGAGCCCTCAGAGGGCCAGGTGGTGTAATGGGCAGTACACCCAGTATTGCCTCTGAGCAGGAAGGCCTTTCAATCAAGTTCCTCACCCAAGGATAAGTTTAGCTTCAACTCGGGTTTGCAGTGTCCTTGTCCTCTATCAGAGGGGAAATGGCACTGGAATGTGGCTTATGACCCTGCTGCAGCAGGAGAAATTGTTAGGGGAGCTTGGGCCCTCCCATTCCACCAGGTTCTGACCCAGGGCACTGTGGGAGTCAACAATATGTGGTACCCTAGGGTGCCCTCAGAGTGACCCTCCTTGGATCACTTCCTACCGTCCATCTCTTCCCATGTCTTCAGTTCCACTATAAGATAACAAAAGAAAAAGAAAAGCCCCAACTGGGCTCAAGCACACACTCCTATTTCTCACATGGCGGTGTCTTCAGCACCCTTGTCCAGGAGCTCTCAGGGTAGGTCTGTCTTCCTGCCCCTGACTGAGCTGAGTTACTCTCTTTTAAGCTTCCTCTCTAATTGGATCATGCTCTGCAGGTTGGAAGGGGTGGGGCTACCTGGGCCCAGTATTGTCCTGTAACTCCTTTGGACCCAGTGTGGAGTTTGTCACAATCTCATTAATAGAATATACATTTTTAGTTCTGTATTCTTAAGCAGCCCATATCACAGCCTGACAACTATGATTACCCTCAATGAATAACAGAGCAGGCTGTTAAAAAGTCTTTAAGAAATATTCTAAAGCAAATAGAGTCAAACTTGCTGAGGAAATTCCCAGCATGAATAGAGTGAATACTTCATGCCTTATATACCAGTTTTTTTTAAAAAAGAAAAAAAAACCCCACACATTTATTTCTATACAAGGTTGCTGCTACCAGAAGAAAACATTCTGAATGCCTGTAAGAAAAAAATGACAACTTGGTAGCTTTTATAGCATCATTAAAAACTTATTTTCCTGTGTAATCTGGGTACTAAAAATTGCAGAATGTAGAAAAAATGTGGCTACCTATCTCTGTCACCTGTCACCATGGTATCAAAATATATTGCCGGGGTGGCCAAACTGGGGCTTGCGAGCCATATGCGGCTCTTTTACCATTAAAGTGCAGCTCATGGAGCCCCCTCGCACGTCCCCCATTCTCCACCTGCCAGACTTGGGGGGAGCTTGGGACTCCTGCCTTGCAGTGGGGTGGTGGTGTAGAGCCTTCTGCCCAGCAGGGAGTGAGGTCTTGGGGCTTCTTCCCAGCGGGGCGAGGGGTCTTGGGGCTTCATCAGGAGCGGGGCTGAAGCCCCGAGCCCTGGCAGGCATGCCCTAGCTCTTGAACGTCTGAAGATTGTCATATGCGGCTCAGAGGGTCAGTAAGTTTGGCCATCTCTGATATATACTGCATAATTTGTAACAATAAATGGACCATGGTTACCATTACTTTTCTGTGACTTCACCTGTATTCTGAACTTGGGTAGTTTTTATAGGAACACCTACAACCAGTGTTCTCTTTAAGAGATCTAAACTTCAGGCTGGCCACATTAAGGTGGTAACTGTTATCAACATGTAGCGTAGCATCCATACAAGTGAATAGTGTTGATGCGTCTTTTGTTGAGGTAGAGTCATTTATCTCTGGCTAGTATGAACCAAGTCTTCCATGTTCTCTTGGTCTCACTAGGAGGATGGGGCATTTCTGAAGAGACAAAATATACAGAATACAAAATGCTGTAACACAAATGATGCTCGTGTCTCTGAAAGGGGAAAAGCCAAAAATTAAGCCAAATTTCTTGGTATAGACAGTTTAAACAGTCTATACCAAGAAAACTGAATATACTGTGATTAAATACCAAGAGTTCAGAACTACCACTGCTTAGAAGCTGGATAAATCTTGTTCAACCGGCAGTAAACAATTACATTTGGATAATTTTACCAGAATATTTGAGATAAATTCAAGGACAATCTTTTCCAATAGCTTCTTGCTGCTGCTTTCTTTTTACACTTTGTCCCCCAGCTCTTTTTATTCTGCAAACCAAATTGTTGCTGTGTGTTGTGTTATGACCATTTATAACACCCCACAGTGGTCCCTTTTGATAGCTTTTGCAAAAAGTAGTTGTATTTGTCCAGTCATTTGATGTGGGAGTAGAGCTATTGACTGTATAATTTTAAACCAATAAATTAAAATCAAAATTTTATCTTTCATCTTGTGCTAGTGGATATTGCAGTGAATTGTAAATAGTATGAGAAATTCAAACAGATTTTTCTATCGTTTTAGCGTGGCGAATCGGTCTTGCTAATGCTAAACCACACCACAGTGTATACATGCATTTAATAGTCAGAGATGTATTGCAGCTTCTTTTTAACCACCACTGGGAAATTTTCAGTAAAAAGTAAGCAAAGCCCTCAGACGTGTTGCAAATTTTTTAATGGCACTCTTCAGAGGCCACCTTCCAGAAGCTCTAGGCTGTGAAGCAGCAGATGTTGCAAACAAGCAGAAGGAGGAGAGTGTCAGATTTTTTTTTCTTTAGCAGAATGAAAAAAGAAAACTGAAACAGTCTGTTCAAAAATTATTTCCATTTCCTAGTCCAAAAGACTGTTTGTTGGACATTGTTCAGAGTTCCATAAAAGAGCACACTATTGAGAGCTCTTTTTGTTGTCTACTGAGTCAGAGCTCTTTCTGGCTTATTCGAAATAACACCTTTGCTATTACAATTTTATTATTTTTATACACTGGGGTTACATATGATTTAGGACGTCATTTACTATGCTGCAGTATGCCTTTTCCTTTACCATACTGTAGTAATGAATGGTTGAGCACCTGCATCTTGAGTCTGACACAATTCCTGTTGTTCAGGCCTAATATAAATAAAACAAGCGTTTCAAGAAAAAATAGTTGTTGGGGTGGGGGAGATGGGAAAGAACAAATTATTTAGTAAAAATATATATAGGGTGATTTTAAAAAACCCACAAAACACTAAATATTTTTGATTGACTCATTTCTAGTTTGAAAATAAGGGCTTATTTTTTTGTCAGATTTGCTGCTTTTTCAGACAGAGCTAATGGCAAAATCAAGAGTAGAACAGAAAGAATTAACATCCTTGAATTCAAACGGGAGACTGACTGTGTTCCTGCTAAATATTTTGCCAACAGTACTTATCAGTGGAATGCATTCAGCATGTCACTTGGGCCTTCTTGAAAGGGGATATTATTTTTAAATTTCTACAGGGAATCCATTATCTTCCTTAAAATAATTTTCATTTGTTGGTCTGTATTTCATAGGAGCACTACAAAACTAGCATTGATGGTATTTAAAGTACAGTTCTCCCCTGAAAAGTGACTGTATATCAATGTGAAGTTTAATATGTATTATGTCTTAGTGGTTTCCACATCACAATTGCTCAGTTTACAAATTAAAAGATGGTGGTTTTTCTCACTGCCAGTTCTGGAGAATCAAATTAGCTTCTTTCTTTCGCCAAATCACTATTTATTAATAAAGGTTCTGGAGATGATCTCCCCTCTGTGACACCTGTGCAACCCTACTGTCATCACTGTGTTTGCACAAGTAAATAACCAGAACCGCGTAAACCCCTCCGTTGATGCTGCATTAGAGGGAATGGAATCAAGCTTTCTCTCCCTTATAACCAAAGTCTTCCCAGAGCTAACATGAGTAAAAAGCAGTTGGGACTTACATTGAGAGCAAGCACATATTACTCTGCACACACATGGGGAGCTTATCTGTTGAGCAAAAATGTGTCATTTCCACAGTAATTCTTTTCAAGGTAGAACTGTATTTTAATAATCACTATATTACCTAAAAATAAGACTTTTAAAATTCTCAAGTTAAGGGTATTGGAAAGGGCAGTAATTTTTACTTTTCAAATAAAATGTTAAAATCTGATATTTAAACGGACTCCTTTATTATAAAATGAAGTTTTGTCTTTTTTTTAATCACTAGTCAGCGGGTGGAGATGGATGGCAGGAGAGAGATCACTTGATCACTACCTGTTAGGTTCACTCCCTCTGGGGCACCTGGCATTGGCCACTGTCGATAGACAGGGTACTGGGCTGGATGGACCTTTGGTCTGACCCAGTATGGCCGTTCTTATGCAGTACCAGCAATCTGCATTTCTTTTGAAATACCCCTCTAGTGAATTCGTTGACAGGTTAGCATTATCTTTTGGGACTCAGAGTATGTCTTGTGAAGAAAATATAGTTTTCCAGCATCTGTTACATGAACAGTTTTTTCTTACTTTTTTATTTTCTATGGGGTTGACTCATCCTTGCTAATGTCTCTGTGTGGAACAATGATCAAAGTGACAGAGTGAGGAGCTTCCTAATTATTTTGATCTAAATGGGTTTTCACAAAGTATTCCTTTTGGAAGAAGCACCCAATTACTCTGACACTGGCAGAAAGCATTGTAAAGAGAGTCAGCCAACTACCTTTCCTCTCTCACAGCATACACATCTTTCCACTTTTGTGCACTGGACTGTTTTTTTTATTTTATCCTAATACCAGGGCTTAAAAATGTATAAATAATAGAATCTTTAGCAGGAAAAAGTGTTAATTGAAAATATAACCCATCCTTGTTGGCAGTTGTGGATAGTCTCAAAGTTCGGAGGTTTAGTTTAGAAAAACTACTTAAGTCCGCTGATTCCGCTACTTAAGTCTCTGATTCAATAGGTACGGTATTTGTCATCCTCTTAGTTTTTGCCTCTCTCGCTTAGCTTCTGTAGACTCGTTCTGGGGCTCCTTACTATGATTCCAGCGTTTCATGTGTAGATATGAGCAAGTTTAGTAGAAGTTGCTCTTAAAGGTTTTGTTCCAGGTTGTTGGCTGTATATATTAACCACTTTCTGGGTTAATGAGCTTTTTCAGCCAGGCTTCAGTGTTCTTTGTTCAATTGTCCAAGAATCTCTTATTGTTGTGGTCAGGAAAAAACTCAGGCTGTTAGTTATTTCAAATTTCCATTATTGGAAACACCAGGTTCTAGGTAAGTTTGGCCAATAGCTATACCTGAGAAAGCCGGGCTCTCCACCTCAAGAAGCACCTCATGGAAGTCGCCATGAGGCCTCAGTCCAACCCACGCCAGGGAACCCCGTGTGTATATGGGCCTGAGCAAGCCAGGAGTGCACCTCTGGCTACAGAGATTGAGTCTGGCTCTGGTGGTACTGCCGCTATGGACCCCATGACAGGGCCTAGATGGCAGGCAAGGAGGCATGTGCATAAGCATGCAGTAAGTCTTCCTCCAAACCAAAGAAGGACAATGTTCCTTCCATGAGTTCCAGCCACAGAGAGACTGAGCATTTCAGCAGATCCCCTGGTACTGAGCACTGACACCTGTCTGCCCTCAAGGTCTTCCTCCCTTAAGACAAGGGATCTGTCAGTTTTGGGGCAGTCCTCTGCTCCGACACTGGCTCCAGCTATGGAACAGATATTGTTAACACTGGGGCGATCGGAGAAATCACCAGAACCACATGAGCGGTTCATCGTAGAGAACCGAGTTCTCCATGGCTTCCTCTGCAAACTGCACTGGGGAGGTCTGATTCCTATCCAGGACTTGGTGAAATCAGGTCACGCTTCGACTCATCTGCCTGTGGTTTGTGTTTCCACCGGCTCTGATGGTACCACCATCAGAACTGGGATCTGAGTTCTCGTCATTGGAGGATTACAATGGAGCACAAAGGCCACCCATTCCCTACCACCACTATGAGTACTCTAAAGGACTGCTACCAGTGTGGGAGTACCCTCCTCTCCAGCAGCAGGGAAGTCATTGGTTGCCCTCTCCATGGGGCCTCCACAACATCTGCCGGATCCATCTTGCTGCCTTTATCAGGGATCCTGGCCCCAGTACCCACCCTTGGAACCTGCCCATTCAGCCAGGGAGGCTTCGCCCCTATCGCTGCTTAGGGCGTGCTGAACTGGTTGTGGAGGACAAACCAATGAGTCCAGGTGTGACAATACCGCCGGAGCAAGAGCATTTCCCATCATCCTCTCCAGATGCTGCAGTAACTTCAGCCTCCCCCTCACCTCCAGATGACTTTCGGCAATTCAAGAACTCCTGCAAAGGGTGGTGGATGAACTTCATATTCCACTAGAGGAAGTACAAGACAAGCTCCTGGACATCCTTTATTCCTTGGTACCGAGCAGCATTGCTCTACCAATCAATGATGCCATTCTCCAGCCAGTCCAAATGTGGAGGCAGAGAAGAGAGACTACGTACCAGCTAAGTGGTTGGAGTTCCTTTTCTCACCCCGCCCCCCTAATTTCCTTGTGGTGTAAGCAGCAACAGAGAACAATCCAGGCAGCAACACTCATGCACCAACCTGACAGATAAGGAGGGCAGATGCTTAGACATTTTGGGACACAGGGTCTTCTCTTCAACAAGCCTCTAATTTCAAACTACCAGGCCTTGTTAGCCAAATATGACTTCCTTAACTATAGTAAATTATAGGACTTTACTGAAAAGCTGCCTCAGCTAGATTGAGTATGTTTCCAATATATCCTGGAGGAAGACAAGTTGGTGGCTAGAATGGCTCTACATTCAGCCATGGATGCTACAGATACCTCATCACACTCTTTGGCCACATGCATCCTCATACAGAGGGATTATGGTTGCACTCATCTGGTTTCCCCAGAGAGGTGCAGAATGCCATTGAGGACCTTCCATTTGATGAGTTATGCCTGTTTAATCAGAAGACCAACAATTCCCTCCACTATGTCAAGGATTCCAGATTCAGACTTCGATCACTGGGTATTGATACACCTGCAGACAAGCAGAAGTTCTGTCACTTACACAGAGATTCAGGACTCCCCAGTTCTTCCACCAGAGTCCATACAAACCTACTCGTAAGCTCCAGAAGCCCCAGTGATCTGGCTCCCTGTGTCTGCCTTCGCAATCTTCATCATCTCACATTCAAACCTCTCAGAAACGATATTTGAGTGCCGCTAGAGTGCTGTCAACCACCATGGAAATGCAACCAACCCACCTCCTTTGGGGGTCATCTTACCAGCCTGGAGCGCAATAACAATGGACAAGTGGGTCCTGTATGTCATCCACTATTGCTATACAATTGAGTTCCCCACTCTACCTCTATCCATGTCCCCCGCCTCCATCCCTTTTCAGGGACCACTCTCATGATAATATCCTGGCCCTAGAAGTAGACTTCTTACCACAAAGGGGAGCTATAGAATAAGTTCCTCTGAACTATCAGGGCACAAGGTTCTATTTGATTTACTTCCTGGTACCCAAGAAGAAGGGAGGGTGGAGGCCAATCCTGGAGATCCATTGCCTCAACCACTTTATCCACAAGCCCAAGTTTTGTATGGTCACCTTAGCAGCCATCATACTGTCTCTAGAAAAAGACATGTGGTTTACAGCTCTCAATATGCAGGACACTGATTTTTACATAGACATCCATCCAACCCACAAAAGATTCTTGTGGTTCACTGTGGGCCATCAGCATTTTCAGTACAGGGTCCTACCATTTGGACTCTTCACTGCTCCTTGGGACTTTTCCAAAGTTTTCTCTGTCATAGCAGCCCACCTCCATCGCTTCCCCAATCTTGGTGGCTGGCTTCTAGTAGCACAATCCAGAGACAGAGCTGGAATCTTGACTTCCATGTTGCTCAGACTCCTTTCATCCCTGGAAGTCAGCTTCAATGTTGAAAAATCAACTTTGATTCTCTCTCAGTTCCTAGACTTCATAGGGGCCTCCATCAACTTGGTCACAAGCTTACCTATCAAGGGACAGGTTCCAGGCTCTGCAGGAACTCATCACCCGGTAGTCAACAGTTCATCTGCCCCAGTCAGGACTTCCTTATCTCTCCTTGGCCACATGGCAGCCCGCACATAGGTGGGCCACTTTCAGACATATGTAGGGCAGCTACGGTTTGGTGCAGGACTCTGTGACGGATGCCTCATTTGACACGACTGCCCTCCATTCAACTGTCCCATCCAAGGTACTGGTTGTTAATCACTGTATTACCCTCAGTGGAATACAATAGGGATCATCACTCTAAGAAGAGGAGGTTACTTACCTGTAACTGGAAGTTCTTTGAGATGTGTGGTCCCTATCTGTATTCCGCTTCCCACCCTCCTTCCCCTCTGCTGTGGATCTGTTTGATTTGCAGTGGAGAAGGAACTAGAGAAGCAGTCAGTCTTCCCCACCCTTCATCACCTCGGACGAAACCATGAGGCGAAGAGTGCATGCACAGACCAACAGATGCTACTACTTCCAAATTATCCAGCTTCGGATGCGTGGCGCACATGAGTAAAATCTCAGTGGAATACAGATAGGGTCAACACATCTCGAAGAACCTCCAGTTACAGGTAAGTAACCTCCTCATATTTATCTATTCTGTGCTGCATGGTTTTCTTTCTTGCAGTGTGTTCTGAGCTGTTGTATAATCCCCACTCTTTCTTTCTGCTTTTATATATTCTTATTAAAGGATGAAATATTAATTCTTCAAACTCTAAAATAAATGAGTTTTTAGTGTTACTATCTCCATAGGTTGTTTTGCCTCATCATGTGTTAGAGAATATCCCTGAAATTTTGCTTTGAACTCCAGATTAAGCATTTGCATGAATTTTATTAATCGGTTGGAATAATTCTTAGCGTTTTTTTTTGTCTTTTATCTGTAAATGCCGGCAAAGTAAAGAGTAATGTAACAGCTGATTAACACCTGATGATGTTCTGAAAGGATTAAATGTTTCCCTTTATTTCACTGGGGTGAGAGTCTAGAAACATAGTATCTCATTATCCCCTCTTTTAGAAGGGGAGCAGACAGGTCTTTTCTACCTTTGTGCAGGTGGAAAGGGAAATAGAATAGCAGCAATTGAGGTAAGCTCTCTACTGTATTTCTGCTTTCTGGTCCATTCCAACTATGTGGAGAGTGCCAGCAGCTTTTAGGCCTGAAGGAGAACTGTACTGAAGAGAGAGATTTAGTGATTTTTGGAGGTTCCTGCCCCTCCTCCTTTTGAGTTTATAACTCTTCATGTTGTACACCTTTCCCCAACTTAAACCACAATGCTAATACTGGAAGAAAAGGTCTTAGGTCTGTATGCATCACAGTGAACATTACATCAGCGTTAACCAAACAATGTTATGTTATTGATGATATTGCCAAGAAATAGAAATGAAGGCAAACAGCAGCAGTGATATAGTGGACTAAAGGTTGGGAGACCTGGGTCCTTCTCCCAGCTTGGCCATTGACTTGCTGTGAGACCTTGGGCAAGTCACTTAACTTCTGTTTCAATTTCCCCATCAGAAAAATGAAGCTAAATAAGACTTACCCACTTTTGTAAAATGCTTTGAGATCTATGGATGAAAAGAGCTATGTAAGACCCTGAGGTTAGGATGGTGTGTTCTGTAATTGATATGTTAGCAGCTGTATTCAACTTCTATTGAGAGGCCAGAATACTTCCACCTAGTCTGGCTTGATATGGGCTATCTTTCCCTTCTTCACTTTTCACATAATCTAGGAAATAACTTTTTTTCCTATTTAAAGGGCCATCTTCTCCTACTTAAATATGGAGGATGTTCTTAGCTATTCCCCAGCCATTAGCATTCCATTCCAACTACCAACAACTCTAATTTACAGGAAGACAAGATAATCTTCCCTCTAAACTCCTTGCCTGGAATCTGTTGCCTTTTATATGTAAAAGTTGGCCCCATGTACACCTAAAGGCAAGACAAACCAAAATGCAGTGTGAATAAGCACAACATGCCCAGAAATCCTAATACTACCATCCCACCCATTTTTTGCCTACCACCTTTCCAGAGTAACAACTCCTCCTCCTCTCCCTCCCTCCCAGTGCCTCCTGCACGTCACAGAAGAGGTGTTCAGCTGCGTGCAAGAGGCGCTGGGAGGGAGGGAGAGGAGTGGGGATTGGTGTTCCCCAGGTAGGGGGTGGAAAGAGGCAGGGAAGAGGTGGGGTGGGGTGGGCTTGGGGCCTCGAGCTGAGAGGGTGGCTTGGGGGGGTCCGTGAAAATGTTTAAATCAAAATGGGGTCCCAGTTTCCTAAAGTTTGAGAACTGCTGCACTAGATAATACTTAGTCCTGTCTCAGTGCAGGGGACTGGACTAGATGACTTATCAAGATCCCTTTCAGTTCTATATTTCTATGATTCTATTCTATCATTAAATTTCACAATACTAGCTCATCTTAAAAAAATCCATAAGGAACATTCTTTCTTTAAAATAAAAGTTCTGATTTAAATTAATTTCCTCCTGCTCCAGTGGAATTGACAGATTTCTCAACCATCAGCATTAGCCATCTCCTTTCAGTCACCCTTTGCTGACCATCTCAGTGCTCTTAGTTCTGTTTCAGATATGTGAGCTCTCACTGCCATAAAGGTTTTTGTTTTGCTCCTACTCGGCCATTGTAGTCCTCCATAATAGCAGTGAGAACTGCTGCACAGCATGCTACTCCAACTATAGGATGCACATTCTTGCAGATTTTACCAAAGTTTCAGGTAATAATGAGTAGCTTTTGTTGTTGTTGTTGTGTTTTCTTGCTAGGTTGCCACTTGCATTTTTTCCCTTCCCCACCTTTCCCTTTTGCAAATTATGTGCTCATGCTAGCATTGGTTTGATTCAGAAAAGTCATCGTCAGGGACCCTTTGGATGTGTACAGAGGCTGCTTGGGAGCACACAGATTAGCATGTTACACTGTAACTGTGTTAGAACCCTCTTCAAAATTTCATGAAAATCTGACACATGCACAGTATAAAGAAGGGCTGAATAGAGTCCAGTTGTCAAAACAATATTGAGCCAATAAGCATGTCATGGGTGGAGCTACTGCAGTGTGGGTTACACAAATAATTCTGAATGAAGATCTTTTTTATGTTGGGCCTGAATGAACCAGGTTGCACTGTTTTGTAATATGTTTGTAAACAGCTTTATTTTCTTAAAATACTAGATTTGTCTGCATATACTTTCTTGATGAAGTATTTTATTAAAAGGATTGATCGGGAGGAAGTTCTTATGAATTTTTCATGAGCTGGTATGTTCAGCTGAATGAATTCAGTGAGTGTCAGTGTATAGCTTGCAGACAAGGCACATCCACAAGGAGGCTACTGACACAGAAAGCACTTTGGCGCATTTTCAGAGGGAAAGCTGGGCTGATAAAGCTCTGTCTGATAAAGCACTGACTTATTCTTCGATTTAGGCTGCTGCTGTTTTAGGTAGCTTTTCCATTCGGGACTCAGCCTTGTGAATGGCAGGGCTAGGCTTTGCCAATCTATCAGCATTTGAATCTGAAGCAATGTCTCTGTGATATGTTTTTTGAATGGTGAAAGCTAACACAACATCCAAGCTATGACAGCAAAAGATTCTTCTAGGGAACTTGCTGCTCCAGAGTCAGATATCTACATAAAGACTTTCAAAGAACAAATGCATTTAGAACTTGAGCTTCCCAAACTGCCAGGGAACAGACCCACGTCTCCAAAAATTTCACCTCGCAGCTCTCCAAGGAACTCTCCATGCTTTTTCAGAAAGTTGCTGGTGAATAAAAGCATCCGTCAACGCCGTCGCTTCACAGTGGCGCATACATGGTAAGATCTGTTTGATATCTATTTGTCTTTACAAGCCAGTGCGTGTGCGGCTATATTTTTAACGCTGAAAAATAAGCTGAGATCCATTCATAATACTTGCTGCAAGTGTGAAATGAACAGAACAGAGGGCAGCTGAAATACGTACAATGCAGTGCCTGTACAATTGTCATTCAGCTTCTGTTCTCCAGAATACGTACAGCTTATAATGCATGCATCTGTAGTTAATCTTCATTGAATAAAACAGGCACCCAGGAACTTTCATAGACATATTGTAGGCAAAGCATGTGGATTTCTTTCAGAGGAATCTTTGAAATGCTTTTTCTTTCTATATCAACTCTGATTGCAGGTAACAGTAGAACATAGACTGGGTCGTTTTTGCTATGCTACTGTCAGGCTTAAATGCTGGTAAAGGCTACAACTTTACTGAGTGGCTTTTGACTATTTTTGTTTGGTAAAAATGTTGTGCCTTCTTTCAGCCTCCTTTTTTAAAAGAAGGTTGTAGCTAAGATTCATATGTTTTAAATTGATCATTTTTGGGCAGTCAGCAATTTGCATGCTGTTACAGTTGATTTTGAGCTGAAGCTTATTACCACTTGGTGAAAATATAAAGGGAATTGCTGTATTAAGCCAGGTAAATGAAGTCATAAAGGATTAACAAAAGAAAGAGTGGCTCAAATTTCGAGTGGTTCATATTTTCTCTCCTAAATTCATTGTGTGTGGTTTATGGATACAGAACTTTTTTTATATAAACCTACTGTAGTCGACTACTAGAGCCAAATCTCCAAACTTTTAATAACATGCATGTTTGTATAACACACTCGCACACAGCCACATTCATTAACTTCCCTTTCTATGAACTGAATCAGAGAAGGAAAGAGAGCACGAGGGAACCCCATATATATTTGTGAGCAGAGATTTTAATATACCAAAAAATAATTTACCCTTTGTATGTTTCTCCTTTCATAATGTAGAATGTTGTTCTTAAAATAGTGTGTTTGAGTTGTGTTGGAAAAAGGTCAAAGCTGCATTTAAGCAAGAACTTTCTGAAATGAAGCACTAAACCTCCTTTGCCTTAGATATTTGTTTATGGCAAATTAGCAGCTGTAACAGTCGTTCTGGCTCTAGATCTGTGAGAAACTTTTAAGAAAAAACACTGATCATACATACAGGAATACGAGAATACCAAATTTATTATAGAATTTTTTTTTATGAACTTGTAACATAGCCTTTTATTCTAATTCATAGTTCGGGAATGGTGCATCTCTTTTTATAAAGAATATTATGGCACCCAAAGTGGTATAATAACTTTAGTATGGCCTTGAGCTTCATTTAGCCCTTTAATTGGTTACTAGCCAGTAGTGTCTAGGTCTGTATACATGAATTCCCTTGAATGTCTGTTATATCTTCTCATCAGGGGAACAATGGGATGTTAATTTCTCAATACATGCTGATGTGGGGTGTGGTGGAGGGGGAGAACATATACTGTGAAGAGTGGTACTTCTGTGGGTGTTTTGGGGGTGTAATCAGATTAAGCTCATGGTTAGACATATGTAAGGTTTAATTAAACCTTACATATTTAATCATAATATATTTTTAAAATATGGACAGATGGAAATTAAGTGTCTTCATTTGTCCGTATGTGTTGGGGTTTTTCTTATTCCAGATATTTTTTTAAAAAGTAACCATACTTGTTGAATTTTGTGAGGTTTTTACAATGTAATGGTGATGAACATATAATATAAATTTTTCCCCTCATATACTAAGTTTAATATTAGAAATACAAGAAAACCATCTATCTCAAGAATGTAATGTATTTTAGGTTTTGAACATATATGTATGTGTAACACACCCCACCACCCCTAGCAAACAGTACATACTCTCAATTTTATTGAGCAGATTACAAAATGAAAGGAAACAACTGAAATTAAAGTGAACTATTTAATTTTTAGATAACTTTTTTCTGAAATTATATTGGAATTTTTATGCAATTGTGTAACATATACTTGCCAAATAGGGTACTTTTGGTTTGTATATCTTGTTTGCTTTCTTTGTTTAGAATAAATTTCTTCCGCTTCCTCCCCTCCCCCCGAAGATCCGGAAGATCAGTATACAGGGAAGATCAATATATACAGCATTAAATATCTTGTAACCTATATATTTCATAGTAGAAGGTCTAAAAATAATTTTATTCTCTAAGTACCTGATTCTGCCATCCTTATTCACACTGAGCAGTATTGTTGATGTCAGTGGCACTACTGCTGGAGTAAAGCCCTTTTCAGCATGTGAGGGTGGCAGAATTGGGCCCTCCTTGTACAAAAAAATACAAAAGATACTCTCTCTAGCACACATTGCTGTTTCTAACAGAGTTTTATTTAAATATTTGTCCTCAAGACTTTTTAAATAGTTCTTTAATAATATTTATATGACCTGGGTCACTTCCCCTATCTCTTAATGCATAATCCCCAGCTGTGCTGTGATGAGCCTTACCTTTTTAATGAACGGAAATGAACTGATTTTTCTAACGTGTTTTTGCAATTTTCTCCCTCATTTTGGCTAATATTTTTATTTCTTTCTGTTTACTTTACATTTTAATGTCATAGAGTGCAGGGGCCATATTATCTGAAAGCACAGTGGAGCTTTAGATATTTTTGAGACGTCCATCTTTCTTTTAGATCAAATATGTACTAAATGAAGAAAATACAATGTGAGAGATAAATAAAGTGTATTGAGAAATGTATACTTTAATTTTTTTCTGTCAGATGGAGGATCCTTCCAGAGGTGAATATACCATAACTGAAATGAAAATATTTCTTTATATTTTAAAAACTATACCCTATGGTAAATTATAAATCATATGCTGTCCTTAATTTTTGAAAATACAGCCTGTTTTGATTACAAAATAATTTCCAGTTCTGGAATTTAACAAGTTAATTAGTATGGTACGATAAAGTGATAGCATTTGAATTTGTTCCAAGCCTAGTGAACAACTACTGATCTTTCTAATTACCTGAAGTCGTACAACCTACTGTAGGCATATCAAAGCTTGCGGCGTATGTCACATGTTGCCTTGCTAAATGAGCATTGTCTACACTGGTGAAACCAAATAGTAAAGACTTGTCTAGATGCAACCCACTAGAACTGAAATGTTGCTTTAAAAGCTCAACTCTGATGGACTGATTATGGCTGAGGATAACCGGCAGTTCTCATAAAATTGTTTCTGTAGTCAACTAAAAAGCCTCAAGTAGTTATAGGCTGCCCACTAGTTATAGGTTGACTTTCAAGTGTTTTTTTTTAAACGTTTTGTGATTTTTTTTTTTGATTTTTTTTTTTTTTTAAGGTCTGACTCATGATGTCTGAACCTTTTGAGGTTGGCAATACTGTTATCCTACCAAAACTTCTCTGAGGTAGGGCAGTACTGCTATCTCCATTTTAGAGAAGGGGAACTGAGGCACTGGGAAGCTACATGGGTTACCCATGGTCACACAGGAAGTCTATAACAAAGTGGGGAATTGAGCCTAGGTCTCCTGAGTCCCAGGCCAGTCCCCTAATCATTGGACCATCCCTTCTCCCAACCTATTGTATCCCATTAAGTCCAAGAGAGCGCCACCTAAAACCACAGGAAATGGTACTTATTCTATAATCAGGTGCCTCAAAATATTTTGCTGGTGTGTCTCTTTGTGATGCAGCGAAAAGAGGGCAAGAAGAAAGCAAGATCAATTTTCATTTTGATTTCTGTTGCATGGACAGTGGCCATGTTAGAACCCGTGACCAAGGTTCACTTACCACTCATGAAGATAGTCATTGCTTTTGTTGGAGGAGCCTCATTATTGGGCAAGCTATCTGCACTTGTATAAAACCATTTTTTTAAAAAAAATCCCCTCTTTGAGGAGGCTGTAGTTAAAACAACATTGGTCTGGTCTACACTACAGACCTATATCAATGTAACTATGTTGCTCAGGGGTATGAAAAATCCACACCCTTAAGCGGCAGAGTTATACCGACTTAACCCCTGTGTAGACAGAACTGTGTTGGTGGGAGGGCTTTGTCAACATAGCTACTGCCTCTTGGGGAGGTGGATTAACTCTTCTGATGGGAAAGCTCTCTCCTGTCGGCATGGGGCGTCTTCATTAAAGAGCTACAGTGATGCAGCTGCAGCGGTGCCAGTGTAGCTGTGCCCATTATAAAAACAACTTGGTTGCTGATACCTTACCCCTAAGAAGTCGAGTATGCTGGGGATGCAAATTTCCCCCTCCATCAGCCTCTCCTTCCTGATACCATGGCATGGGCCCTCAATCCCCACAAAGCTTCAGTGGAGAAGCTTTCATGGGATTCCAGGGAGTGGTGGATGATGCTAGAGGGAGAAGTTGCCTGATTGTTTCGAAGCTTCTGGAGTAGGGAATATCTGCCATTATATTGACCCCTCCCTTTGCCGAGGAGAAAATTGGGACCTATGACTTCTGTTCTTGAGACGATACTGGACTAGTATCTCAGCATAACTTGTCTCCCTGAAGCTCCAATACATTATGGCTTTAGGCTGTTGTTTCAAGCTTGCTATACAACAGTAGTAGAATATTGCCTCAGTTCTTTTAACTGCTGAACACCAAACTTGTTTGTTAGCTCCATGTAGTCTGGTCCATATACCTGTTTGCATTCTTCAGGGAGCAGCTGGCTGCTTCTTAGGATTTTTTCAATCAAACTGGAGCGAGTGAGGAAGCTGCTGTTGCTTCATCATTCGACTTTTCCCATTTCTCCTCTGAACTTTGGCTGACATGCAGGCATACTGCAGTGTTAAAGTCTCTATTGAGACAAGAAAAACAGAGTGAGGGGGTGGAAAGATAATATTGTGTCAAAATTAAGAGGAGGAGGGTATATGGCATACTATATATTCTTCATTCATGCCTCATAAATTCTAAGGCCAGAAGGGACCACTGTGATCATCTAGTTTAACCTCCTGTATAACAACATAACATAACAAGCCTTCCTTGAATTAATTCCTGTTTGAACTGGAGCATATCTTTTAGAAAAACATTCAGCCTTGACTTAAAAATTGCCGAGGATGTAGAATCCACCATAATCCCTGATAAATTGTTCCTGTGGTTAATTACCATAACTGTTAATGTGCACCTTATTTCCAGTCTGAATTTGTCTAGCTTCAAATTCCAGCCATTGGATCATGTTACACCTTTCTCTGCAAGATTTAAGAGCCCATTATCAGACTTTTGTTCCAGGTAGTTACAGATTGTGATCAAGTCACCCATGAACCTTCTCTTGGATAAGATAACTAGATTAGATCCTTGAGTTTTTCATTATAAGGCTTGTTTTCCAATCCTTTAACCATTCTCGTGGATCTTCTGTGTACCCATTCCATTTGATCAACATCCTTCCTGAACTGAGGGCATCATACAATATCCCAGCAGTGGTCACGCAAGTGACAAATACAGAAGTAATATAACTGTTCCCTGTTTATCCATCTAAGGTGTCACATTGGAAGCTCCTGTTTAGCTGATTACCCACCATGACCTCCAAGTCCTTTTCAGAGTCACTGCTTCACAGAATAGAATCCTCCATTCTGTAAATATGGCCTGCATTCTTTGTTCCTTGATGTATGAGTTCACATTTCACCACACTGAAACACACATTGTTTCCTTGTGCCCAGATTACCAAGTTACGCAGATCACTGTGTATCAGAGACTTGTCTGCTTCATTATTCATCAGTCCCACAGTATTTATATCATCTGCAAATTTTATCAGGGATGATTTTATGTTTTTCTCCAGGTCACTGATGAAAATATTCAAGTGCAGGGTAAAGAACTGATCCCTGAGGGACTCTACTAGAAACACACTTTCAATGAAGATTCCCTATGAATAGTTACATTTTGAGAGTAGTCAGTGAGCCGTTTTTTAATCCATTTCATGTGTGCCATGTTAATTTTGTATCATTCTAGTTTTTTAATTGAAATGTCATGCCATACCAAGTCAGTTGCCTTTCAGAAGTCTATATTCCCTCACACATCTATCAGGAAGAATTTCTGGAACAAAGACTACTTAAATAAATTGCAAGTCCCTAAGGGCATGAAGGTAGGAAGATGATTTCCCTCCCCCCTTCCTCTTCAGTAGCTCTGGTTTTAAGGGTCTATAAACAAGAAAAAATTAGCAGAAATGGGGATGGCAGTAAATCCCGAAACCCATTTTTTCCCTGTTTCTTAAGAATAAATTTCCTAAGAACCCTACCTATATCAATGGGGGCCTGAAGGGAGAGATTTCCCCCTGTCCCCAGTCACTTAAAGCGGGTAAAACACCCTGTCACAATTGAAGCAGAATATTTGCAAGTGTAAACGCTTTGCAAAGTATTTTACAGCTATTAAAGAGATGAAGTGCAGAGCATGGAGCTCTGGTGTTCGTGATTTTGATGGGCATAAATATTTCTCTGAAGTACACAAAGAGGGATCTATTCTTGCAAAAAAGCACAGGGATTTAAGGATGTATTTTGCACTACTTAGGTATCTCCTCCTCCCCAAGCTAATGAAAGAGTGGAATTCACTGGAAAAAATCTAAATTTGAAAACTAAATTATTAATAGATGAGGATTGATAACAATACATGACACGTCTTAAAGGGCCTTTCATCTGAGGACCTCAATTTGGTTTTAAAAATTCATTAATTAAGCTTCAGCTCATCCCTGTGAGGCATGTATGGTGGGTGCATTTAAAACACTCCTTCCAGTCCTAGGGATATTAGTGGTTCTAGAGGCATTCCCCATTTTAAGTACAGAGAATATTGCTGGAATTTATATCTCTAAATCAGAACAAACCTTTTAAGTGTGCAATAAATATTACCACTTTTACAGAGTTGTAAATAGAGACACAAAGATTAAGTGATTTACTGTGGACGCATATTGACACAGTAGCTGAGCTGTTTTGAGAACCCCTGAGTTCTGACTTCCAGTTGTATATTTAACCATTTAGACAACATGAAAAATGGTTTCTTAAAGAATTTTTTGATTTTATTTGAAAGGTATTACTGACTAAGCAGGGGCATGGGCAGGAATTTAAATTTGCCCACTTTTGGAGGGGCACGTTAAACACCCTCACTATAACGACTCCATGGGGATCCAAGCCATTTGGCCGTTATAGCCATTATAGCAAAAGGTGGGGGGCAGCTCTGCTAGCTCCAAGGCTGTGGCATGGACAGATTGATTCTCCAGCCCTGGGGCTCTGGTGGTGGCAGAAAGATTCTCCAGCTTGCGGCCGTGGCCAGCACTGACAGAGAGCGAGTTCCTCTGGCCCCATGGCCATGGTGGGGAGAGACCGCGAGCTCCTCCAGCTCTGGGGCCGGAGGAGCTCTGTGACCCCGCCGATTATTGGGAAGGGGCTGTGCCCTTGCTTGCGCTCGCCCCTCCCCCATTGTGCATGCCTCTGTGACCGAGGAACAGTTGAAATTAAATAAAATGCTTACACTATGTCACCAACTATTGTGTATGCTGGCCACAGAATTATATATGGTGTCTCTCTCCAGTAAATATACAGTTTTTCTCATCCATTTGAGTTGCCAGTACAGACTGATAAAGTGCAGTGAATCTGTCACCATAATTTATGCAGTGTAGATTAGCTTTCAATGCAAATCTGTAATTGTCAATTCTCTGCTCCCTTTTTTGTACTTAATCTTTGTGAATTTTTTCATTTTTTGCGTGTCTGAGTCACAGCAATTAACGCTGTAAACCATTGTCTTTGATATACCTGTGTTTCTTTAAAGTATCTTGTGATACTGGATGTGAAGGATGTTATATGAAACTGAATGGCTTTGTATTGTCTTGTCTGTAGAAACAGACGTAAATTTTTCCCTGTTGGAGTACTCTGATAATTTGTGATATAGTTGCAGCTCACGAACCAATACAGCACAATATAATTCTATAATTATTAGGTATGAGGGTGTTGCAATAATCAAGAGGAGAGGGATTAAGGATGTGGATAGTGATTTCTGCAGAGGTGAATTGAGGCAGTGTCATGCACAGACAATGCTGCAGCGATGTTGATAGGCAGATTTGCAAACATGGGAGAATTGAAGGAGGAGGGGATTTCAGAGTCAGATATAATAACACCAAGATTACAGTCAAACTGAAGTTCAGTGTGGAGGAGTACATGAATGGTGTGTTGTTGGTTATGAAATGTGAATCAGTTCCTTGCACAGTTCAGTATGAGCCTGTTCCTGGTATGATATTATTTGAATAAGTGTTGGGAATCATTGTCCAGAGTGAAGATGTGGAGCCATAGTATGTATTACATGTTATAATACATTCCTTGCCCTTATATACTCCTTTCTGCCCTACAGAAAATACAGTGTTCTGTTAGTCAACAGATAATATTGCTTAAAGTGTGTGGGTTTCTGTATTGATATAATGTGAGAATATAGCCATTATTAAATAATTGGAGTCAATATTTGGTATGGAATTAGCGGTAGATAATTCTGCACTACAGAAATCATTGCCCATACATATAGTAAAGTCTATATGGAGTCTGGTGTGGCAGGCGGTGAAAGTATCTTTGGGGAAAATATTGTCTTTTTATATCTGCCCACATTTAATTTGTTAATATGAAATATTTTTCTTTATTTTGCGGCAAAAATATGTATACATTGAATTTCCTCTTTCACTCATCTGATCAGATACAATTCCCTACCTCTTCCCAATGAAAGAAAAAACATTTTTAACTTGCTCAAGCTGTTTTGATCTCTCAATATTAAAAATAGTTTATTGCTGTGGGGTGTAGGAGGTTTTAAATAATACATGAATATGCTGTGGGGGGAAACAGTGAATTTCTGTTGCTTGGTTTATTATAGTAAAGGAATTAACCTCTCTCATGCTGAACAATGTACTAGCCTCTTATGGTAAGTGCACTTGTATACTGTGGTGTGACTTAGTTGAGACAATTAGGTGTTTCATGCCAGAAGCTGTACAATTGAGGAGGATGAATATAAAGAAGAGACTTGGCCATGAGGCTACAATTATTGGCTTTATGGAGAGCTGGAAACATAGCTAATGACTGGGAAAACAAGAGGGAAGTGTAGGGGAAGATAAGGCAGCTGTGATGGGCAAGTGCAGAGCCAAGTTTGGCATTCTATAGGGAGGGATGAGAGAGGAGAAAAAGAAGTGGGAGGGGATGGTGTGAAGGAGACATCTTGAGGGATAAGAGATGGACAGCAGGAGTCATATTTTGGTCTATGATTTGAATGAAGCAGGAGCTAGGAGAGGAGGTGGGGATTGAGAAGGAGACTGGAACAAGGAGAGCATGCGCTACATAGAATCAAGCTGCCTACATAGAGCAGTGGGTCCAGTGTCACAGTGTTCATCCTGCTGCTCTTTCTCTAAGCTAGTGAGTTCAAGCTTAACATGGATGGACATTCCTACTGCAGCAGCCTCTGTGGCAAATTTTTAATAATATGAAAGCAAAACTTGTGCACAGCAGCTAATCGAGTTAACTGTGTGGGCAATTTTATCAGTTTGCCCTGAGTCCAACTGTATTCATGTGGAAGAGTAGAGTTCTATATGGACATCTAGTACAGTAACTCCTCACTTAACATTGTAGTTATGTTCCTGAAAAATGCGACTCTAAGTGAAACGATGTTAAGCGAATCCAATTTCCCCATAAGAATGAATGTAAATAAGGGGGGTTAGGTTCCAGGGAAATTTTATTTTTTTTTGCCGTACAGTACGGTACTATAGTTGGGAGGTGCCCCCACCTTACCCCACACAGGCACAGCCCACTGGCACTGGAGACAATGAGTCAGGCAAGGAGACTGAAGGTGCTGTAGGCTAGGAGAAGCACGTTTTGCAGCAGCAGTGGCAGCTTCCCCTACTCTGCAAGCACCAGGGGCGGGGGGCTCAACCCTCGACCCGTCCACTCCACCCCTCCCCCAAACCTCCACCCTTAATCCACCTCTTCGTCCCCCCCCTTTACTCCGCACGCCGTGTCCTCGCTCCTCCTGCCCGCGGCAATCATCTGGCTTGCGGCATTCAGGAGGCAGGAGGGAGTGGGGAGGAGTGAGGACACGGCACGCAGGCTCCCCCTTCCCTGTCTCCTAAACGACGCAAACCAGCTGATTGCTGGGGGAGGGGGACGGGGAGGGAGGCGTGCAGCATCCTCGCTCCTCCCTCCCTCCCTCCCTCCTGCCCGTGGCAATCAGCTGGCTTGCGGCGTTCGGGGGCAGGAGGGAGGGGGGAGGAGCTAGTACTCGGCGCGCAGCCTCCCCCCTTCCTCCCCTGCGTCCTGCCTGCGGCAGTCAGCTGGTTTGTGGAGTTCAGGAGACAGGGAGGGAGGGGGAGCCTGCGCACCGAGTCCTCGCTCCTCCCCCCTCCCTCCTGAATGCTGCAAGCCAGCTGATCGCTGCAGGCAGGGGGAGGAGGGGGAAGGCACTGATTCACGGGGTCTGCAGGCGGGAGGCGCTGTGCGGGGGGGGCATAGGGGAACTGATATGGGGGCTGCCAGCTGTGGACAAAGCAGGCAGCCAAATGACATTATAACGAAGCATTGCACAACTTTAAATGGAGCATGTTCTGTAATGAGCGGGGATGTAAGATCGAAACAACGTTAAGCGAGAGGATGTTAAGTGGGGGGTTACTGTGTATGTCCAGTGTGTGTCATTCAGCTCTCACTATGATATTAATTTCTTGTCATGCGATTGTATAACCTGTATGGCACATCATGATGTGGTTCTTGGGAACGAATGTTTTTATTCTTACGGAAACATGTAGTGCATGTGTGTTTGTATACATATATACATAATCTTTAATTTATTCCATCACATATTTTGTCTTGGTTGTAAAACCAACTTGTGCAGTAACCTCTTAGACCACAGTTTGATTTCTAACCTAGCCAGCAGACTAGATCTTGGAAGTGAGAAGTAGACACACTATATATTTTGAAATCATAGCTTCTGAGGGGGAAACATTTGTGGAAAAATCCATATCTCTGTGACGGGGATCCCCCCGGGGTGCAGTCTGGGACTGTGGGAGTGCTGTGCCCCCTGAACTTTCTTCAGCCTTGGCTGTCTCTCACAATGCCTTGCTAGTGACCAACAGCAAACCCCTCCAGGTGCTGCTATAGGTGCCAACTTCCCCTCTTCCCAGTGGGTGCTCAACCCCGCCCCTGCACCGCCCTCACACCCCTCCTCCCACCCCCATTCTGCCCCTGCCCCGCCTCTTCTCCGCCTCCTCCCCTGAGCGCGCCACATCCCCACTCCTCTCCCTCCCTCCTGGAAAGCCCTAAGAGCCGCCAAACAACTGTTGGGGGGGGAGGGGCTGGAAGCGCTGGGAGGGAGGGGGAGGAGCGGGGATGCGGTGTGCTCGGGTGGGGGGAGAAGGAGGCGAGGAGGTGGGAGCTTGTCTATCAGTGGGTGCGGAAACCCGCTAATTTTTCCCTGTGGGTTCTCCAGCCCTGGAGCACCCATGGAGTTGGTGCCTATGGGTGCTGCTATCACTCGGCACAACAGCATGTGGAGCCCCACACCCAGCTGGATTGCATGAATGCTCCCAGAGCCACTCATGAAAGGCACACAGAGAAAGGCACCAGCTGAATCCCCCTCTACCCCCCAGCACTGTACCCCAGTAATATACTGTCTTGCACTGCTCAAGATGGTCAGTGCAAATTTATTAATTGGTTCACCACTTCAGCAGTGGAAAGTGGACATACACTAGCCTTTGTCAAACCTGAGGAGATTTTCCCCACACTTCATACAAACTCACTGGTAAAGATAAACAATTAAACAAATGTATTGACTTTCAAAGGTAGGTTTTAAGTGATAGGCAACAAGTCAGAGTTAGTTACCAAAAGAAACAAAATATAAACACGCAGTCTAAACTCTCAACCTCTTTAGACTGGGCAACAACTAGATTCAGCAGTTTTTGCCCAGAATCCATGGTGTAAAAAGCAGTCTGACAGTTCTCTCTGTGTATCTCACTGGTAACTGATGCAACCACCACCACCACTACCAAAATGTCAGAATGCCTATAGAAATTTGTTCTTGGACAAAGGGTGGCTGGATCAAGCTGAACCCAAGCAAGACTGAGGTGTACTGGTCAGCAAGGTGAAACACGCTGAAGAATTGGCCAAGACATGAGCTGTGATGCACCATTTAAAGTGGGATGGGGGGCATAGATTTGCCTACTCCTGCCTGAGCATCCTCTTCCCTTCCTAGTTCCCCCCACATCAGCAGCCTGACTCCCTCCCCTGCTCCCCCAGACCATAAGCCCCCTACACCTACTACCTCTAAATTTTATAAGTGGCATGGTGACCTGTGTGTGGGGTTGCAGTACCACTCAGGTTTGGCTCAGCGGTCCCTCCATCATGACAGAGGGATGGCCATGCCAAATTTGAGTATGTGGCATGGTGACTTGGCATATGGGGTTGCAGCTCCACTCAGATTCGGCCTAGCTGAAAAATAGTTGGGCCATGACCCAGGTGGCTCCCCCAGCTCCGCTGCCTATGGGCCAATACATTGTCTCCACCACCCACTGATGGTGTACTGCCCCGATTGTCAAAGTTATGTGAAGCCTTGGATGACCATAGAATCATAGAATATCGGGGTTGGAAGGGACCTCAGGAGGTCATCTAGTCCAACCCCCTGCTCAAAGCAGGACCAATCCCCAATTAAATCATCCCAGCCAGGGCTTTGTCAAGCCTGACCTTAAAAACTTCTAAGGAAGGAGATTCTACCACCTCCCTAGGTAACGCATTCCAGTGTTTCACCACCCTCCTAGTGAAAAAGTTTTCTCTAATATCCAACCTAAACCTCCCCCACTGCAACTTGAGACCATTACTCCTTGTCCTGTCCTGTTCTACCACTGAGAATAGTCTAGAACCATCCTCTCTGGAACCACCTCTCAGGTAGTTGAAAGCAGCTATCAAATCCCCCCTCATTCTTCTCTTCTGCAGACTAAACAATCCCAGTTCCCTCAGCCTCTCCTCATAAGTCATGTGTTCCAGACCCCTAATCATTTTTGTTGCCCTTCGCTGGACTCTCTCCAGTTTATCCACATCCTTCTTGTAGTGTGGGGCCCAAAACTGGACACAGTACTCCAGATGAGGCCTCACCAATGTCGAATAGAGGGGAACGATCACGTCCCTCGATCTGCTTGCTATGCCCCTACTTATACATCCCAAAATGCCATTGGCCTTCTTGGCAACAAGGGCACACTGCTGACTCATATCCAGCTTCTCGTCCACTGTCACCCCTAGGTCCTTTTCCGCAGAACTGCTGCCTAGCCATTCGGTCCCTAGTCTGTAGCTGTGCATTGGGTTCTTCTGTCCTAAGTGCAGGACCCTGCACTTATCCTTATTGAACCTCATCAGATTTCTTTTGGCCCAATCCTCCAATTTGTCTAGGTCCCTCTGTATCCTATCCCTGCCCTCCAGCGTATCTACCACTCCTCCCAGTTTAGTATCATCCGCAAATTTGCTGAGACTGCAATCCACACCATCCTCCAGATCATTTATGAAGATATTGAACAAAACCGGCCCCAGGACTGACCCCTAGGGCACTCCACTTGATACCGGCTGCCAACTAGACATGGAGCCATTGATCGCTACCTGTTGAGCCCGACAATCTAGCCAACTTTCTACCCACCTTATAGTGCATTCATCCAGCCCATACTTCTTTAACTTGCTGACAAGAATACTGTGGGAGACCGTGTCAAAAGCTTTGCTAAAGTCAAGAAACAATACATCCACTGCTTATTTACACACAAGACCAGGTAGCATCACTTTCCAAAAATGACTCTTTTCACCTCCAACTTACTAGGAAATTTGGGTTTTCTACCCAGATGAGGACTGAGGACATGGCCGTGCGTCAGTCATATCTAGGATGGATTATTGTAACTCCTTACATATGGACCTGAATGTGAAGACAATGCACAGGCTCCACCTGGTACGGAAGCCTTCTCTATGGCTTAGGCTGCTGTGAGAACATTAAGCCAGTCAACTTCTGCTGACAGTAAAAGGCTATGGTCCTAATTTTCAAAGCAATTCATGGAGCAAGCCCCTACATGAAAGACTGAATTTTGATCTGTGAATCGTGACTCCTCCAGGACAGTGCTGATTACAAAGCATGTGAGAGCTGGGATCGAAGTATTTTTGGTCAAGGGGATCCAGCTGTGGAACAATCTTCCAGATGAGATCAGGTGAATCCAGAGTCTGACTATCTTTATGAAATGTTGTAGAACCTCTTTCTTTGGGAAAGCCTATCCACCATAAGTGGATGAAACATGCTTTTTTATTTCCCCCCTGAAAACCACCCCTCCATTTACAAGCAGAGTTTTAACCCTAAAAATGGAGAGGTACCAGAGGCTCCATGAAATCTGCCAGGAACTTTGCGACTGTTTTTATGTGGCTTTCGTTCAGATACTACAGTGATGGGCTGGAGTATAAAACCCTAAGACTGATGGAAATTGTTGGTGTCTAGGGGATATGAAGACCTTCAGGGTAGAAGGCTCTGGCTAAGCCCTCTCCTTGTTGCTGGGGTGTCCCTGCTGCTCTCACATTCTTGCTCCAGTGACTAGTGGTTCTACTTTGCTTCCACCAGCCCACGTGGAGCAGATTGTGTGCAGAACACTTATCTTTCCCTTCTAGTACTCTAAAAGGCACAGCATGGACATCACTTTTCTGAATGGTTAGCATTTGTTATTCCAAGTCTAGATGAGTAAAATCCACTACATTTTAGTTATCTTGGCATATACCGTTCTGTAGTATTCCCTCTACCCAAAACATCCAGTGGCACCACTATCAGAGGATATACTAATTGCAGCTGTCAGTGGAACAGAAACAGAAGCATTACCCACAAGCATGAGTAGACTGAGCTAACACAGTGCTTCATAGTGTGTGTGTGTGTGTGTGTGTGTGTGTGTGTGTGATAAAATCAAGCTGTTCTTATACACTACAGATGGAGGCAGCCTCTTTGTTGCTGAATACCATGTTTGTTGTTTATCAGGTATTAAGATTTAAATAGTTTTCATAAATGGCTGAATAATTGGGAATCCCTGGGCCCATATTTCAAATTCATACTCAAGTACATGATCTGCCAAGACCTTCCTACACACTGATATATGGGTGATTATTCAAAGAGATTTCCAGCTCATAAACCTTACTGTATCCCATCACACAATAGATATACTGCAGGGTGGGAAGTCTGCCTTTATATATACAGAAAACAGGATAAGTTTTAACAGCCTATGTGAAGGGAAATAATAAAGCTGTATTTTCATAGTATGCAGGCACTCATATGTTCTTTAGCTATTCATTTCTACAGTATCTATGTTCTATTGGCCTAAATTTTCAGAAGTGCTAGTGTCATGGTTACAGGGCTAGCCTATCCTCCTCCTTATCTCTGAGTACATCGCTCCAACGTCAGGTGTGTGTTGGGTAAAAGCACAGCTGGGTGCATCACATTGGATGAGGCTAAGGTTACCGGACACCGATGTCCAGCCTGGACCTTTTTCCTGTCTACCTTTACTGGGACAAAATGCTTCGTGGATATCCCCTCTGCATCCGTAATCACCACTTTTATCTGCGGCCCTGGTGGGGCAGTGTCTTGATGCCCCTCTGGCTGGACTGCCAGTATAGCCTGCTGTGGTGCATTGCCAGCCTCCTGCTCCATGGACCCTGGAAAGTTTGACCACTTGTGCCCGGTCCCCTTAAAACACCTCTGTTCATTGGATTCTCTTGTTCCAATGGTTAACTACTCATTAAAAATGTACACCTTATTTCCAGTCTGAATTTGTCTAGCTTCAACTTCCAGCCACTGGATCATGTTATACCTTTCTCTGCTGCATTGAAGAGCCCATTATTAAATATTTGTTCCCCGTATAGCTATTTATAGACTGCAATCAAGTTACCCCTTAACTTTCTCTTTGTTTAAGCTAAGTAGCTTGAGATGTTTGACCCACTGAAGGTGCTGAATGCTGCTGAATGGTAGGCAGTAAATGTCATTTCTTTTTGCTTTAAAAGACAAAAATAACCAGTGATGAGCAATGTCCTTCCAAAAAGGAAGCCACTCAATATATATTTACAAGGCAGAGATAACACACATTTGTGTGTAAATAAGAATACTTTGAAAATCAGAGATATTGTATAAATACATATAATCTTACTGTTTGACATGAGAGTGAGGAAGTAGCAAGAAGGAAAGGACAAGATGGTAAGTGAATGATTATTTAAAAGTGGAATAATTGAATGTGCTACACCAGAGTACTAAACCACCCCACCACCTACTGTGAACAATTTGATACCTCAAAATATGTTCTCTCCCCGATAACTTCATACAAATAGACCTTCCTAAAATCTTTAGGAAGACCCTAGCCCTGCCCCACATGCAAAGTATAAAACAAAACTTGCATTACACTGATAATCCATGAAAACTGCCCTCATAAGGAGAGGCAGCTTAGGTCTAAGTGCCATGTTATCGCAGTATTACCTTGTATCCAAGAAAGTAACCCATTGTACTTTTCTGTACCCTCAGAATAAACTGAGGTTACAGTATGCTGGATGTGGCACTATGTAGCTATTATCATTTGACTTATAATTTGATTCAGTTTTTACTTTGTAATGAAAGAAATGTTATCAGTGCATTTTCACTAAATCAGTTACTGGAATGTGTTAAATAAGATGTATTTTTATTTTCCATCTGTCAGTAAAGTACATATAAATCTAGTCTGATGGTGTCTAGAAACTACTGAAAAGTTTCTGTGAGGATGATGGGGGATTTTGGTTATTAGCTGATTGTATTTTTACTTTGATGAAACTCTGCGGTCATTACTCAAACTGGAAAGCAAGGACTGAATTAAAAAAAAGGTGTAAGAATTTCAGCATTTTGCCCTCCAGAACAGAACTATCGACAGTAGTATGTTTTATTACTATTTAAGTGTATTTGTATTGTTTAGGCTTCACATAATATTAATTATTAACAATATTCCACAATGTCTATGTAAGAATCATTTGTAGTACTTTGACTCAAAAAGGCCTCCAGGTGAGTTTGTGAAATGGATTTGTATTTTATGGTTGGATAAGATAACTTAGAATGTATTCAAAGGGTTTAAATTAATTCATGGTAAGACACAAAGTGCATCTTGGAAACATGATGAATTAAGGTCCTGACTCTATTTATCTCAGTAGTAACAGATGTGAGAATAATCACAAATGGGGAATATGAAGTATGTAATTAAAAAAAAAAATCTGGGTTAGCACACTCTTTATCAGAATACTCCTAATCTAGCAATGCAGTTTTCCATTAAATTGCATAAACTAACATCCTCCCACTAAATAGTCCAAAATATTATATTTTTATTATATTATAAAAGATATATGTTTAAACTAATTCTCCAGTATTCCAGTCTGGATTACTGAATGGTAAAAAAAAAAAAAGTCTTTATCGCATTGGTTTCTTAGTGCTTGGATTAGTATCTGCTTTAAAATTAACCAGAATGGCAGCTATGTATACATATAATCCCAAAAAAAGAAAAGGAGGACTTGTGGCACCTTAGAGACTAACCAATTTATTTGAGCATGAGCTTTCGTGAGCTACAGCTCACTTCATCGGATGCATCCGATGAAGTGAGCTGTAGCTCACGAAAGCTCATGCTCAAATAAATTGGTTAGTCTCTAAGGTGCCACAAGTCCTCCTTTTCTTTTTGCGAATACAGACTAACACGGCTGCTACTCTGAAACCTGACATATAATCCCAAACCACTAATATTAGTAAATGTGAATTATCTGGCACGGTGATCCATTGTTCATATGGGAAATAATGGTTCTTGCTGCAATTTCACTTCTAAACATGGCCCACGTTCCCATGCTAATAATACATACACTGAGATTTGACTTCTTATCTGTAAGTGGAGATTAATAACACACACCTCCTTTTCTTCAACTGAAGAAACACTGTCTCCAAGCTGCCTGACTGCCTTTCTGAGAACGGCACCTGGCTGAAGCTGTATTCAGAGGTGCCGACTTTTTAAAGTGCTGGGGGATTGTTGACCCCTGGCTCTGCCCCAAGCCCTGCCCCCACTCCACCCCTGCTCCACCTCTTCCCCTCCTCTTCCTGCCCGTTCCGCCCCCTCTCCCGAGTGTGCTGCATCCTCACTCCTCCCCCTTCCACTAGAGCCTCCCGCATGCTACAAAACAGCTGATTGCGGCAGGCTGGAGGCATGGGGAGGGCGGGGAAGGCGCTGATCCTCAGGCCGCAAGCGGGCAGGAGGCACTGGGAGTGGGGGGAAGCTGATGGGGGGCTGATGGTGGGTACTTAGCACCCACAATTTTTTCCCCATGGGTGCTCCAGCGCCTATGACTGAAGTGACATAAGACCGAAGTATTGCTAATGTGAAGTGGGAAATACCTTGATGAACTCTTTTCCTTGATATCGGTCTCTTTTGTCAAAGTCATCATGTTGTCATATAGGGCCTCTTAGTCTCTGTACTGTATTTGTACACAAGTAGCTACAGCAACAACAACAAAATATCTGCAGTTGGCCAGAAGATTGCATCCATTCATTCCTGTTGAATGCAGACCTTGTCATAGTAGTACAGAACTCAATGAAGAATTAAAAAAGGGTAATATAAAGAATGCCAATCACCATGGGTTTTTTGAAAACAGATTCTGGCAGACTAACTTGCTGTATGTTTTTGATGAGATTTGGTTTGGTTGATTAAAGGTTGGTTAGCAAGTTTGGCTGATAAAGATAATAGTGTTGATGTAGTATACTTTCACTTCATTAGAGCATTTGACTTAATACCACAGAACATTCTGAAGAAACTAGAACATTACCAGACACATTAAATGGATTATAAACTGGTCAACTGACTGGTCTGAAAATGTATTTGTGAACAGAATCATCAGCAAGCAAATGGGTTAGTAGTGGGGGTCCTACAGGGGTCAGTTCCTGGGCCTACATGGCTATTTAAAATCATCACTGATAGAGTTTGCAGGTGACACAGAATGATCTGCATCTCTTGGTAACCTGGTTGAAAGCAAACAACATGTGTTTTAATATGGCCAAAGCGAAATCAGATCAAAATGTTGTGGAGAGGATGGGGAACTCTTTTCTGGGAAGCAGTGATTCTGAAAAAGACTTGGGTCACGATGGATAATTAGCTGACCACGAGCTCCTAGTGTGACGCTATGCCAAGGGCTGGTGTGATCCTTGTATGCATAACCAGGAGAATATCAAATAGAAGTAAATAAGTTATATTACCTCTGTACTTGGCACTGTTGTGACCACTACTGGAATATTGTGTCCAGTTCTGCTGTCCTTTAATTCAAGAAAGATTCTGATAAATTGGAGAGGGTTCAGAGAAGAGCCACGAGAGTGATTAAAGGATTAGAAAATGTGCCTTATAGTCATAGGCTCAAGGAGCTCAGTGTACATAGCGTAACAAAAAGAAGGCGACTTGATCGAAAGTCTATAAGTATCTACACAAGGAATAAAAGTTTGATAATGGGCTCTTCAGTCTAGCAGATAAAAGTATAACAAGAACAATGGCTGGAAGTTGAAACTAGACAAATTCAGACTGCAAATAAGATACACATTTTCAACAGTTAAGGAAATTAACCATGGGAACAACTTACCAAAGGTTGTGGTGGATTCTCCATCACTGGCAATTGTTAAATCAACAATATATTTTTCTCAAAGATATGCTCTAGTTCAAACAGTAATTAATTCAGATAAGCCCTATCACCTGTGTTGTACAGGAGGTCAGACTAGATGACCACAGTAGTCCCTTCAGGCCGTAAATCTATGATCCACACATATGTAACATCTAGGATAGATTATTGCAATTCTTTTCATCTAGAAAGGAAACCTCATGTCCCTACAGGAAGCCTCTGCTTGTTTAGAATACAGTGGATTGGCTGCTCACCAACACAGGTCACTGGAAACTTATTACTCCAATACACCACACTCTGGATTGGCTCTCCATTGAATAGAGATTCCAGTTCAAAGCTACTGTTCAGATGGAACTGGTGCTGGCTACCTGAGAAACCCTCTCTCCCTTTGTGATTAGGGCCTGCCATGACAGCTGCATTCCACTAGAACATTACTTTCAACCAGTAGTGGGAAGGTTGTGGCCTTGGAAAGAGAATC
Organism: Natator depressus; assembly: GCF_965152275.1. Lineage (NCBI taxonomy): Eukaryota > Metazoa > Chordata > Testudines > Cheloniidae > Natator > Natator depressus. Next base: position 88,029,303 of record NC_134241.1, on the reverse strand, counting down.
TCACAGGAGGCAGCCCAAGAATGTGGGACTCTCTGCCAGAAGAAATAAAAATGACTACTAACCTTGCAATATTCAGAGTCAAATGTAAGACCTAGCTCCTCTCCCAAGCTCTCACAATAGTACTCTCATTCTCACAGACTAATCTATTTAAGTAACAATGTTTTTAAGCTCATTTGATGTTTTATGCATGACAACATAGGGAGCTTAAGTAAAACGTGGTTACATTTTTACAAAATATATCATGACCTATTTAAATTTTAATAGGTTAAGTGATGCAGTAAACAAATCATGTGGGCCAAGATTTTGAAAAGCAGGAACCTAGCGCTAGGCTCCTACCGCCATATTTAGGTGCCTTAGAATGACAAGACTTTTTCAAAAATACTAACTACTCAACAGCTCCCACTGAAGTAAATAGGAATTAGGGCACTCAGCACTTTTGTTCTATAGCACTTGTGGCAACCATAAGAAATTGATGGAATAGTGTATTTAATAGTTGAAGAAGAATATTTTACATTTTTAAAGTAAACATGTTCCCATAAGAAAAATAATGGTTAATTCCAAATTTATCTTGATAAGTAAATGTATAGAACAAGTACCTTGTGAAGGCAAAAGAAAAGTATATGCCAATTTTTTCAGTGCAATAAAAGCATTTTCTATAGAATAAATACCACAGTTTCCTTCATTCTGATGTACTGTGAAGGAAACTGATTTCCTGGTGAATGAATAATTGATCATCATAAATGAGTGGCAGAAGTAATTGTCAAATCCAAACGTATCCTTTTGTAAGCTGGATAGTTTTGGCTAATAGTGATACAAACTTGAAATGGCATTGCTTGAGGCAAATAATATACTGTATAATTTATTTGATTTTTGAAAAGATAACAAGTTGAGTTATACTATTGGTTTCAGTAATGTTCTCAGTTTAAGAAACCAGAAGATAAGAAACAAAAACCCAAGTTATTAAACCTATGTGCTAATATAGTATACCTTCAAGTCAAAGTTTTTAATGACCTGCAGGAACCTTATGGAAAACCTTGAAAAACTTCATATTTACTTTTAATTTATATTTTAATATTCCTAAAATTTAATATTTTTGTTAGATTTACAAATGTTGTGGATTTTTGGTTCAGTAGTGAATTCCAGTCTTTGATTCAGTTTCTAATGCATAATTCAGAAGCACTGTGGCATAGACTGAAAGCTGGCTGAAGGACCTTTAAAGAGTTACGATAAACAGCAAAGGTTAAATACACATAGGTTAGCTATGCAACAACTAAAGAGGGAGGGGCTATGATAAGAGTAAATTCGAGAACGATGTTTATAAATTGGATGGGGTTTAGAGGAGAGTCAGGAGGATGAATAAAGGATTAGAAAACATGCCTTACAGTGACAGACTTGAGGAGCTCAATCTATTTAGCATAACTAAGAGAAGGTGAAGGGGTGACTTGATTGCAGTCTATAAGTACCTACATGGGAAATGTGACAGGGTCGGGCCAGATGGCTATAGGAGAGTAATAGAAGGCAGATATATTAGCCCCAGGCTAAGTAGGTCCCTTTTCCCTGGGTAAGGGAACAGGGAAGGTTCCAGAACAATCAGGAACCTTCTGGAGACAATTAAGACTGGCTGCAGGTGTTCTAATCAGCCTATCAAGAAGCTGCTAGAATCAATTAAGGCAGGCTAATCAGGGCACCTGGGTTTTAAAAAGGAGCTCACTTCAGTTTGTGGTGTGCGTGTGACGAGCTGGGAGCAAGGGGCACTAGGAGCTGAGAGTGAGAACGTGGACTGTTGGAGGACTGAGGTGTACAAGCATTATCAGACACCAGGAAGAAGGTCCTATGGTGAGAATAAAGAAGGTGTTGGGAGGAGGCCATGGGGAAGTAGCCCAGGGAGTTATAGCTGTCGCACAGCTGTTCCAGGAGGCACTTTAGACAGCTGCATTCCACAGGGCCCTGGGCTGGAACCTGGAGTAGAGGGCAGGCCCGGGTTCCCCCCAAATCCTCCCAACTCCTGGTCAGACACAGGAGGAGTCGACCTGGACTGTAGGTTCAGAAAAACGGCCAAGCTGAGGACTGCCGTGAAGCTCCAAGGCGAGCAAATCTGCCAATAAGCGCAAGACCCACCAAGGTAGAGCAGGAACTTTGTCACAGGAACAAATATTTGATAATGGGATCTTTAATCTAGCAAAGAAAGGTATAACTCTGTCCAATGGCTGGAAGTTGAAGACAGACAAATATTTAATAGCGAAGATAATTAGACATTGGGACAGTTTACCAAAGGTCATGGGGGATTCTCCATCACTGGCAATTTTAAATCAAGATTGGCTGTTTTTTAAGGAATTATTTTGGAAAAGTTCACTGGCCTGTGTTGTGCAGGAGGTCAGAGTAGGGCCCTGAGTCTACTTCGCAGAGTGAGGAGGTAGCTAACACCAAGGAAGGGAGCCGAGCCATCATTGGTCCCTTCTGGTCTTGGCATCTGTGAATCTAAGGTAACCCAGCCCTGAGGCATGGCATAAGCCTTCTCCCTGTTAACTGCTGGCTGGAGAAGTTTATCCCCTCTCACCTCAGGGGTATGAGTCCTGAATTATGTATCTTGGCACCTGGCACCTCCACCTAAGAGGCTCATCTTAGAGCCTAGAACACCAGGGTTACTGTTTTTTGGAAAAATGTTCACTGCCAAATAATATACTAGGCGTGTAGTCCAATATACAAGGAATACAATAAATTATTACAGTCCCCAAAAGTAGCAATACAACAGGGGGAACTTTATTAGGTACAGGTAACAAAGGATGAGGGATAAGGAAAGAGAATTGGAGGAACTAGAATAATAAAATAGCAACAATACCTTAAACCCTCTGCCTCCCAACATTTACAACAGGCCCAAGCCACACAGCTTCCTCCCAGCACATGCCTAGGTAGATAGTGAGTTGAGACTCAGTTCTTTACTGGGTGATGCAGCACTGTAATTGCTGGCTATTGTAAAACTCACAGGTATAATCAACAGACATGGGATTTCTCTGGCTACAATGCTAATCTCTCTGCTTCAATCCTACAACAGCCAAAAGTAAAACAAAATCCTTTTCTCTTAGTTCTACCTTGTGTTTGGTGCTGTAGTAGCTATTTCTATCTCTCCCCTGGACTCTAGGCAATCTGGGAAACTTAGTCCTGAGCCTCTGTAGCTATTTCTGCTGTAGGCCAAGGGTGAGTCCCCTAGAGGGGGACAGTAGTATGTCAGGAACAACCAACTCCGGAGGGGGATACCCTATGAAAGAGTTTAAATATCTTCTGAAGAGTGTCAACTGCCACTTGGAAAAGGGAATAATTTAGCATGATCTGATGATCTCCCAACAGAAATGGGAGAAGCCTCTGCCTGGCACGTTCATAATTAGATTGTATAAAACACTAGTAAGTGTACACAAGGAAACCCTGTTGCACCAACATGGAGATGGACAATGAGATCTTCATATCTAGATTCTATAATTCTGTGAACTAGCTTTGCTGCATTATCTGATATATTTACAATGTTATATGTTTGCATGCCACTTCACAGAAATGGGGAGAGGGTAACCTTTCTTTTCCTGATATGGTTGCAGCCTAAATTTACAGAACTAATAAAAATGATGACCACAGATAATAAAGGGAAAGAGATGGTAGGGAAAATGTTACCAATGAATAAGGTGGGGAAACAAATGTGTCTGAATCTTGAAAGAACAGATTTTTACATTTGTGAGTTAGGTGAGATGAAATAGACTGCAGTAGAGCAGAGGTCAGATGTTGGAAGCTGATTGAGATAAATGGGTTTTTAAGGATCTCATAATTTCTGCTCATCTGAAAATCATCTTCTTGTCGCAGAGTATCTTTACAGACAGGGGAGCAATATGGCATCCCCATTCATTCCTGTCCATGGCTTGTTCCTCCATTAAGCCCAGCCTGGTCATGTCCCTGTGTATGATGATCTTCCATCTAGTTGGTGGTCATCCTCTAGGTCTGACTGACCTTGGTTGGGTTTGCATTATTTTCTTTCGTATCCTATCATCTGTTTGTCTTCTATAGTATCCCTACCATCATAATCTTTTCAATTGCAGCCAAATCCATATCTTAATTTCTCATCCTACTCTCCTTTTTCGTTTGTCTTAAAATCATTCCACTTTTCATCTACCATCTTCTGAAAAACTCTCCTCTCTACTTCCTCCAGTCTTTGATGTCTGTTTCATTTAGTGCATTTGCTTCGAGACCATAGAGCAATACTTTTAATACACTGTTTTGAAAAAATTTCACTTTGGTACCACACGTGATGTTTTTATCAGTCCATATCTATTTTTCACTTCATCCTTGATGGAGCCATCTGCAAGGATCAGTTTTCCTACATACACATAAGATTTTACTTGTTCTACAACTTCATCCCTGAGGCATTTCAACATTCTATCTATTGTTGCTTTTGCAAGATGCAGCCACTTTGTCTTGGCATCTACTGTCAAGTCGACTACACCAATTTCCCAGGTAGCAAAGAGTATCGTAAATAATTCACACGTGTCTACCACATTGTCATCTACATAAAGTTAAAGACCTTAACTGTAGATCATCAGTGTCACACCCTCTACCTCATCTACTAACATCCTGTTTAAGAACATGATGAAAAACGAGGGTGATTACATGCCCTCTTGTCTTATAGCAGACGTTGACTTAAACTCATTGCCTATTTTCCCACCAATTCTTATGGCCATACAAGAGTCTTTGTACCTAACTTTTATGCTTCAGAAATAGACAGTATAACAGATGAGCTGCTAAAAGTGCCATCAAAGCATTAGGAAAAATATATAAGAAGGTATGGGAGCAAAAAGAGGTACTGGATGACTGTTGTACAAGTTCTGAAGAAAGGAGATCCTTCCGATCCAAATAATTATAAGATATAAGCTTATTTGTACTGGGGGAAAATCATGATGAAAGTATTTGTCAGCAGATTAAAGCCAGTTTTAGAAGAAATAGTAGATGAAAAACAGTGCAGCTTCAGACCAGGCTGAAGAAGCATTGAACATATATTCACGCTTCAATAGCTGATGGGGGAAAAAACCACAAATGGTGATTAAAGATGTTTGCTGTTTTTGACTTCACTAAGGTATTTGATTCAGTTTAGAGGGAAAGCATAATAGAATGTGGTAAACTCATATGGAGTTCCAGATAAGATAAGATATTTTCATAATTGTAGTTATCAGTTAATCTGCTCGCTTTGCCTACTCCTCACATAAGGGCTTGATCTTGTAAGATGTAGAGCAATTTTTAGGAGATGTTTAGCGTGCTCAACTCCCACCAACTTCAAAATATAATCCTTAATTTAGGACACAATATTTTCTAAGGCAGATAAATGTAGTGGTACTTTTTCCCAAGTTTTCTGAGGGCCTTTAGTCTTGTTATATCTCTACAGAATGCAGGTACTATGGTTTTTGAAACATAAGTAATTAAAAGCTTTCTAAAAATGTAGAGGTTAAACCTTAATTCTTTTTGGGAAAAATTATTGGTATTACTATGAATGTGGTGGGGGTGGGGTGTGGGATAGAGATTTCACTTTTCCAGTTAATGTTAACTAATGTTTGATGTGGCCTTAAGTTGAACAATGACCTTTTTTTAGCATGAGGTAAAAATATTATCCTTAGTCAGCTTTTGTTTAGCTGACAAGTACTTTTGAAGTGTTGGACCATAGTGTTCTTATCAGAGATTGACATGACAGTGCAGAGATTGAAAACATACAGTATTTTTGTGCTGGCGTATTTTAATGTGAACATATTAAAATAATGCCTTTCTAATATTAGATATGGTATATCTTTATACTGGGTTTGCTGTTCAACATTTTCAGAAATGATCTCTGCCTTGTTTAAGAATCAAATGTTCATTTTACAAATATTTGTAGCTCAAAATAGTGTATTTTTCTTAGTCTTTCCCAGTGGAAATTTTCCAAATTAACTTTTGGTTTAAAGCAGCGGGCTTTAAGTTTAAAATAATGAACCTACTCCAAATGAGAGTAAATAAAAACAAACTTTTTGTCCTCCTTTCAACATAAACCAGTTTAAACCTTTTATATATATACTTATAACGTATAAACTGATACTCTACATATGGCATCGTGGCACTATGCTGGGAAAATCTGCAGATTCCAACATGCCAATAGACATGTCTACTGGAAGGGAGAATGGAGCAGAAAAATTACACAATTTTAGCTTCGTCAATGGAACTAGGAATGTCCAACAAACTCTGATAGCTTGATGTTGAAATGAGGTTGACTACTCTGCAGACAACTTTTTTTTTCCAGACAAATCTGTTTCAAATAATTTTATGCAGTTGTGTGTTTTTGTGGTACAATTCTCTTCCATAATATGTGTTTCTCTCATGGTATAGATATATTCTTATGATAATCTGGTCTTTCATATTGTCTGTTGAATTCGTTAGGTCTAGAAACCTGAAAACTGTAATTCTGAGGATAAGTTAGAAACATTGACCTTTGCGGTCTGGGTCAGTTGAGATGAATTTGATCTAGTGTATATTCATCTAATGAAAAGGAAATTGTCGTGATATCCTTTGTTCCAGTATTTCCTGTATAGAATAATTTACCAGAAAGGGCAAATAAATTAAAAATAATGCTACTGACTATACATTTTTATTAAATTTTGTTAATGTTGAATTAATTGCTGACAGTGATTATACAGTTACATCAGGATTGTACCATCATTTAAATCAACCATTGTTACATTACTTTGCGTACACAGGAGACCCTTCCAAATTCCATAAAGGTCACTGCTGTTAATCATTTCAAGAAAGACAATAAGATATGCTAGTAATGGCTCAGTTGAAAGGAATAACCAAGGTTAAGAGCTTATTAGTACTTAATGACTATAGTCACCAGATAACAGAGAGCACATTGAAGGGAAGCTTGTACTGCACAATTAAAATGAAAGACTTGGCTAAGAGAATGTTTGCGGTTTTAAGCTATTTTTTCAGCTTTAATGTTATCAAGAAGTTAGACTGCACATACTGTTCTGCTAAACCTGTTGTGGGATATTGTTTGTTTTTTAGTGTTTGCTTACAGCCAAAATGTCAAAATTAGTGATGACGTTCGGGTACCTCAAACTTTGTCCAGTTTGAGACGTGTTGCGTCTGATTTGGAGAAGTGCTTTGCATGTGCAGCTCTCATTGACTTCAGTTTGAGTTACTGGTGCTCCAGACTTCTGAGACTCAGGCCATCTCAAGTTCGTCACTCCAAATCTGTAACCAATTGTGAAAATTTTGGCCTTAATAGACTATGTTATCAGCTATATTTATAATTTTACCAGTGCAGTATGAGATGAAATTCATCTTGGCAATATTTCATCTACAGGAGAGAAAGCTAATAAGGATAAAAAAGAATCCATTAGTATATCAATTTATAATTTGTAGGAATCTATCCAACATTCCATAACAACCTTTCCTACACAAAGATTATTGCACAATGCTATATAGAATGAAACAGAATTTCTTTGTTGCAAAATTGCTAACATTTATTAATGCATTGGCAGGTCTCACAGCAACAAGATTTAATTTTTAGATTCAATTATTAAGATTGATAAAGTTATGGTGGTTTGTTTTGAAGCATTTTTATGCCTGAAGTCTCTTTAGAGTAATTGGAAAAACAATGATTTTTTAGGTTAATCCACTGACCTTCTGTACAAATAGAGAATAAATGATTACATACTATCTAATTAAATATTAAGCAAAAGTTGCTTGTTTAGCCTATACCACTAAATACCACTATATGTGAGCCTACAAATCCTTACTCTGGCAAAGTGTCTTTGACTTCACTGGGTGTCTTGGCTGATTAAAGATGGTAGGATTTGGCTTACTAGTAAAGTATTTGCACTCAATCACCTCTTTCTGCATCTGAGTTTGTAACTGTATTTTGTGTGTGCACATTGGGCCCACACTAGGTGACTTCCACAGTGTTTTGGAGGGATTTATTCAATGCAGTAGATACACAATATTTACAAGAGAACTTCCTCACAAGATCACAGATGTTAGTTATGGAAGAAACCTATCAGATCACCTAGTCCACTATCCTGCCAATGCAAGATTGTTCCCTGCAGTATAATTGCTAGTGCTGTGTCCTACCCGGTTTTAAATGTTGTAACTGATGGAGCTTGTGCCACTTGAGAGATTATACCAGTCTAGTAGAAGATTTCACTGTTGGCCCCTCAATTTCATCCCATTATTACTAGTTATGCAGTCTTTTTCCTAAAATACCATCCTAAAATGGGTTTTCTTCCCTGGTGTTTGCACATTGAAATAACTGTTGACAGTTATATCTGTGTTAGTCATCCTTGAACCATGTTATAGCTATATCTCATTATTTTAATTTTTCTTGATAAATTAATCCCTCTGGGCCTGTAATCATTGCTGTTGATTTCCTTTGAAATCCCTCCAGTTTGTTTACAGTACATAACTGTCAATGTATCAGAACTCACTTTGTCTTTCTAGATCTGGAAAGTCTGTAGCATACTAATTTTTATTGATAAATAGGGGAATTTCTAACGCTGTAAACACATGGTCTCAAAGATTCAAATTTTGGATGAATATCCTACTGTTCTTGCATCTTTGAGCCTAATGCTTTTTCCTGTAGACAATTCATTTACTTAAAGCTTTAATCAGATGCAGCATCTGTTTTTCATTCCTGCTTTTACCAATTTTATAGCTTAGCTGAAATTGTTCAAGTGACTTAGCCATATGTTTGGGTCTCGGTATCACAGTCCTACTCAGGCAAATCATTGACTTCATAGTTCTCATCTTGTGTTTATTGCTTTTTTTTATGATTGTTCCTTCTAGAATAGTTTTGGGCATCTCCTCGGATATTCTTTGCCTTGCTGGCTGACTTGTTCAGGGTTTTTTAAAAAAACATTTTCTTCTTCTTTGAGATGATCCTTTTTTTGAACTGCTGGGGTTGAGCTGTAATGATTGGTTTGACATGTTTGGACCTCCTGCTGCTATACCAGGATTTACTTTATATGCAGAAGAAAGTAATCTCTAGGTTATTGAGGCTGGGTTTTTTGAGGTTAGGCTAACAGTTTTCCTTGCGGAATATATTTATTACTTGTAAGGAAATTGCTGGTCGCTATATGAGACATTGGGTATCCGGGTAGTGGTTCTACTTGGCCTTCCCTCTTGTCTTTTGATTTATAGCAACAAAAGTCATTCTGTGCAGGAGACGATCTACGTAAGCAAAGAATGTGTTACCCAGCTCAACATTTTCCTCATGATAACCTACCAGCTTTTCTCCTTGTAGCTCTAGGCTCCTTCCATGACATACGTCATGCTTGTGCCAGCCTTTTGCTGTGAGAAGAAAGCATACCTAGGGAAATATGTACTGGATTTCATCCTAACCGAGGACATCTTTTACATGATACTCCCAGTTTGGTGTATGCTACCCAGATTCTGAGAGTTTTAAATCTGCTCCTACCTTGGGACATGACTTAATATCACATTGTGTTACCCAGCCATGAAAAGAGCACTCATTTTCATGCTTCAATAGTTCAGTCCAGCGTTTCCCAAAGTGAGGTGCATATTTCTGAGATAAAGGAATGGCAGCATTCATGGAATTCTCTGGTGAAAACACTGTAATGTTGCAACATATTACATACCAAAATAGTCAACATCTGATTTGTGCTGGTTAGCTTTGGGTGGACACAAAAGTCAGTTGATATTATTTCTGTTCAGTGGTGAGATGAGAGTAACCCTTAAATCAGGTTTCCAATGTGAATGGTCATGTTACAAGTTCTAAAATCAGTTTTTAGGAATATTTGTAAACATTTGCTTAAAACTGGCTGTTTCTGCACTCATTCCTGCCAGGAAACTTATCTGGAGTATATGTGGAAAGTAAATACAAAAATGAGGTTAACACACACAAAGATAATTAATTTTTTTTTATTCAGAACAAATATTTGAGGGGAAATTTGTAACTTTAAAAAAAAAATGATCTGGGTTATTTTAATTTGTTTAGCAAGAGGTAGTTTCCTAGAAGATTTTCAGCAATGTTCTATTTTGTGAGGCTCTCACACCAATATGTCTTGGGGACAGTTTTCGAAATTGGCACAGACCCACACAATATTTTCATGATTTTAAAAATTAGACTATGTACAATATTTTTATGGTATAAGCTAAAGATAAATCTTATACAATTCAATTTTAAAATATTTTCATTTGCCTAGCTGAAATAGAGAAGTAGACACGTTTGTTTTGAATTGTGGCATCTGTTGAACAGCGTAAAATGTGAATGAAGAAGACTTACTTCTGCACTAGCCTGTGCACTTAGATATATGTGCATGCATAAACTCATTCAGTTCCCCTCTACATCGGTTGGAGTGCACTCATATCAGACATACCTTTAAAACGGAACATAATCTTCTGCCTATACTCTTCTAGTTATTCCCTGGGAACATATTGGGAAGTCATGGACAGAGGGATTCTGACCTCTGAACATGGATGATGGTGAGATGAGTTAGATAGGAAAGGACTCCTTCACAAATGTTTTCCATTAAACATGGCAAGGCACATGGTACCCTCCTCTATTATTTGCAGAGGGAGCAATGTGAGGCAGACAGACTTCAAATTTAGAGATGTGTGCCTGAGCAACAGCTCGGTGGCATGCTTCTTTAGAGATGACAAATGTCTCACCACTTCGTTAATGGTTTTGTGGGTTAAAGCAAGGGCAGAGGCTACTTTCCAAGACATGGTCTCTTGTGTAACTAACATATTTAACAGAAGTAGAAATCTTCTTAATACATCAGCAGTAACTTCCTCTGTCCTGGGTCCCCGTGGAGGGGTGGTGGGTTCACCTTTCAAATTAGAACAGAAAGTGGAGAGTTTTGAGGTGGTGCTCAGATCCTATGGGAGTTTGTTCCAGAACCTTGAGCTGGCCTCTGAAAGATCTGTCTCCTGCACAAGATGAGCTTTGCCCATGGATTCTTTGCCCATTTGCATTAAGTATTATTTAAATGCTACCCACTATGCATGTGGGTCATGGTTTATTAAATAAAATGTAGAGGTTTCGTGGGAAGCAAATGTATTTGGTGGGTTGGCCTACTGCTGAAATTTCATCAGAAAACAAAAAGGCACATATGGTGGAATATCTCTTTGGCACAACCACAGTTAGCATTCCCCACAAGCCTCCTCCAAAAATTAAATAACTATAAATTTCAGGGAATGCTGCAGGGAGTGTGGATATAGTCTTCTGGAGACTTTCTGTGCTTGATAGCTATGCTTTTCACTTAAAAAAATCTTTGTATCTACTGACTGACTGAAGCCATTTCTACTGACAATGAGGAAAAGCTGCTTATAAAATATTTGACCCTTTGCATCTTATTGGTAGGCTTAAATATACCCTGTAAAGGTTGGGCCTTTAAGGCTTCACCTGGTGTGCAATATAATTGCATTTATCAATCAGCTGAGGAATAGCCTCTCTTCCTGTTAAAATGTTGGCGGGATTGCCTGAATACACAGAGCAGAATCAGCTTCTGATTTCACTGTATGCTGGTTGGGATGGGTAAAATTTAGGATTCTACTCAGATAAAGTGGACATATGGAATGCCTGATCCTGTCTTCTCTGGCTTCTGAAGAAGGAGAAATAAAATAATTGCATATGACACATCAGAATCATTGCCACAGAGGCTGGGAGAGTCCATAAGCAAAGACTCATGAAGGATTTATTATTAAATTAAGTCCTTGGTGATTTTTTTTTTCTTCTGAATAGCACAACTATTCAGCCTACTTATATGAATTGCAGTGCTACTGAACAGGCAATCATAATACCATGTGTTCATTCTGAAGTATATTTACATGCTAAAATGATCTAGAACGCAAACTGTAATTTATAATCAATAGGTATCTTCTTTTCAAGATTAACTCATTAAATTAAATATAGAATACTTTATATCCATGAAACCAGTTATTTAATCTCCTCTCAGTTCTGTATATTGACATTAACATTTGCAGAATGCTTTACAGAAAAGCCTGTATTTTTGTTGAAAAGCCTAGTTGCTTTGATATTGAACTATTGATATTAGTGCAACAGAATAGGTAGATGATCTTGCCTACAGTGTTGGGAGCATATTGTTTTGTGCACTGTAATCTATTAAAGTAACTGTTTTCTTGCTCTGTGAAGTACATATCCCCTTTTTGTCTGGGAGAGCAATATTTCTGCTTGTAATTCCTGTGTCAAGGAAGGTGAGTATGACCCTGGAGAGAACTGGGTAAGCAACTGGGGAGGCTAACAAATTGTCTGTATTTTTCATAGATTCATAGTTTACAAGGCCAAAAGGGACAATTGTGATCATCTGGCCTGACCTCCTGTATCACACAGACTGTAGAACTTTCCCCAAATAATTCCTAGAGCATATCTGTTAAAAAACCATCCAATCTTGATTTAAAAATTGCCAGTGATGGAGAATCCACCATGACCTTTGGTAAATTGTTCAAATGGTTAATTACTCCCACTGTTAAAAATTTCCATCTTATTTCCAGTTTGAATTTGTCGAGCTTCACCTTTCAGCCCTTGGATAGTGATATATCTTTCCCTGGTAGCTGAAGAGCCCCTTATCCAATATTTGATCCCCATGTAGGTACTGAAAGACTGTAATAAAGTCATCCCATAACCTTCTCTTTGTTAAGCTAAATAATTTGAGCTCCTTGCATTTATCACTATAATGCATGTTTTCAAATCCTTTAATCACTCTTGTGGCTCTTCTCTGAACCCTCTTCAATTTACGAACATCCTTCTTGAATTGTGGACACCAGAATTGGATGCAGTAGTCCAGCAACAGTTCCACTAGTGTCAAATACAGAAGTAAAACAACCTCTCTACGCCTATTCAGGATTCCCTTGTTTATGGATCCAAGGATTGCATTAGCCCTTTTGGCCACAGTGTTGCAGTAGGAGCTCATGTTTGCTGATTATTCACCGTGACCATCCAATCTTTTTCAGTCACTGCTTCTCTGGATAGAGTCCCCCATCCTGGAAGTATGGGTTACATTCTTTATTCCTAGATGTATAAGTTTACATTTAGCTGTCTTAAAATACATACTGTTTTCTTGTGCATAGTTTACGAAGCAACCCAGATCACACTATACCAGTGACCTGTCCTCTTCATTATTTACCATTTACCATTTCCCCTTGTGGATGCCCAAGTAGGCATGGAATCTTTTTATAATTTTGACTATAAAAATGTGCTACAAATTTAAGTGCTCTTAAAGGAGTAATGAGAGAGATTTGGTTGAAGATGTGGGTTTTTTTTTTTTTTAATCTAAGCATATATAATGGCAGTAAATCAAAGGGCTGACTGCATTTTTACCAACTTTACAAGAGGGTGTGAGGTGGGTTAGATTCAATAGCAGTGTCCAACTAGTAGGCACATATCAAGTAATTCCTTTAAATTAATATTTGTGGATTACGTTGAATATGATGCTAAATATTAATAATTGTGAGGAGACCAACATTTAATTTGTTTTATTTAACTAAAACAACAACATCATCATTATGTATTCTTGATTTTTTCTTCAACAGCAAACACATAATATTTTAACAAAACAAGCATATGAATTTTTGAATTTAGTTAAACATTCAAGTTTTTTAAAACCAGGTTTGTTTTTGTTAAAATTGTTTTTAACTAAAATAGTTAAATGAAATATTTAAAAAAAAACCCCGAAATTAAATAGACTATGTCAGCCAGGTCAACATGAGAAACTTAAAATATTGGCCTCTGCAGCTAACTCAGTCATCTTCACCTTCATTTCCCTGTTTGTTCATAATCTGGAAAAGAAAAACAAGCTTTCCTGCTTTTTCAGGTCCCAAACGATTTCTCAATTTGGAATGAATTAGTCCAAAGGAAGAAAATATTCTTTCTACACAGGCAGAAGAAGCTACTGCTGTTAAAAGTGATAGTATCACTTCAACAGTCTCTGGGTGACTTCCACCAGTTCTTTAAAACATCATCAGCAAACATATATTTCTTGAATGGTTCACCCTTAGCTCTGAAGTTTATTATAATTGGCATTATGGAGGGATGATTGCTGGATGTCCATGTCATAGCTAACTCCTCTTCTTCAGCCATTAAGGTTTGACCCTGGTACCGAGTATTGAAAATATTTGAAAGAAAATGAGCTGGAGACAGTGCTTGTCCCATTCGTTTTTTAATGCTTGTAATTTAACTCTGTCATTGCATATTTCTCTTTTTAAGATCTTACTTAGTTCCTTCTAAATTTCAACAGCGTCAGCAATAAAACAGCTATTTCCCTGCATTTTGTTCAAGGCTACAGAAATAGGCTTCAGGGTACTCAGCATGTCTTCAACTTTTCTCTTAAACCCAATGTTGAGAACGTTGGCTGTGGCAGTGCCATCTATTTTTTCATGATTTTGTTTACAAATTGTCATCAGATTAGACCAGTTCTTGATACAGTGCTCAAAACAGTCCACTACCGAGTTCCATCGCATGTCTTGTGGGAGAGTTAGCTTCGATCCGCCCACTTTTTTCAGAGCAGCTGCTGCAAAGTGGTTGTTACAGAAGTATTTTGCAATTTTAACAACATTAGCCTTTATTTCTGGAACACTGAAGTCTTTGGCTAGGAGGTGCATGAAATGAGCACTGCAACCATATGTTATTAGCTTGGGATTCTCTTCACTCTCTTCTAAATAATTTCTTCTCATCTTGGATACATTTGCAGCATTGTCTGTGACCAAGCTGCGTACTAGACATCTGAATTTTTTTCACAGTTTGTTATAGCTTTTGCTGCTGCTACTTGTAAGTATTCTGCTGTGTGTGCATTTCCTGATGTATCAATTATTTCTGTAAGGAAAACATTCCCTTCTTCTGTTGTCACACAAGCACATACAACAGGATCATTATGGACATTGCTCCACCCATCAAGACTCAGGTTAACAATTTTACCCTCTAGACTTTTTACACACTGCTCAATTTCTCTTTCATATACTTTATCCAGCAATTTGCCTGTGACATCTGCTCTGTTGGGTGGACTGTATCTTGGTCTTAATGACTGAACCATGTTAATGAAGTGTGGGCTCTCAATCATACGGAAAGAAGAGTTTGTTGCATGAACCCCCTTGGTCCTGTCACCTGATGTGCTTAAATTACCTCTGAGCCCATTTTCCCTGCCAGCTTGAGACTTCCAGAACCCTGCCTTGTTGAGCCAGAGGCGCTAGCCTGCTGCAACGCAGATCCAGGGTCCAGGCCATGCCCCCAAAGCTGCAGGCTTTAAGTGAAAATAGCTCTGCAGGTTACCTGACTCCGACACCCTGCTCCCAATGGGATCCAAACCCCAAATAAATCAGTTTTTCTCTGCATAAAGCTTATACAGGGTAAACTCATAAATTGTCCATCCTCTATAACACTGATAGAGAGATATGCACAGCTGTTTGCTCCGCCAGGTATTAATCATTTACTCTGAGTTCATTAATAAACAAAAGTGATTGTATTAAGTATAAAAAGTAGGATTTAAGTGGTTTCAAGTAATAACAGACAGAACAAAGTAAGTCACCAAGAAAAATAAAGTAAAAACATGCAAGACTAAGCCTAATACTTTAAGAAACTGATTACGTGTAATATCTCACCCTCAGAGATGTTCCAATAAGCTTCTTTCACAGACTAGACTCATTCTTAGTCTGGGCCCAATCCTTTCCCCTAGTACAGTCCTTGTTAGTTTCAGCAGGCATCTTGGTGGTCAGCAGGGGCTTTCTCATGGCTGGCCCCGTTTGTCCTGCTCCACCCCCTTTATAGCTTTGGCACAAGGCAGGAATCTTTTGTCTCTCTGGGTCCACACCTCTCTTTCTAAATGGAAAAGTACCAGATTTAAGATGGATTTCATTATCAGGTGACATGGTCACATGTCACTGTAAGACCCCAGGCTCCATTCTTCCTGGGCTGGCCCACACGTACACAGGAAGGTGGGCAAGTAAACAGAGCCATTTACAGCTCATTGATTCTGAAGCACCCTTAATAGCTTCCACTTAATACGTTTACATCAGTAATACAAGTTTATATCTTATTCTCCTAACTTCAGACATAGAAATAATACATGCAAACAAATAGGATGAACATACTCAGTAGATTATAAACTTTTGAAATGATACCTTACAAGAGACTGTTTGCATAAGGCATATTCCAGTTACATCATATTCACATTCATAAACATAAAGCATATGGCGGGGTGGTCAACCTGTGGCTCCGGAGCCACATTTGGCTCTTCAGAGGTTAATATGCGGCTCCTTGCATAGGTGCTGACTCCGGAGCTGGAGCTACAGACACCAACTTTCCAATGTGCCGGGGGTGCTCGCTACTCAACCCCCTGCTCTGCCTCAGACCCTGCCCCCACTCCGCCCCTTCCCCTGAACGTGCTGTACCCCTCTCTCCCCACCAGAGCCTCCTGCACGTGCAAAACAGCTGATCACAGCGGGTGGGAGGCATGGGGGGGGGAGGGAGAGGCCCTGGGGGGGGGAGCTAATGGGGGGCTGCTGACGTATTACTGTGGCTCTTCGGCAATGTACATTGGTAAAGTCTGGCTCCTTCTCAGGCTCAGGTTGGCCACCCCTGGCATATGGAGTGCAATGTCACAGACCATATCCTGTTCTAAATGACTAAACCATGTTAATGAAGTGTGGATTGTCAATCATATGGAATGGAGAGTTTGTTGCATAAACAAACTGGACAATTTTTTCATCATTTACTTCTTTTTGTCATCTGGTTCTTATCACAAACTTATCTATGGTTGTTTCTGGATGAAGGAGATTTTTTTTTTCTTTTTGCTACAGGTGATATACTGTGGCTATGTGACATACATGATGTGACTGAAACACTATCATTGGCAGATAACTCTGAAACTATGGAAAATGATGGTGATCTCGAAGATGGATAGTCTTCAGAATCCTGTATGTTGAGGATGGATTCTCTTAAACAAAATAAGTCAATGCTGTTATTGAATTATTATTACCATACTGTTCCCATAGAGTAACAACTATATTTTTTGCTCAAACATGAGAATTCAAGAATAGTTCAGAGGGAAGTCAGGCAGGAAGGAAGTATGAAGGAAGAAGTATGAAATAAAAACATTTACCAACCTGAAGATCCTGCATGTTCAGACATGTTCCTTTCATCATCTTCAAGACAGCTTCCTCCTAAGAAGGAACACTTCTCATGATGTTGTTTCACTTAGGCAACCAGGCCTTGCATTTCTTTGTTGTACTGTTTGCATTTTGCACGCATGTCTGTCTTTCCCACAGGTAGAGGAACTTCATTAAAATATTCCCAAACTGGGTTTCTTTTGCGGCCTGCTGCCATGATAGGTTTTCCCTTCTAGTGAGAGAATGGTATGGTAGATCTCAAATCAATGAAGGCTACGCTCAGAAAGACCTTAAGACTTCTGGAATATGCTGCTCAAACAGTTTCACTTTTGTTTCTACTGGCTGTCCCTCCCTTCTCACATTTATCTCCAGACTTCTTCTTCTTGTCCAGATCTATTGTACCGCCAACAATCTTCTATTCATTGAACTTTTTGAAACTTTGCACTTTTAGAGAGAGGTAAGGGATTGACTCTTGTGTAAACAAATTTGCAGAGGGACAATAGGGTTGATGTCTGATATATTATTTATTTTAAAACATTCTAGCTGTTAACTAGCATGTTATTTCTGGAGACACAAATCCACAGTTTGAGAACTGCAAAACTAAGCATCTCTGAAGGTATCTTCTAGACTGAGCACTGAGTCCCATTGGGAAGATAGAAAGATTAACCTAAATAATCTATACAGAAGCCCCTGGGACCCATAAAATTGAGTCCCTAATCCATGAACTATTGGAACACATTTACAAAACTTTTTTTAAACATTACATGAAGGTATTGTCTCATATTATAGAATTAGAATTTATAATCCCTATTCCATGATGAGATATCTTTGAGCTGTAATGTATCTTAATTAAAGCTACCTTTACTTAGGTTTTTTTCCTCAGAAAGCATTTTATCAAAAAATCCAATTTAAATTTAAAAAATCTTATTTTTTTTAAAAATCCATTGATTTTTTTTTTATCCACCCTACATAACAAGAACCAATGGCTGGAAGCTGAAGCCAGACAAATTCAAAATGGAAATAAAGCACACATTTTTAACAGTGAGGGTGGATAACCCTTAGAACAAACTACCAAGGGAAATGGTAGATTCTCCATCTTTTGATGTCATCAGATCACTGTCTTTCTGGCAGCTATGCTGTGATAAATAAAGTGGTCGGGTAGCTCCCTTTGATGGACAGCCATCCAGCCAGTTAGCTGTAAAATCCCTCTTGATAGCTGTTCTCTGCTTGCTTTACCTGTAAAGGGTTAACAAGCCCACAGGTAAAAGAAAAGGAGTGGTTACCTGACCAAAAGAGCCAGTGGGAAGGCTAGAACTTTTAAAATTGGGAAAGAAACTTTCCCTTTGTCTGGGCTTTAGGGACACAGATGCTATAAACAGCAATGCTGTGTAAAGTTTGAACCAGGTATGCAAAAGTATTTTCCGTACCTAGAAGAAATAATTTGGATAAGGAACATTTAGTTAGATGCTATCAGGTTTATTTCTTATTTTGGCTTGTGAATCTCCTCTGTGCTAACCCCAGATGCTTTTGTTTGCTTGTAACCTTTAAGCTGAACTCCCAAGAAAGCTATTTGGAGTGATTAATTTTTTGTATTTGTTTCTTTTAAGATCTAGCAAAAACCCTAAGTTCCAGATGTATTTTTTCCCTTTTTGTTTTTAATAACATTTACCTTTTTTAAGAACAGGATTGGATATTTGGTGTCCTAAGAGGTTTGTGCATGTTGTTTGATTAGCTGGTAGCAACAGCTAATTTCCTTCGGTTCCTTTCTCAGCTCTTCCCCGGAGAGGGGGTGAAAGGGCGTGAGGGAGGAATTCCCAAGTGCTCCCCTTCCTGGGTTCAAAGGTTTTTTTGGGGGGGGGGGGGGTTGCATTTGGGTGGTGGCAGCGTTTACCAAGCCAAGGTCAGAGAAAAGCTGTAACCGTGGGAGTTTAATACAAGCCTGGAGTGGCAAGTATTAATTTTTAAAATCCTTGTGGGCCCCCACTTCCTGCACTCGAGGTGCCAGAGTGGAGATTCATCCTTGATATATGCTTTATCCAAACACAAGTTATTGGCTCCATATAGGGGTAAGGGGGTGAAATTTAACAGCCTGTGATATACATGAGGTCAGATTAGATAATCTAACAGTCCCTTCTGGCCTTCAACTCTATGAAACTGTGAGTGAACTTGAACAAATGAAATAGTAATAATTAAGATAATCGTCTGCAGCAATAGGAGCGATAGAATTCTGGCCTGGTCTTTGGTGCAGCCAGAGCATTCCGGAATCTCACTTGTGCACTCGCCACAGTCACAGTAGCAATGATGAAGAAGTTAAAAGGGAATAACCTACCATACTGATTTTACAGAGGTGATTCCTTTACTTCTATTTACTTCTATTTCTATTAAAAGTCTTCTTGTAAGAAAACTGAATGCTTTTTCATTGTTCTCAGATCCAAGGGTTTGGGTCTGGGTTTGGGTCACCTATGCAAATTGGTGAGGATTTTTACCAAACCTTTCCCAGGAAGTGGGGTGCAAGCGTTGGGAGGATTTTGGGGGGAAAGACGTGTCCAAACTACGTTTCCCAGTAAACCCAGTTAGAGTTTGGTGGTGGCAGTGGATATTCCAAGGACAAAGGATAAAATTAATTTGTACCTTGGGGAAGTTTTGACCTAAGCTGGTAAAAGTAAGCTTAGGAGGTTTTCATGCAGGTCCCCACATCTGTACCCTAGAGTTCAGAGTGGGGGAGGAACCTTGACAATATAAAAAAGCAGCTGAATACAAACCTTGTTTAGCTATATGAGAACAAAAGAAATGAGAGACAAACAGACACGTATCTGGTAACTGCCACTGTTAGTAGTAAATATGCTCTTCCTCACCCCTCCTTTTCCTCACTCTCCCCTCCCCGATAACTTAAAGTTAGTGACTCAGATGTCTATATAACTCACAAAGGCAGCATGTACTTTGTCAAAAGAAGTTGGCTGGTGTACAATGCTGTGAAAATGGGGGAACGTTCCATCCTTATTACTTCTTTTCTCCCTGTCCTTTTTCCTAAGAGTCTCTAAACTATTGGTCCCACTACCATTCTTGCAGTTGCCTATGTTCAGTGCTTCCATTGCAGCAGGTTCTTGTTTGTTGTAATTAAAATAAATCTCTCTCTGTGTAGGGGCAAGTTAGCTTGCAATCACAGTTGCATCTAGTGCACTAAACTCAAGCTAAGTGTAGACACTGCTTTTTGGGCAGATTGATGTACAGTTACATGTATGCTAGCACAGGCCACAAATTCCACCTTAGTTGCCAGTTCAGTAGCACTCCAGTGTTGTCAGATGTGACATAGGCATCATGAGATAACCTTCCACATTCTATGTTGTCATTGCCCATGCAGTTTCATTTTGCTGTGGTGCACCATGCATGAATCCAAAATCCTCCAAGTTTCCCAAATGGACTCTTTGTTAATTGTTGCTGTCAAATTCATTGTTGAAGCTGAGACCACCACTACCTCTCTATACTAACTGCAGTGTGCTATGAACTAGACTTCACAACACTCCACCCATGATGTCAGTCCATCTTCCCCAGTTGAGACCTAGTTCCTTTCCAATGGAAGGAAGTGTCCATGTTATTTCTGAACTGTAGGTCCAAGAACATGGAAAGAATGAAGAGATGAGCATGTTTGATGAGAATGTGCAAGTCACTTTGCAATATCTACCATAAATCAATGATAGTGAAAAAACTGTCTTCTGCCTTAATGGTTTTCCATAAGTGTGTTTTGGGTTTTTTTGTTTTTTTAATTCTGCAGACAGATAAGTGGGCTGACTTGGTTTGATCTTCATGGTTCATCATTTTGATTGCATTCTCAAGTAGCAACAAGAGAATGACTGATTCAGACCAACGTCCCCAGTGAAAGCCCTGTTTTGTACCATGAAATGTTTGGATTGCTGTGTTGTAATCATACAACCACTTCCAGCATGTGCCAAGTAAAATTCTACTGTCACCACCTTCAACTGGAGACAGGGAAAACCGTCTGCACATACAGTTCTTTGAGGAGATTATATGCCAAGTAGGAGCAGTTAGTGCCCATAGATTTTATGGGGTCATGAACATTCTCTCTGCAATTCCCCTGACCCATTTTCCTCAGGAACTTCCTCACCAGTAAATTCAAGCAGTTTGCGAAACAGGGTATGTGAACAAACCTTTCATCATGCATCACATTGTCTCTCTGTGCTCCCATCCCATGAACCTGCGGGAGAAGGACAGGAGCTGGTCAGCTTCACATCTGCCACTGCCTCCAAGATCTGTGGAAAACATACAATGGTATTTGGTAATTGATTCTATAATATCAACATTTTATCATCTGGGTCAGCAAGAGTCAGGAGAGGCGAGGGTGAGTGAATTGCCGCTGTAGATTTACAAAAGAGTGGAGCCATTTAGTGACGCTTAGAAGCCTTTTATGTATAATTGCATAGTCACGAATATGTGTACATAGGGTTGGCCACACAACTGAGCAACATAGTTGCTTCCATATATTAGTAAATGTACAATATGCCATTATTAAAGAAATATTACACAATTATCTGGTTTTGTACCTTTGTATAAGAATAATGAGCTGCTGCAGAAAGCAAAAGTATATATTTGGATCTTAACATGCGTTTGCAAAAGGAAAATAAATTGGTAACTGAGTATTTAATCCCTTAAATGACATCCAGTTTGTTTATATAATAGGATTTAATTCTGGACTAAATACATTGTAGTGCAGCCCTATCTAGTGTTCTTGTAAAGAGGTGAGTTTCCATAACATACCTCATATAAAGTGAATAGGCAAAGTACCTTGCAAAACTCTGACACTAACTGTTTAATGAAACAATTCTATTATATATTGGACATGTCTAAAGTTGACACTGAAATATAACACTATATTTTCCACAGAAATTTTTCACCAAGTATATGTGGTTTGCTTTTCCTATTTCCACTCTGGTGGATAATTCCAGTTAGTTGCCTCTCTCTCTGAAGCTTGTTACAATTCACCTCTGAGCAGTTAGATAAACATATTGTTTTGATAACAGTGAATATACAGTGAGAGAGGTTTATTGATATGCATTCCGATTCTGTTAAGATTTTTATTTTTAGTGTAGAATGCAAATACCTTTTGACAGTTATTTGTCATTGTTTCAAATGGGTTCATAAATGATTAATCATGGACTTGTGTGGAATATGGTACAATCCTGGCCCCACTGAAGTCAATGGCAAAACTCCATTGACCTCAGTGGGGCCAGGATATCATCCATAGTCTCCTTTATGGTTATCACTAAAGTACATATCTCCTTTATTATAATTCCTTCCTTGAGTTTCTTTTTCTTTTTGAATTATGACATTGACTAAAGGGTGACTCTGTAAGGCACACTTTATAGAGGGTTAATTATACTGATATGGAAGTAACTTACTCCAAATGTTCTGGACATGTGTGTATATATATAATCTACCTACATTTTAAAATAATATAGCATTGCATCTCCTAATAAGTTTTTCATTTGTTTATGTTGCACTGTGCTACCCTACTGAAGACCTATATAAATGTATTCCCTTAGGTATCAGCTGGATTAATAGATTTCTTGTCTGTTTGTTTGTTTTTCCTCTTGCACAGCACATTGTGCCCAATTCAAACCATCCTTTTTATCATTTACAGTTACATTTTATGTATTTTATTATGAACACAGTTGTCATTTACTCTTATATTAATGGCTGTTTTGTTTCGTCTGACACTATGAATGTTTCTTTCCTAAGATTTTGTTCTGTAAATTAAGCCACAGTTTTTCAATAAAAAATTAAAACTTAATTTCTAATAATTAAATATTTTATAAATGTTACCTATTGTAAAATATTTATAATTCCTCCTAACTTTAAATACTCTTCCCACACTCCTATATCCCATTTACATTAATGGGATGTACAAACACCTAGGGAAGTATAGGCTCTTAAATGGAGGACCACATCAAAGGAGTATAGGAAGCAGAGGCTATCGAGTTGTAGGTGCTCCTTACAATGTATTGTTTGATAGGATGTTATGTAAAGAAATACGTGTGAGGTTTTGGGTGCCTTTTGCAAGTTGCAGAATGCAATCAAATCGCACAGAAGTCAATGAAAGTTGAAGGAGCTCAGCACCTGACCAGATCAGGTCATTACCAAGAAAGCAATAATAAAGCATCAAGGACAGTGTATCACAAGATTGGGTTTAATTGGTTTTGGTTATTGTAGTTTAATAATGTACTCATAAATGTTCTTTAATTGCTCATTCATGGGACCTGACAAAAAGTGAGTGTTTTTGTAATTAAGGGGTAGTATAATTGTAACCATTACAATGTGGGTGGCAGTCACTGAAGGAAGGATTTTGCCGAATAAAATGATCTCTTATTTGGTGTCACTGTATATTTTGTAAAAACAATAATGATGTGCTAAAAATGGGTGACCCTACTATTGTGCTCTGCCATTAAATCTTTGATTCATGAACAGAGACCCTTATTTTGGAAGGGGTGTGAGCCCCACACAGGTGAGCAAAGGGTTAACATAACAGAAGTCTGAGAGCTCAGTTAGCCCACCTTGCTGCACCTGAAGTCTGTTAGCTGATCGAGCTGTGGAGGTGCTGGGCCTTCTTCATAAAGGAAGGAAGTAAAAGCTACTGGGGAGGTCCTGGAAAGGGATCCAGGGAAGAGATGTCCAGGAGAAAAAGGGTTAGTGTTCCCTCACTCCTGGAAAGAAACTATGGAGAAGCTGTAGGAGAAAAGTTACCGCTGGTGGTAGGCCTTGGGAAAGGGGCAAATGTTCCAGTGCGGTAGCCCTGGATTTGGTGTTCCGGAACAGGCAGTTGGGGAGATCACAGTGAAACTAAATTTTGTTTGGGGGTTTTGTCATTCTGTCGGGGAAAGCCAGGGAACCTGCTGCTCTGAGAGAAGAGTGGGACTGCAGGGGAGCGGACCCTGTTTGTATGGGACATTGATACCCCAGAAGGGTTGAGACTTTAAAATGACCTGGATGGAGGGCTAAGTCATGAGAAGAAGCAGACCACTGCAGGGCCAAAGCATTTGTCAGCAAAGGGTGCTAGATGAGGAGAGTCTTCTATGCCCAGCCATGATGTTTAGTACCAGAGTTGAAGCCACTCTTTTATAGGATAATGTTGTGGGTAGGCTGTTATCGCAACTGGAACATGGAAAGTGGAAATCTGGAAGGGTTTCAGTGTCATTGAGACAGGGATGAAGGGGTGTGAGGCAGGACAGGAAGCTGCAAGATTGCAGAGGACTCTGGCCAGAGCAAGAAATTGATGGGAGTGTGATCAGGTGAGAACAGATGTGGTTGCAGAAAATGGGTTTTGATAAGCTTTTCCTCGTTCTTTGCCTATATGTACTAAATCAAACACCAATACACATGCAGAAAGGGGTATTTATAGATGTTACACTTTTATATGGAACACTCTCAGGTGATTTGTATATGATCCACTCCAAGAAAATTCCATGCGTAAGCGGGAGAATACATTTTAGAAAACACTAAATGGCAGAGGCTGGTGAGGGGAAACAATGCCCACCAATAAAAATGTTGCAGATCCTTCTTCAGTGTCACCTCACACTTTTACACCTGTTGAATAAATTTGGGCATTTCATTCTTGCACAAAATTCAACAGCAGAAGATTGTGATGAGATTGTTTAAGTAACTTCTAATGGCCTCAGTTTCATGTAGACTTTTCCCATGGAGTGGCATCTTACTCTGCGTAAAGGTGGCAAAATTTTGCCCTGAGATAGATTTTATTGTAAATACTAATATTGTAAACGTGTATGTATTGAAAAACATCTAAATGATGTGGCTAGAATGTCTTTTTCTCCTTAATGGAATATTGCAGGGGTGGCCAAACTTACTGACCCTCAGAGCTGCATATGATTAATCTTCAGACATTCAGGAGCCGGGCACACCGGCCAGGGCTCAGGGCTTTTGAAGCCCTGAGTCCCCTGGCAGGTGCCCCCCAAGGGGCTGAAGCCCCTAGACCCACCATCCCCCTGCAGGGCAGAACCCCCGAGTCCCCCACCCCACCCCTGCCGGTCTGATAGGTGGAGAATGGCGGGGTGGGGCAGGTTCTGCGAGCCACATTTTAACTGTAAAAGAGCTGTAGAAGAAAAGAACTGTAAAAGAAGAGGATGAGAATAAAACTTAAGAAAATAACATTTAGGGAAACAAAGTATAAGAAATCTTGGAATCTTTGTCAAGTACTCTAATACCCTGTGTGATGGATGATATTAAATACAGCTGATAGTTTTATTGAGCAGAAGGCCAGAAATGCATGAGCGCCCGAACCTGCATGGATAAGTACAATTGGCCAAATTCTTCATTGGTGGAAACTGTTATTTCAGTGGGGTTACATCAGCAGAGGTTTTGGCCCCACAAATTATTAGGAGCCCTATTGAGAACAATTTCAGTGTTAGGGTTGGACTTTAAACCAATTTTGAAATTTAACAACTAGATAATTATCAGCAAGAGATGAGAGGGTCTCTCTGCCTGGGATTGTGTCTCCTCCCTGCAATTCAGGCAAAGTGTCCTTCCCTATTCCTTCTGTCTGTTCCTCCCCTGGGCTAGGCACAGGGTTTTTTGGGGTGCATGCTTTCCCACTGCAGGTTACCACATTAAGAAATTTAGACACAGATATATCATTTATAACCAAAATGTCTGCTGGAATACCATCCCAGATTCCCACTTTCAAATCATATTTCGCTCCCTTCCACTTCTCGATTGTCCTGGATTTCAAGGAAGCCCTAAGAAGCTTTATAATTACTGGAAAATTATGAGACATTTGAAAATATGCTGAATTGGGTAAAAGTCCAGAAAAATGTGATTTGGTACTTTGTACTGTCTGCCTCAAGGACATCAAGTTCTGTTAGCTGCCTAAAGTTGCCTAAAATGCAAAGAGAAGTAGTGTAAAAACACAGTGGGAAGAGAGTTAGGCAAATTAAAGCAATAATAAAACATCTACTATTTACCTGACATGCCGAAGAATCAGTAAGGATGTCTTCTAAGACTAGTGTTTTGAAATGTTTTCTACTGATCAAAAAAGAAAAACTGGCCTAACTTTGCCCTGTGCAATAATATTTGAAAAATAATTTAGTTCTCAAGCATGTTGGTGCTATGTCAAATGTGATAACTGGATTGACTGATGTAATTTCAGTCGTAAAGTGCTTCCATTGAGCCAATAAAATGCAACATTTGATTTTCATGGTTGTCAGTTTCTCATTATTCTAAGAATAATGGTGGAGCAAAATGATAGTCTGATAATGGGAGGCGACTATCGTGTCAAGAAAATGTCTGAAATTCCAGAATTTAATTAATGTCTTCTGCTGTAAAAGACATGAGGTAGGAGTGATCAACTACGAAAAAACTCTCATCTGAAAATAGATAATAGGGTAATAGTATTTGGAATATATAGCAAAGGAAGAACAAGATTCTAAGAGATAATGAAATGTTAAGAAAAAGAGCTGTATGCTCAACAAAATCCGTGAAAGACTGACCACAAAAATCCTCAAATCGAGGGTGACCTATAGGTAATACACAGGAGAACATTTTTGAACGTCCAAAAATATTATATATATTAAAAAAATACAAACATAAGCAGATACTTCATTTATCAGTATTTTTTCAATATATGGAATTTCTGAGTAAGGTCTGCCTAATCGTGCTCTAAATTTTGTATCCAACTATTAAGTCGGGTAATAACTCGGCAAGATAACAAACAAATTACTTCACAATTGTAATGGGAAAAAATAGCCAACACAACATGTTTGAGTGATGCCTTTCACAGTATATTTCAAAGTGTTCTCCAAAAGTTTACAAAGATAGCTGAGTTCTGATGTTGCAGGGAATGTCCTTTGCAAGTTCCTTGGTGCATGAAGTGAGGACATAGAAGAATTACTAAATAATGAGCTTAGGTAATAGAAAAAGTTATTAGAAACTAGGAAACATATTGAGCTAGAATATCCTTCATAAATGCTGTGTAGCTTTCTCAACAGAACCATAATCAAGCAATTTATGATTTGATGTAAGAGAAATTCATTTAAAAAAGCATTTAAAAAAACCCGATATGGCATAGGTATGATTAATTTAAAAAGATAATTGCTAGTATAGTTTTAATAGCTTCTAGTCAAATTATTTAATAAATGTATATCTGAGATAAAGGATCCAACCTAAGAGTCTTCTCCATTAATGAACAGGAATGGGAAGTTAGTGAAGAGGCTGATGTAGTTGAGAGGGTGAATATGTTCCCTGACTCCTTAGTTACCAAAGAATTCAAAGGATATGCTCCTGGGAACTGAAGATATAATATACTGTAGGGGCAAGGTTGTTATACCAATAAAATAAAAACCAGCAGGATCTTATTAAAGGGGAAAAGGCAAAATACCACATTTATTGTGAATACAGAGAGAATCATAGTAAGCAGTTAGTTATAGCTATAACATTCCATTCAATATCATATTTATTCACACATTCATTCATACAAACACACACACAGGTTCTGCAAGGTTGTTATCATAGTTACCAGCCTTAGAGTTGCTCATGCCAAGCCACTGGCCAGGTGGCCTGGACATGAGGAGGGAGCAGGGCCTTGTCAGATGCACATCTGATGCTCCTGGAAGTTGGTTTGCACAATCAGACCCCAAAGTTCTCACTTTCTAGAGTCCATTTTTATAGGAATTTCTTCCTATGCCAGTCTATGGGAATTGCTTCATCATGCTGTTGCTGAATCAATCAGCAGATAGCACATTCCTGACGGCTCCGTGCTGCCAGATGTTATGTTGTTCTTTGGTTCTCCCATTCTTGAGGCTGTTGGGTGGATTCCAGTCTGCCCTCCGGGGGTCCTCTGGTTATTTCCACTTGACGCCTTCTTCATCCGATGGACACTGGATTCTTAGGCTGGCACCTCCCTGATCATTCAGTTATTATCCACACCAAGCGTCCATCCACATACATCCTCTATCTCTATTTTAATCACACTTGTTAACAAAGCAAGATGAATACAACAAAAGGGCGGGGAGTCTCTGGTTGCTGTTTCTTTTGTTACAGAGTATTGCTTTGAGTCTCTCTCTGTGTGAGTAGTTGTTATTACAAAGAATTGCCTTGAGAACAGACTCTGTCTTAGAATGTACTAACGCAATTAGCAGCTTGCAAGTTTCACACATAGAGGGAGAGAAACAGTACCAAAAACCAAGAGACCTCTTAATTAGTAATACCCTGGAATTTAAACTATGGGGAATCAAACTCATTTGTGATTTTAATACAGAACTTCTTTAATGTGATCCAACAAGGTGGGTTGCAATGGTAAGAGTCTCTGAGCTGAATTGTGCCCTCAGTTGTGCATCCTCAGCTCCCGTTGTTCTCAGTGGAAGTTGTGTGTTCATATCTAAGGCAGAATTTGTGCCTGACTCTGGCACTTTACCACAGCATAGTCAGGATATGGACCTAAGTACCAGATGTGTTTTTATTCCAGAATTCTGTAAGGGAGAAATAAGAAATCCTGTTACGATTCTTGTTTTAGTTTGTGTATAGATTCTGAGAATTACCAGGAAGCTAATAAATGGCTACTAATTAAATACTAAATACTAAATAAATGGCTAATAAAGGGCAATTCCTTGGACCAAATCCTTAGTCCTCATCCACCCCACTTACACAAAAGCACTTTTCTAACTCTATTATCTAGGGGTCTTCTACAGACTGAGAGACCTTACATAAGATAAAAGAGGCTCTAGTGCAGACTGTTTATCACTCAATTTTGTGAGTTACCAAGTAAAAGTATAAGTTATAGGGGAGGTTAGACTGTGCTTTCCATTTAACTTTGTCAATCTTACAAGCTTCAGAATTTGAACGTTACAGCATAATATTTAGTACCTGCATAGTAGTTTCACCTGCCATACATTTCATGGACATAAAGCAAACTGATTAGAACACTCTTGGAGAGAGGGAAGGTGGGAAGTGGTGTTTTCCCATTTTTTACAAGCTGGTCAATTAAGGCACAGAAGTTGTTTATTTGTGAAAAATCTCAGAGGGATATAGTAGCTACGTCAGAACTTGAGAAATCGTGGCTTTCAGTTCTGTGTTTGCAGCAATAAACCCTGGCTCTTTCAAATGTCTGAAATAATAATAGTTTCAGAAGTGTCTTCTTTGTTACCAAATCACCGATTTATAGAAATGTGCTTCCGTACTTGTACTGTATAGATGGTCTAAGAATTACAAATAAATGAAAGAGACATGCCCACCAACACACCAGCGCCTGAGTCTCTATTCACCCCAGTGTCACGCTGGTATAATGCCAGAGACTTCAGTGGGGTTACTTCTAGTTTATATTGGTTTAAGTGAGTGGAGTCTAAAATTAGGCCTAATACAAACAAATTAAATTCCTTTAACATGGGGACCACATCAAGAGTGTGAGGGAGAATGAAGCTACAGTTATATCAGAGGATGGAACCATTCTCTTTTGGGAATAATAATGTATGTGCTTATAAAAATAAACTCCTACAGAATAAAGGTTATATTTATGGGATGAAAATCAGTGTTCTTTAAACCACTTCTTATGCTGAGACTATTTTCAGTGATTTTTATCTATATTCTTATACCGTTTTTGCCTCCTTATAAATTGAAATTACAAATTATGTTTGCAATGGCAAAACATCATCAGATTAAAACAGTCTAACAAAAAGTGAAAAAGAAAAGAAATATTCTTTGTGTTATACTTGGGAAAAACTCTTTTTAGAATGGCCAGCACACTTTTTGGTAATAAATATTGCTATTGAATGGTTTAGAGCTACTGTCTCTTTTTGGTCTGAATTTACCTTTTTGTTCTGTAGCATTATATTAATAATAGTTTGCCCTTCTCTAGTGCCTTATGTTTGAGGATCTCTAAGTGCTTTACAAGCATTTATTAGTTAAGCTTCCCAACTTTCCTGTGAGGTAGGAATGATCCTCACTTTACAGGGCCAGGGGGGAAGAGGGGAAATGATGATGGCTCAGCTGTTCAAAGTGATCTATTATATCAGTGGGGAGAGACACGAGGCTTTATGCAGCATTGTTGTAACCATGACACTAATGACATCATCAAATGAAAATAGCACTTGGAACATTTGTGAAACAAAGCTGAAGCAGCTCTGCTTCTCTGTGTGATGGTCCTTTGCAAAATACTGTGGGAAGGAAATGCATACTGTTAATTTACATATATGTTAATAATCCACTTTAAAATGCTTACTGTTTAAAATAAAATAGGATTTTTAGATTGCAAACCAATCCACAGACTCCAGATGCAATTTTCATTTTTCCAAAAGGGAGTGTCTTTTAGCAATATAGAAGTATTTTGCATTGCAGGCATGCATAGACTTTTCACATTGCTGACTTCTGCTTGTATATAATTCCAAATAGGGGGTGAGGTGTGAGGAGGTGAGAAATAGGTTTCTTTTCAGCATTTCTTGTGAGTGGCAACTCTGCTGATTCAACAGCCTTTGGTTTTATTTGTTCCCAGCTTCAACTGAATAAAACTGATGAAAAACAGCGCTGACTCTGTTGTAATGTAGAAACATTTATGCATTAGAAATATCATTAAAGTGATTTTCACTGTCCCCATAGAACAGAGAGCGAGCTTGTAAATAAACAAAGAAACGGAGGCAGTAGAAATAAAGCAGGCTGAAGGTAAAATAGGAAAGGGGTGAAATAATGTCAGAAAAGAGTGAAATGGATGAGAAAAGACAAACGAGAAGGGAGAACTGGAATGGGAGGGACAGGTTGAAAAGAGACAAAACAAGACAGGAGAGAAGAGATTAAGTCATGGATTGGGCATAGGCTGCAACCATGTTTGGCTGATTTGATCAACATCTATGGTTCCCTCTTTCTTCGTTGCTTGTTTGAACTTTTAATGTTTCGGTCAAGATTTAATTAAGGACCTCCCTTGAGAAAGGGGCTAGAATGGAGGCATCTATCCCAGAAACAGCTTCAGAAGGCACAGTGCCTGTCTGAGTTTTCCTGCCAAGCTAGGAAAGCATACCTGTAGTGCAATACTTGGAGAGCAAACCCTGGATTTCCCTCTATGGACAATTCCCTTTGTTGGCCAAGGCAGAATAGACGATGGGACCGTGATCCCGCTCCCTCCACCCTGCCACTTTTGAGATGGCTTACGTGCCTAGAAAGAAGTACAGAATTTGCAGTTGTTGCTGGCATTTGAGCAAAGGGCTCTCACACACATCACTTGTGCACTGGTATAAGATTCTGTCATCATATGACACTAAGAATCAGATTTGTTGTTGCTGTTTGTTTTTAAAGCAACAATGCGAGTCGTGTCATTTCTGTTGAAAATTTGCCCTAGAATGGTACAAACAAGGAAGGATTATAGGAGAGTCCTGATGATATTTGTAATGCAAGCAAAATAAACTTTTCTTTTATATGTACTGAAGTTTGTGTAGGAAGTTGCATGCAGCAAAGCATGAGAAAGGAATGTAAACAGTATGTTTAGAAAGAGGGGCTTTGTATACTTAAGCCTGACATTACCTCTCTAAAGATTTGCAAAAGGCTGTAACTCTTTTGCACGCCACATTTTTTCCCCATGAAATGCAAGATTCATTGATGATTTAGAAAATGAATGAAGAGAAAGATTAATGACTAGTTTGGACTTTTGACCTCCTGTTTGAAAAGTATGAATTGTCTGAATTCATAGATCAATTTTATTCATAGAACTCTTTCCTGCATATAATAAATTGTCATATAGTAAAACTGATTTTAAGGTTTTTGGTTTGTTTGGGGGTTGTTGGGTTTTTTTTGGCTGTGATGAGGGTTAAAAATGAGATACAAGTTTGTGGACAGGTTATAGAATTATCTATGGCTTTTGGAAAAAAACAATCTTGCAGAAGTTAGAGTTTACTTGACTTTTGGGAACAGAGTCAATCAAAAGTATTATAGAAGAATTTAAAATAGTTTTCTGGAGATGTGTGGGCTTTTGGAGCACCGAAACTGAACATATTTTACATTAAACGAAGAAGTTCTAAGTAATGGTTGGCATGGCTGGTTATAAGTTAAAGGAGCAATATGGATTTTCTTTCATCAGGCATGCAATAAGAAAACAACAAATCAAGATAATGCTATGTATTGCTATACAGTAGTTTGGACTTTTAGAGTCGTCTAAACCAAATATGTTACTTGGCACAAGGCTTTCCTCATTCATTCAAGGATCCTAGCCACATCAACAGCCATCCAAGCCACTACCAAGATCTCAAAGTACTTTCATTGAATGGTATGTGTGACTCATCTTCATCTCTAGCTTATTCATTCTTAATAATGAAACACTCTCCAAGTGAGAGGTGGATGAAAATTTCTGGGGGCTGCCTTTACCAGCAAAAGGACCTGAGTCAAAAGAACTAGAGTCAGTTCTGCTGTGGGTCAGTTGGTGAAAGCAGCTTAAACTTGAGTCAAAAAGCTCATCTCTGAATTTAAGGCAGCACTAAGCCTGAGTCATCACGGGAAAAATCAGAGGCACTACCAGTGCTCCTGTACTGTTTCTTGGATGAAAGACACCTCTGCCCATAAATTGGGTTTCTGGTAACCACTAATCATTTTTCCATCCCTCACCTTCTGTGCTGCTAAATCCTCAAGCTTTCATTCAGAGAAAACCATAAGTGTCAGATAGTTCTTCCCTAAAAACTAGGAGGAAAGGATAAGAGAAGACTGGAAGAATGAACTCAGAAAACAGCTTATTGAGAGAGGCAAAATAAATGATTGTTTATCAGTTCTGGCGCATAGGTTGGCTTACTGTGCACTGACAGCTGCATTTCACGTACCTTTCCACTTAATTTTGGGCAGAGAGATTTTTGTTTTTGCATTTGTGTTTTCTGCAGTGCTAGCTTATATTTTCTCACATGCCATATCTATCCTGGTAGGTGAATCAGAAATATAAGCTACAGCATCTGCAATATCAAATTGAAACAGGAAGTAAGCAGTCAGAGTACTTCAGAGACAGAGGACAAAGAAGAAAATGAGCCATAGCCGATGGCTCACAAGTTCAGAGGCAATAGGAGATTGCAAAGGAAAATGATGTAGATGCCTCATTGAGACTCACCTAAAAACCTGAAAGAGCAGGACATGATGCATGTCATCCTGGCTGAAACACTTTGAGCAGTGAAGCACAGTCCCACCATTCTTAGGTCTCAGAGTAGCAGCTGTGTTAGTCTGTATTCGCAAAAAGAAAAGGAGTACTTCTGGCACTTTAGAGACTAACAAATTTATTTGAGCATAAGCTTTCGTGAGCTACAGCTCACTTCATCGGATGCATTCAGTGGAAAATACAGTGGGGAGATTTATATACATAGAGAACATGAAACAATGGGTGTTACCAGAAGAGTACCCAGAAGTCACCTACTACAGGACAGGTCCCACAAAGAAAATTACAGAACGCCACTAGCCGTCACCTTCAGCCCCCAACTAAAACCTCTCCAACGCATCATCAGGGATCTAGAACCTATCCTGAAGGACGACCCATCACTCTCACAGATCTTGGGAGACAGGCCAGTCCTTGCTTACAGACAGCCCCCCAATCTGAAGCAAATACTTACCAGCAGCCACACACCACCCAACAGAACCACTAACCCAGGAACCTATCCTTGCAACAAAGCCCGTTGCCAACTGTGTCCACATATCTATTCAGGGGACACCATCATAGGGCCTAATCACATCAGCCACACTATCAGAGGCTCGTTCACCTGCACATCTACCAATGTGATAGATGCCATCATGTGCCAGCAATGCCCCTCTGCCATGTACATTGGTCAAACTGGACAGTTTCTACGTAAAAGAATAAATGGACACAAATCAGACGTCAAGAATTAGAACATTCAAAAACCAGTTGGAGAACACTTCAATCTCTTTGGTCACTCGATTACAGACCTAAAAGTGGCAATTCTTCAACAAAAAAAACTTCAAAAACAGACTGAGAGACTGCTGAATTGGAATTAATTTGCAAACTGGATACAATTAACTTAGGCTTGAATAGAGACTGGGAGTGGATGGGTCATTACACAAAGTAAAACTATTTCCCCATGTTCATTCCCCCACCCCCGCAACCCCCACTATTCTTCAGACGTTCTTGTCAACTGCTGGAAATGGCCCACCTTGATTATCACTACAAAAGGTTTCCCCCCCCCACCCCCGCTCTCCTGCTGGTAATAGCTCACCTTAAGTGATCACTCTCCTTACAGTGTGTATGGTAACACCCATTGTTTCATGTTCTCTATGTATATAAATCTCCCCACTGTATTTTCCGATGAAGTGAGCTGTAGCTCACGAAAGCTTATGCTCAAATAAATTTGTTAGTCTCTAAGGTGCCACAAGTACTCCTTTTCATTGTTAGGTCTGTTGTTCAAGGACTATACGACTCTAGAGCGCAGCCTGTGGGAAAAGCTCTTAGAAAATAATCTGATACTTGTCATGTTATTAAATATAATTTAAAAAAATGTATTTTAATATTGACTGGCAAGCATCAGTGAAGACCGCAAGAGAGGCTAGAGAAGAATAGCAGGCTCTTCTACATACAGTATAGTCCCTCTTACAGTGCAGGCACCTTTGTCTGTCCTTGCAAGGCCCTGTCATTTGCAAAGAGGCCTATATTGATGAAGTTTAAAGCGAAATGGCAAAATTTCCTCATTGGCAAATTAGTGTGGAAATATTAATATGTAATTGCATGCATGTTTTTGTTCTTTAAACTCTCACCTTCATTTAACCTGATGCATGGGTCTTAGCATGATGTGTGTATCATGTATGTCCTTTTTTCATGAAAAGTGCTATTCAGGTTAAATATAGTTTAAATAAAACTAAATAAATAGAAAAATTAAATATAATCCAACATGATTGCCAGTGATATGCTACAAGTGTGCTTTACACTATTCCATCTGCCATCTAGGAGGAAGAAAAGAAAAGTAGTTCTGTACCTTGTTAATGAGAACTTTAAGTAGGCAAGTTCAAGTATTTCAAATTAAATTTTAAAAATATCATTTTGGGCTGCAAAGGGACAGTTAATTCTTTACACTGTGTATTTGGGCTCCTTAGCAAGAATGCAAACAGATGATCTCTGTCATTGAACCCAAATAACACTTCAGTACCAAGTGTAGAATGTAGCCTATTCAGATAGGTGGCATCAAGTACTATGTACATCTAGGGATTTTCAGTCTCATAAATGGAGTTTTCCAGGAAATCTTCATTCTTAAATGAACAGCTAAAATAAAATGTAAAAAAATATAGAATTTGTTGTATGTTGGTTAAACTGTAATGTGATTGCATAAACATCTAGAAATAGAACAGGTTACCAACATACTTCAAAAATCGTACAGTATGATTGTTTGAAACACATTCCTTAGTCGAATGAAGTGCAATTGTGTTATATTGAAGTATACAATATTTGTATTATAGTTAAACAGACCCCACTGCATACACTTATTCAGTGTTGTAATCATGCCTTGGCCCACCAAATCAGTGCCAGACGGTAGCTCAACAAGTCCATTACCTCTTACGATGCCAGATCAGATACAATGGAGCTACTCCTCTCCACCTTCATCTCCTTCCCTTCCCCCCCAGCCCCCGCCCCCCGACCTCCCCCCGACCCCCCCCAGCCATGCTTTTTGGTAGCTGAATGCTAACACTGATAGTATTCAGATATATTTGGATTTTGGGGCCAGGTCCTCAGCTTGGGTAAATTAATGTAGTTACACTGACTTCAATGGCGGTACTTCAATTTGCACCAGCAGAGGATGTGGTTCCATATCTCCTCATCTTCTAGTGGCAGCATCGTAGCCTAGGACCATTCGTTATGTGTACAAATCATTCTTACCAGAGAGCAAAACATATATCGCCACAGTGCGAAAAAGTCTCATTTCTCACCTAAGAAATGCAACTTTAATTATACAAGCTTACAGTTCTCTGACTCCCTCTCTCCTTGATCTGATGCAGTCACAATATTGAGCTTTTAGCTAAATCTTTTGTGGGTTTTAATGCCTTTTAAATATAATTTTCATTTTAAAAACAGATTAAGCAGAAATCTTCTAAGTTTTCTTTAGTGTGAAATTATACAAGTGAAAGACAAACACATGTTTATCTAATCCTACGGTACAGAGGGTGCTGTTAAAAAAAATAAATATTTAGGACCTAAGTCTGCCGTCACTAAAGTTAATGAAACAACTCCCTCTAACTTCAATGGGAGCACGATCAAACCTCTAGGAGGGCACAGTATAAATACCTTAGTGCATTATACATTCTAAAGATAGGAAATACCATGGTGAAGTCAATGCTGTGGTATGGTGTTTCTTTTCTTGTTAATGGTGCTCTCTGTAACCTTTTGTGACTGTCAGCTTTTTGTTTGTTTATTTTTAATTGAATACTCCTACATTCTGATCAACAGATATTCAGGAAACTGTGCTTAACTATTTTATTAAAATTTCTAAACTATTTAAATGACATTTTAAAGAGCTGTAACATAAATAATTCAAGTTCTAAAATTTGTTTTACTAAATATGTTCTCACTGATTGCTTCAAACATGCTGCTACTTGTGATGTGTATGTACTTTCATTTTCTATTTTCTTAATTTTTTCTTCAACTTTAAAAAATAAATTTGTGCGATGTGTCAAATTGCAGCTTTGGGTCCCAATTATTTCCTCATTTACAGCTGCATAAATCAGGACCAACTCCCACTGAAGTCAATGGAGTTATACTGGTGCAAAACTAGGGTCAGCCAGAGGATAACTGGGCCTATGTAGTGTGAAGTACGAAGGTACAATACGGCCATTAGCAGTGCAAGCTTTTCCACGCTGATCTGCCAAGGAGCTCCAACTTTGAGTTGAAAAGGACTCTGTCTCAAGGGTGATAAAAGTTATTCTCCAGGCCTATTCAGTTTTTTAGCTGTGCTGAAAATTCCAACAAATCCAGTTAGTGCCTTTTGTGGTGTGCAGTATTGTGTGATGTGGACTCTTGCCCATTAAAGACTTGATTTAAAACATAAAATGAGTTTGATGGTTTAAATCAAACCACCTTAAAGAAGCTAGACATTAGATAATGTCATGCTGGATTATTTCAATAAATGGTCAGTTTGTCCTGGTGGACAAACCCTGGGTTGAGTCTGCAACATGTACTCTGAGCTAGTGCTGCCTGGAGGACAACAATTCTGTTTTGCTGCATCTTCTGAGGTTTCAGAATTGATTTTTGTTCCGCATGTTCTGCATTGCAACATGCTTTAACCAGCTCTACTCTAAATCTTTATTTGCATTGGCGACAGATTAATACATTATAGAAGGTGAAAGCCCTCAAGGCGTCATGTTTTCTACAGACCAGATCTGGCAAATACTTATGTATTTGGGTAACTTTATTCAGCTGAGTGGTCCTTTAGAAACTTACATACTTAACTGTTTGCAGGATCAGGCCCTACAATTTAACCCTTTTTCTGGGTCTCCTAACAAGTTGGTTACTCTATATTTTAAACATGCCAAGGACCACGTTTTCTTGTCTCTTGTACAGAGTCATATCCACTATAGGCTCATAACCCAACATACTCTTTCAGTTAGAGTCAGATTTGGCATGATTTTGAATATACTTCATCTTTTGAACATCCTTTTCCAACAAATGTTTTGCTTTCTTTAAGATGCACAGTGTTTATTTTAGCCTAAAATTAGAGAAGAAAGCTGGAGTCTTATTAATGAAAATATTGCAGTCTACACCATGTCTACGCTATGAGCAAGGAGTAGG
This sequence comes from Natator depressus, assembly GCF_965152275.1. NCBI lineage: Eukaryota > Metazoa > Chordata > Testudines > Cheloniidae > Natator > Natator depressus. The sequence goes on along the minus strand of NC_134241.1, from coordinate 87,991,421 downwards.
ATTTCCCTGCTCAAGTATACGTATTCGTGATAGCTTGATGAGAGCTAGTGAGTGTCTAAATAGCAGTGCAGCCCTGGTAGTGTAGGCAGTGGCAGCTGAGGAATGCTGAATACAAACCTGCGGGAAAATAGTGGGTATGTACTTGACACACCTCAGCCGTGGCCTCTGTTGCTGCTGCTGCCTATACTACTGCAGATACTGTACTATTTATGCCCATGTTAGTTCTCATCAGGTTACTGCCAGTATGTGTACAGGAGGAGGAGAATCACCCTCCCCCCCACCCCGCATACAGGGTAGACATAGTCTGAAACACTTGTATTGCATTTTTAGAAGATGGTCTCTGGAAAAATAGTCCATAAAAATGTTCAGTATCTTAGTCACTGAAACAATTTATGTCCCTGCCCTCTTTTTTTTTTGTTGGCCTGAATGTTGCATTCCGCACATTGCAATAAGAGTTTGAAAGGGGCAGCATTTACAGCAACCTATATAGGAAACAAAAGTTGGCTGATGTATTAGACTTGACAGTGTCTTGCTTCAGGAGTTGTGTGGTAACTTTATTGTTAAAATAGGTGAAGTGTTATTAAAGCAGTATTAGCCTTTTCTAACCCCTCAGGTTTTTCACCCTTTAATTTTTACTTGGCTTTACTTCCTTACACATTAATGTTCACCAGCATCAACATTTGTTAAAGAACAAGTGAGCAGACTTTCACAGACACTGTCAGTGCAGATTAAAGTAAATGGGCTGGAAGGTTCATTGTAGAATGGGTACAGAGGAATCTTGATTTTTACCAACACCAGTCGTATGAATGACCAGTCATACGAACCATTTTTCCTGACAGAAACCCCCTCCCATGTGTTTAAAAAAAAAAAAAGTGATGTTGCTGAGGAACAAGTTGACATCCCTTCACATTCCAATGCCTTCAATGCATTGGAAATCACATTGCAGTGGTTTTAAGCACAGGAAGAAAGTAATGTGGTGCACCATACTGTGACTTTTGCACCATACCTACCGTTTTTTGGGATGTTCAATTTTATGAACTTTTTTATTTTTATGAGCTCAATCATTAATTATTTCTTAAAATAGGGGTTCTACTGTAGTGGTAACTCTCCCTCCAAAGACTGGATGTTGTGGATGGAATTTTAAAACTTTTCTATTTGACACACCCAGCTGAAAGGGTTTGAAATTTTGGTCATAATGCATATCTTTGGCCTCTACAAACCTGAATATAAAATGAACCCAGTTCCAGTGTCCTTGTTTTGCTTGCCTTTAAACCTACTTATTTTTCAACATGTTAAGTAGCTTCCTAAAAGGAGATGAACAGAAGCTCTCAACTTGCCCACATAGGCTGCTTGATTTGCACATAAGATAGTAAAGCAGCTGTGCAGTCAGTCAAATTCATCCTGCTGTTACCCTTTTGAATTCCATGGGGTAACACCAGAGACTGTTCAGGCCAACTCTTTGTAAAATGGCCTGCTTTTATGAAAGACTATTATTATTTATAATCTAGAGGTGCTAAGGTTAAATTTGATGGAGACTTTAAACCTCTAGGATAGTTTTGTGCATAGGCGGCGACTTATATGGGCCCGTGGTGCCCGTGCTCCGCCAATATTTAGGAACATGGGCCCGGCTCCACCAGTGTTTGGGCTTACCACGCTTTGGGGGGCCCCGTGCTTCAGGGCAGCCTGGGAGGTTAGTGGGGGGCCTGACACCGGCAGCAGTGAGCAACCCGGCCCCAGCCTGCTCCGCCCCATCTCGCCGGCTCCAGGCGTCGCTTGGGGAAGGGGGTGGAAGCCAGAAAAGGGCTGGGAGGGTGGGGGTTTGTGGGAAGGGGAGGGGACAGAGCAGGGGCAGGCTGGGGCCAGGTTGCTCGCTGCTGCTGGCTCCAGGCCCCCTGCTAACTCCCCAGGCTGCCCTGAACCCTGCATCCTCCTGAAGCATGGAGCACCCCAAAGTGCAGGGCCCAGGGCAATTGCCCCAGTCCATCCTATGGTCAGGATGGCTCTGCCTGGGCCTCGTGTCCCCTGCAAAGTGCGGGGCCTAGGGTGGTTGCCCTGGTCCGTCCTATGGACAGGACGTCTCTGCTTGGACCCGTTCTGGGCACCACCAAAAATTATACAAACCTGACGCCCATGGTTATGTGAGATATGTAATCTGGAATATTTAAGTGCACAAGTAAGTAACAGTCTTCCCTACCCTTCCCCCCACCCACTGAGTGGGGTCCTTCATCTCCCTTTGGAGTTGTAGGGATACAACTCTTAGTATCAAGTCCCTTTGGCCATCCCCTGCTAGCAATGGAAGATGGAACTTCCTTCAGAGCCTTTCAGTATTGAAACCAGCAAAAGCTAACAAAGGTAAATGTCCAGCTGTAACTCCACACTTAAGCTACCCGGTTGTGCTTGTGTAAATACAGAAGTCTCTGAACGACTGAATAACTTTGTATAGCTGATGAAGCTTAGGCATTAAGCTCAAACAGGTGAGAGAACCCAAATTTTTTGGCTTTTTTGATTGGAAAATAAATGATTGTTTTCTGACTTTATGGAGAGTTCTGTCCAGCTCAGATTTTCAGAAGTACCATATGTCTATTAAAATGTGTTCCCGATGAAAGTGTTGAGAGAATCCCACCTATGTCATGGGAACAGCACTTACATAAGTCTCTTTTTGCTCCGCTATAATCAAGTACATAATCAACATCATTAATTTTCACACTAGTTAAAAGGAAAAGCTAACATAAATTGTTAAAATGTTTCTGACTGTGAGGAAGCTCTTTCCTTAAATATTCCAAGCAATTTTTAAATCCTCTCTATCACAGCTAGTTGCTAATTGCTAATCTTTATATTGATCAAACTCATTTTACTTGTTAGCTGAGCCATCCTGCTCTGCAATTTAGCTTTGTGGCTATGTCATTTTCAAAGTGTCAGTTCTGTCTTCACAAAAGGGTCACAAAAGTACAATAATCCAGTCTTGAATTTTTTAAAAACCCTGAATTAAGTTCAATTCTGTTTCAAAACTTTAATAAGAGAAAAGACTAGAACAGACTCTTAACTAAAGGAAAAATGTTTGATAGCCCTTACTGCCATTATACTGATACTGAACTCATAGCAGATGACTATTAGAGTGAGCTTTGTATTGTCATTTTATTTTTCTGTTCATTTCCTGTTATTAAAACATCTGAATTGTCATTTATTTCTAGAATGACAAAGATAATGGGGTCAGTCCCGATTTTTTAATATACATCACAGGGTGAAATCCAATCCATCTGCATAAAACCTGAATAATCAGGGTATATATATGTGGGTAGAGTATGGAGTGGTTGAAGATGTAAAAACCTTTCTCCCCCTCCACTCCCACCTGTGCTTAGTAAGTGGTGCCGCTCCATAGCTTCTTCCCATCCCTTCAGCAGCTGCTATTTCAACCTTTAAAATGTAATAGCAGCTGCTGCTCTTCATGCCATGGGCTTCTAAATGCACCCCACCCTAGGCTTTCCCCCATGTGGGCCAATGTGGAGCTGGTGTAGAGAGCTCTTCTGCTGTTTATAAAGGGGTGGAGGCACCCCTGCACTGCAACACTGCCTGTGGTGTGTCTCTGCAGAGTATAACTGTTCCAAAGAGCTTTGTGCTATTCTTGCATGCCACAGGAAATCCATTCATGAAAGTGCAGTAGTTGATTTTTCACAGATTGCTATATATTCGTGCATATGATTGAACCAAGCACTGGGCAGAATTGATTTTGCAGCTTTAACCTCAAATTCTATTTTAAAGTTCAGCAAGGCTGATGCAGCACAAAGTGTTGACTTTGTATTGTTAGGGGGAAATTGTTCTGCTTTTATATGTGCTAACAATTTCTGTGGGTTTTCTAGTTCTTATTTTTGCTTGTATACATTCTTTCTATACTAAAAAAGGGGGGAGGCATTAATGTAGTTGAAATTTCCATGGAAACAATTACCATAAAGTATTGATCGACTAGGATAGATTAGTAAACACAGGACGATAGAGGTTGTCTCCATGGAAACACGGACATTTAGAGAAATGCAGTTTAAAATACCTATTGTTTCTTTTTCCTCATTAAAACTTCAGGGGTAGTTTTAAAATTATTTTGTACTCCTCTACAGTTTAATTTTTTTAAAGATACTATTGTTGCTAATGTCATTTTTACATTTTCTTTCTATCATCAGAAAATATTCTAAAAATAGATGGAGAGAGGGAATTACAGGGAAATTACATCATGTGAGCAATTCTATTTTTTCAATTTCAAATTTAAGTACCTGCAATTTTGTAGATAATCTTAATTTAACAATAGGACAAAACAATAGTAGTTTTTACTTTTAACAATTAATGTAGAGTATAGATTAAACATGTCATAACTTGCTGTCGTTTGCACTGAGTTATACCTAGAGTAATCATTCATTAACGTTTTGTAATGTTATCTATTGATCATCCTAGAACTTGCTGTCAAACTTAAATAAACATTTTGTATCCAGCCCTGTACATCTGCGTTAATTCTGATTTTAAAATATTTTTTGCCACACAGAAACATAACCTACCCGTTTAATAACATAAGCTGTTCACTTTCCTCTGTAATTGCTTGCAGTGGTTTAGGAATACTTGCATTTTAGTTTTGGCAGTAAGATACATTCTTAGAATTTTTTTAGCATGGTCTTTAGCATGAAGACCTTGTCTGATGTTTAGTAAGGGCTGAATATGGATGAGTTTTTCTAATGTAAAGATGGATGGTTGAACATCCTCAAGATATATACCAAGCTTTTTAAGTAGCTGCAGATTTCTTAGTACTTTTAAAAATATCTTGTACTAGAAGGAGTTGTGAATATAATAGTAATTGTTTTAAATGTTTATTAGTTACTGGAGTCTCCAATACATGTTCATGTATCTGAACCAACAGACATTTCATTAAGCTGCATTCTGGATTTTTTTTAATACTTGCCAGTGAAGTAATTTTTTAGCTGAATTTTTAGTGCCATGTTGATCTCCATTGTTAATTTACTGTGCATAGAATTTTTGCTGATAATAGCCCTGCACTAGTTGTTCTGCTGCATGGGTATTGCACAGCGATCCTGGGCTATTAATGTAACCAGGGTTGATTTGATTTAAATCACAATTTAAATCATGATTTAAATCACTAGTCAGGAAGACTCGATTTAATCATGGATTTCTACATAAAAGTGCATTCTTGTTGATTGTCATAATCTTAATCCATATTCTTCACAACTCAGAGATAGATGTAGGTTTCATTTTTAGAAGGTACACACTATACATTTTTAAGTGATTTATTTAGAAAACTTTTCAGATTAGTTTTACAGCTATATCAGAAAATTAATGATTGTTTGGATATTTCATTTACCAAAGGTAATTGAAGCATGAAGTCATTGGGAGGTGAACTATCTCCAATTCAACAGGTCAATCATTAATATTTGGAGGATTTTCTTGCCGTGCTATATTAGGAGGAGACCATCACCAGACAGGCATTTAAATTGTTATGTATTCTGGATTTTTTTCCTCAACAGCAAACATATAATATTTTAACAAATCAAGCATATGAATTTTTGAATTTAGTTAAACATTCAAGTTTTTTAAAATCAGATTTGTTTTTGTTAAAATTGTTTTTAACTAAAATAGTTAAATGAAATATTTTTAAAAAAATGAAATTGACTATGCCAACCAGGTCAACATGAGAAACTTAAAATATTGGCTTCTGCAGCTAACTCTGTCGTCTTCACCTTCATTTCCCTTTTTGTTCATAATCTGGAAAAGAAAAACAAGCTTTCCTGCTTTTTCAGGTCCCAAATGATTTCTCAATTTGGAATGGATTAGTCCAAAGGAAGAAAATATTCTTTCTACACAGGCAGAAGAAGCTACTGCTATTAAAAGTGAGAGTATCACTTCAACAGTCTCTGAATCCAAGTGCTTAAGTGACTTCCACCAGTTCACTGGTGTGACTTTCTTTAAAACATCAGCAACCATTTTTGAATGGTTCACCCTTAGCTCTGAAGTTTATTATAGTTGGCATTATGGAGGGATGGTTGCTGGATGTCCATGTCATAGCCAACTCCTTTTCTGCAGCCTTTAAGGTTTGACCCTGGTACTGAGTATTGAGAATATTTGCAAGAAAATGAGCTGGAGATAGTGCTTGTCCCATTTGTTTTTTAAATGTGTGTAATTTAACTCTGTCGTTGCATATGTCTCTTTTTAAGATCTCACTTAGTTCCTTCCAAATTTCAACAGCATCAGCAATAAAACAGCTATTTCCCTGCATTTTGTTCAAGGCTACAGAAATAGGCTTCAGGGTACTCAGCATGTCTTCAACTTTTCTCTTAAACCCAATGTTGGCTGTGGCAGTGCCATCTATTTTTTCACCATTTTGTTTACAAACTGTCATCAGATTAGACCAATTCTTGATACAGTGCTCAAAACAGTCTACTACCGAGTTCCATCGCATGTCTTGTGGGAGAGTTAGCTTGGTTCCTCCCACTTTTTTCAGAGCAGCTGCTGCAAAGTGGTTGTTACGGAAGTATTTTGCAATTTCAACAACATGAGCCTTTATTTCTGAAACACTGAAGTCTTTGGCTAGGAGGTGCATGAAATGAGTACTGCAACCATATGTTGTTAGCTTGGGACTCTCTCCTAAATAATTTCTTCTCATCTTGAATACATTTGCAGCATTGTCTGTGACCAAGCTGCATTCGAGACATTTGAATTTTTTTCTGTTTGTTATAGCTTTTACTGCTACTTCTTGTAAGTATTCTGCTGTGTGTGCCTTTCCTGATGTATCAGTTGTTTCTGTAAGGAAGACATTCCCTTCTTCTGTTGTCACACAAGCACATACAACAGGATCATTGTGGACATTGCTCCACTCATCAAGACTCAGGTTAACAATTTTACCCTTTAGACCTTTTGCACACTGCTCAATTTCTCTTTCATACACTTTATCCAGCAATTTGCCTGCGACATATGCTTTGTTGGGTGGACTGTATCTTGGTCTTAATGACTGAACCATGTTAATGAAGTGTGGGTTCTCAATCATACGGAAAGAAGAGTTTGTTGCATGAACAAACCGGGCAATTTTTTCATCAGTTACCTCTTTTTATAATCTGCTGGTTCTTATCACAAATTTATCTATGGTTGTTTCTGGATGATGGAGATTTTTTTTCTTTTTGCTACAGGTTATAATCTGTGGCTATGTGACCTATATGATGTGACTGAAACACTGTCAATGGTAGATAACTCTGAAACTATAGAAAATGATGGTGATCTCGAAGATGGATGGTTTTCAGAATCCTGTATGTTGAGGATGGATTCTCCTAAACAAAATAAGTCAGTGCAGTTATTGAATAACTATTACCATACTGCTCATTTAGTATAACTCATTGCATTCACTGACACTCAGTACTACTTTAAAGATGACATTGTAAAAGGATGATCTGCCTATTTCAGCTATTCATTTTTTTTATCACAACTGCATCTAAAATGATAGTACCATAGAGTAACAACTATATTTTTTGCTCAAACATGAGAATTCAAGAACAGTCCAGAAGGAAGACAGGCAGTCCTTAAAAAAGAAGTATGAAATCAAAAAGTTTACCAACCTGAAGAGCCTGCATGTTCAGACATGTTCCTTTCATCATTTTCAAGGCAGCTTCCTCCTGAGAGGGAACACTTCTCATAATGTTGTTTCACTTAGGCAACCAGGCCTTGCATTTCTTTGTTGGACTGTTTGCATTTTGCATGTATGTCTGTCTTTCTCACAGGTAGAGGAACTTCATTAAAATATTCCCAAACTGGGTTTTACGGCCTGCTGCCATTATAGGTTTTCCCTTCTAGTGAGAGAATGGTATAGTAGATCTCAAATCAATGAAGGCTACACTCAGAAAGACCTCAAGACTTCTGGAATATGCTGCTTAAACAGTTTCACTTTTGTTTCTACTGGCTGTCCCTCCCTTCTCACATTTATCTCCAGACTTCTTCTCCTTGTCCAGATCTATTCTACCGCCAACAATCTTCTATTCATTGAACTTTTTGAAACTTTGCACTTTTAGAGAGAGGTAAGGGATTGACTCTTGTGTACACAAATTTGCAGAGGGACAATAGGGTTGATGTCTGTTGTTTCTCACCTCGATATATTATTTATTTATTTTAAAACATTCTAGCTGTTAACAAGCATGTTATTTCTGGAGGGAGGCTAATATCTCACACGGGTATTAATTTGTAATGTTGTGAAAACACTTGAAGATAAAATGATAAAATGTGCTATTATTAAAAAGTGTTTTAGGTAACTTTTCACTTTATAAGTAACTCTGCTTTAGTTGAGACTTAATGTAACTAATATATTAGAGCCAAAATATGTAGATGTGTTCATTCATTTGATGTGCCTTAATTTTCGGGGGGACCAGCTGGACAAACTCTGTATCTGATCTTCAGGAGAGCGGAGTACATAGAAAGGAGAGTAAAGCTATATCCATCCACCCACCCTTCCATCTTCTCTTTAGATGTGGGTTTCATGATTTTTTAATTTTTTTTCATGTGTGTCTGTCTGATTTGCACAGTCTCTGTGTTTAATTAAAAGCTCTTTGAAGCAGGGACTTTCTCTTTCTGTAGGTTTGTCTTTCTTTTTCTGTAGTGTACAGCACCATGTACATGGACAGCTTCCAGTAAGTGTTGACTAAACAGTAACAGTATTGCAGGTCAGGCTTGTTCTGCAAAGCTTGCAGGGAATCTGTTTTCATTAATCAGTGGTATTAAATTCTCTTTTTTATAAACACCCTATTCACTCACAAAATATAAGAAAAGGGTTTGCTACACAGGCCCTTTTGTGAAAAGAGTGATCCAACACTGAATTTCTTCTGTGCACAATAATAGCTGTAAGTTTTTTTTAGTGTAACTTTAGCGCCCTCGTGGCCAAGATGCAGTCTGCTCTGCAGGCAGCTCTGGCCAAGAGACGGTGCGTGCAGGAATGCAGCAGGAAAAATTCCTTCCATCCCAGGGGCACCTGTTCCAAACCCCACAGAGTGAACACACATCCCCCCCGGAAAAGTACAATGGATATAACAAAGGGATAAATTTATTTACAGAGGGATGAGAGGAGAAAAACAACAAGGGAAAATGTAGGGGGAGCAGTAGAACAGGGTTGCATCCAAACCAAGGCCCCACAGGCCCAGTCGTAGCACAGTCTGAAAGGGCAGACACTGAGCAATGGGTCTGCACACAGAGCTCTGGAGTCCTGAGCAAAGTTCCAGTCCAGTGCTATGTCTTGGGTGCTCCTGGTCGTCTTTGGCGCCAGTGCACTTTCCCCAACAAACCCCTCCGGTGCCCTCTTCTGCCTCTCTCTGCAAAGCCACACAGAGTGACAACCTCCCCACTTAACTAACTGGCAGCCTCCCTCCTTAGTCCCAATGCAGAGTCACAAGCCCCAGTACTCACAGCCCCATGCAGCTCTGGGGAGCAGTGATACTGGGTCCAGCTCCGGCCTGTCATTCTTGGGCGATTCCTCCCTGGCACAGTGCTCCTCCTGGCTCCTGTCCTGGGGTGTCCCCGATCGGCCACCCTGTCCTTCCCAGGCTTCAGGGAGGTTCTCTCTCCTTTAAAAGTGTCATAGAATATCAGAGTTGGAAGGGACCTCAGGAGGTCATCTAGTCCAACCCCCTGCTCAAAGCAGGACCAGTCCCCAATTTTTGCCCCATATCCCTAAATGGCCCCCTCAAGGATTGAACTCACAACCCTGGGTTTAGCAGACCAATGTTCAAACCCCTTCACTTTGTCCAGGGCCTCCGGGCTGCAGCCCTTCTCCCCCTGGGCTCCACAGCCACACCCACAAGTTTCCCTCCTTTCTCTCACTGCTCCCCCTCCCCAATAGGAAAAAGATTTAAAGGGGCCATGCTCTCTAAACCCCAAGGGGTTACACACTCTCCCTCCCCGAAAAGAAATAATCCTTGATGTCCCCATCAAGGTGGGCAACTCTACACCCTGGATCCCCAGCAGGAGACCCAGGGCCCCCATTCGTCAGGAGCATTTCCATTATCCATCCCACACGACTGCGAGGGGTGGAACAGGTTTCCCATGAGGCAACTCGCCCCTTGTGGCACCCCAGAGATCTGTAGGTCACTGGGTTCCCCTAAACGATAATACGTCAGCACAACACCTGAGCTTCCCTTCCCTAGAGGAACGTCTAGGCTGGCTGTTGGGTATTGGGTGAGGTGACACCACCGAACACAGAGGCAAGATGATGAGTCCTTGAGTCATGAATTCGAGGGCATCTGGGTGTAAAGTGGCTGTTTGCGGTACAGGGTTCTCATCATGTTCTTGGGAGGTCCCCACACCGTCAGACAGTGGGGCCTCGGAAGTGCTCAGGGTGGGTTCTTCCCCTTCATCATCTCTTTGTGTGACATCTAGAGGATCCATTAGGGTTGGGGCATTCCAAACTGGATGATTGCCAAACCCCATTTCATCCTCACTCTCCAAGGAGCTGGGCGTTTGCAGAGGACAGGTATATTTACGTTGTTGGGACTGTGTCTGACTCACGGGGCTGGGAGGCTCAGAATCTGTGGAAACATCCTTTGGGGGAACAATATTTGTCCTACAGGTAACAGATGATTCCGGTGGAGAGTTCTGGTTGGGCCATGACTGCCCTCAGGACATATATGAAACACTGGTAGATCTCCAAGTTTCTTCTCTATAATGTATGGGTGTGACTCCCAACGATCTGCAATTTTGTGTTTTCCCTGTAGTCCGAGATTTCGGGCCAAAACTCGGTCACCAACCTGAATCTCCTGTTGCCTCACTCGCTGATCATATTGGGTTTTATTCTTTTGATTCTGGTGACCAGCTGCTTGCATTGCTATCCGATATGCCTACTTCAGTTGATCTCTTTAGGCGAGTCACATACCCCAAGTATGTTTCTGGGAGCGCCCCATCTGAAGACACTCCAAACAGAGATCGACCGGCAACTGGGCTTCTCGACCAAACATTAACACGTATGGTGTGAACCCAGTTGCATCATGTCGAGTGCAGTTATAGGCATGTACCAAATGCCCCACGTGCTGGCTCCAGTATTTTTTCTGCTGAGGCTCCAGAGTTCCCAGCATGTTCAGTAGTATGCAGTTGAATCGTTCTGGCAGTAGATCCCCTTGTGGATGATAAGGGGTGGTGTGTGATTTCTTGATCCACATGATCTTACAAAGTTCTTTTATTAACCGACTTTCAAAATCCTGTCCCTGATCAGAGCGTAGTCTGGCGGGCAACCCATAGTGCACAAAGAACTGTTCCCACAGGATTTTGGCAACCATGGAAGCTTTTTGATCTTTGGTGGGTTAAGCCTGGGCATAACGAGTAAAATGGTCAGTGACCACCAAGATATTTGCAGTACCCTGGCGGTCAGGCTCTAATGATAGAAAGTCCATAAAGACAAGCTCCATGGGTGCAGAATTTGTGATGCTGACAGGAGGGGCCGCCTGCTTAGGCAGAGTCTTTTGTTGGATACCTCTGGTGCAGGTGCGAACATAGTGGATGATGTCCCGCCCCATCCGGGGCCAATAGAATCTTGCCTTAACTAGGGCCTCCAATCGCTCGACTCCCAAATGCCCCTTTCGATCGTGGCAGGCCCCTAACACACCTCGCCGGTACTTCTGCGGTAGCACCAATTGCTTTGGGTGAGGCCTCTGGGGATGCTTCTGCCCTTGATAAAGTTGTCCATCCCGAACCAATAGGCAGTCCCATTCTTTCAGCAAAAGGGCCTTCTCTGGGTGACTTGGTCAAATAGCCTTGGGGTCCTTTCCCCTTTCCAATGCATAAAGGATGTCCTTCATCTGTGGATCAGCTCGCTGGGCATGCTCCACCTCTCAATCCTTTACCTGAGGGTCCTGTACTCTAGTAAAATTTGAGTAGACTATGGGTATGGCTTCTGGTGGTGCACCCAGACAGTCAATTGTTCGTCCTCCATTGGCTGTAGATTTTTCCTCCACAATGGATACCCGTTGGCATAAAGCTCTCGATTCAGGAGTCCCCACATTTATCTGATCATTGGGTGATAAATCCTTAGAGTGAGGCTGCCGAGACAAAGCAGCTGCATCCATGTTTGTTCGACTGGGTCGATACTGCAGAGTGAAATCATAGGCAGAAAGTGCCGGTAACCACCGGTGCCCTGCTACGGATAATTTTGCTGTTGTCTTGATGTATGTCAAAGGATTATTATTGGTTTTTACTTGGCCCCATAGAGGTAGTCATGGAACCTTTCTGTGATGGCCCATTTCAATGCCAGGAACTCCACTTTGATGAGCGGGGTAGTTTTTCTCAGGTGGTGTGAGACCTTGACTTGCAAATGCTACTGGTTGGAGTTTGCCCTCACGCTCTTGATAAAGGACAGCACCTAAACCGGTGTAGCTTGCGTTGACATGAAGTTCATATGGCTGGGTGGGATAGCGTACACCAAAACAGGTGCTTGAGTGAGCTATTGAATGATTTTACAGAACGCTTCTTCACACTCAGCAGTCCACCGCTTTCCAAAAGGTGCACCCACATTAAAGTATTGATGCTGAGGTGGGTTCCCCTTTTTATTATTTGTGTGTGGGGGGGTATCCCTGGGTGAGCTCTGTGAGTGCATGTACGATGTGCAAAAAATTCTTTATGAGCCTGCAGTAATAGCCACAGAATCCCAGAAACGACTGTAATTCCTTGAGAGTCGTGGGCCTTGGCCAGGTGGTTACCGCCTTCACCTTCTCTGAGTCTGAAGCTATACCATCTGCAGACACTGTGTCCCACACACGCATGGATGTCTGGCAGAAGATGCACTTGTCTAAGGATAACTTGAGGCCAGCCTGTTCCAAAATATCCAGGACTTTGCACAGCTGAGTCTCGTGTTCTTCTAAAGTGCGCCCGAACACTTCAATGTCATCCAAGTACACCAGACACTCTAACAGGTGCATGTCCCCTACCACCCACTGCATGAGTCGTTGAAACGTGGCTGGGGCTCCAGATACTCCCTGAGTCATCTGATTAAATTGGTAAAACCCTAAGGGGCAGATGAAAGCTGTCTTCTCCCGGTCCTCTGGTGCCATGAGCACTTGATAGTATCCACTGTGTAAGTCAAAGACAGAGAACCAGCAGCTACCATTCAGACTATCCAAGGCTTCATCCACCCAGGGCATTGTGTATTGGTCAGGGATCGTTCACCGGTTCAGAGTGCAATAGTCAACGCACATGCGGACCTTTCCACTTTTCTTTCTTACTGCAACGATCAGCGACATGTAGGGGCTCCTGGATTCCTCAATGATACCTGCTTGAACCAGTTCCTGTAGGTGCTGCCTCGCATCTTCAATATCAGTGGGGGCTAATCGTCTTGACCTCTCTCGAAAAGGCCAACCATCCTGCATTTGGATATGGTGCGCCACATCATGCACACACCCAACATCCCACTCGTGCATAGAGAAAACAGCCTTCCTCTTGACTAACTTCTCACACAGGCAGTCCTTCCACTCAGCAGGAATGGGGGAATCCCCAAACTGGAAACTATCCCTCCCAAAAGGTCTAGCTTTGTTCTCCTCTTGGGATTGGGGGCCCCTCGCTCGCTGGTATGCTGCTTTACATAAAGCGTGCATTGGCAGCTCCTGCAGATAGTTGTTCCCTGCCATTTCACGGCATTTCCACGCCAGTCTCTGGAACAGGTTTGCATTTGTCCCTAGGATTAAAGGTACATACTCTCTTCCCTTTGGATCTGGACAGACCAGTGCCAATGTTTCTATTTCCTGGTTTACCCCCACAATGTTCTTTAGAAACTGGACAATTAACAGGATATATCCCAGATAGGGGGCAGGAGTCACAGCCAATTCCTCAGATTGTCAGTCCAGACAAGGGGACGCAAGGGTACATGCTGCAGGTGTTCTTGGTAGTAAGATTCATAAAGTATAGTGACCTGTGATCCGCTGTCCAGCAATGCCTCACACAATCGTCCTTCTATATGAACGGGTACTGTAGCCTGGGGGCCTACCAGCCCATCTGGGTAACCCCTGTTTGTGTTTTTTTCTGGGGAGCCTTGGGATTTCAGGGTCTTGGGTTGTCTTGTGAAAGGTCATGATTTATTGCAATCCTGTGATACTTTGCATAAATCACAAGGCGGGGGGGGGGTGTAACCAAGTGCAACAGCTAGTATGAACAATGGAAAATGGAAGGGCTAATGTTAAATAACAAGGTTCAGTCATGAAAAGTGTCCAGTATGCAAAATTTGCAGTGGCAAGCAAGATCTCTTTCAAGGAGAAAAAATTACTAGTGGTAAATTTTGCCTTAAGATGTAGAGAAGTGGAAAACCCTCTTCAGCTGTGCATTCATTGCGTTTGATTTCTCTGTAAACCAGGCTCAAAGTTGTATTAAAACATTTTTCTGCCATCCACTAACTGCCCTGCTATAAACAAAGCTTCAAGGTTTACTATGCTAACTGTGTGAATTATTGGTGTTTGATTGTAGATGTTGCACTGGTGTTTATATAAATGAAGAATGGCTGTTGATTATTGTAGTGAGCCCACAACATTTAGCCTTTACCCCTATTCTTTAAACTACACCAAACAACCTTAAGGACTCACAAGTGTTTATATTTTGCTGCCAGTTGCTTGCTATTAAAAGCTAAACACAAACATTTTTCCGCTTATAAATGCATCTTCATTGAATGGTCTGTGTTATGTCAGATCCACTGTACTTTAGATACTGGGCTTTTGAAAACACATTATCTTATGAAATCAAAATACAGCTTTTCCAAGACAAAATAATCCAGGTATTTTAAAAGTTCTTGTCCATGGAAATGTTCCTCAGTTTACAGAATGGATTTGACAACCATTATGTATATTGCATAAAACATTATGGCATGAATAGATTAAAGTTTTCAGGGAAGATTTTCTTTTTTCCTACTGTATGTTAGTTAGATATTGATGAAATGCATTCTGTTGATGAGGAATTATGTGCTTCCTGTGGGAAAAGTATGTATTGATACCGGAACTGCTAGATGTTTTAGATAAGCCGTTTGTCTTAATATTTGGTTTATTCAGCTAGTGAGCTGTACACTGTCAGGCTCAGTATATGCTACACATATCTTCCATGAAAATTCTTGTTTGCAGTGTTGTAACCATGTTGGTCCCAGGATAATAGGTGGGTGAGGCAATATCTTTTATTGGACCAACTTCTGTTGGTGAGAGAGAAGTTTTTGATTTTACAAAGAAAACTTGTCTTTCCCCAACAGAAATTGGTGCAATAATAGAAATTTCTTCACTCTCCTTGTCTCATGAAAATTCTTGAAACTTTCAGGTAAGAAAGCTTATTGGTAAGTGTAGTATGCAGGCATGAATGTTTGAACCTAGAAAAGGATTTGATTTAAACCAATCTGTACTCCTTGAAGGATATGTTAGATGAATTTATATGCCCAGAATCTTGAATTTCTTTTGTAACCTTTCAAAGATAAATATCTTATTTTCTGAATGGGAGTGTGTTTTCTAGCAACAGCAGTATTTATCAGCTGTCTGTTTAATTTTCATAGGGTCAGCCATCACCATAGCATCTGAGTGACTTCTTTCTAAAAGAACTAAAAACAAAAATATTTCTGTCTTCCAGCCTTTCTGGCAGAAACAAGCTTAAAATTATTGTTGGGATTTTTTTTAAAATGTGTGAAATGCTAATGTAGTGGAGAGGGTAATTGTGGGAAAACTAAATTGAAGAGCTGGTTTTCATTAATTTCTGAATGAGGAGATTCTTATGTCATCTGGCAGCATGTTCCATGATCTTGGTCTCCCCCATTTTAAAGTTTCATCTTCTGCCAGTACAAGTCTTGTCCTTTGTCAACTTCTGCAAATGAGCTGAAGCTGTTGGGTGAGGTCATGGAAGCAGATGAAATCTCTCATGTGGCTAGGGCTGACGTCATGCAGGGCTTTTGAAAAATTGGTACAGCAATCGTAGTTCACAAAAATTAACTGATTTTCCAAGTGTATTGAAACTGTATTTCAACACTTAGAGTGCTCATACTGCCTCTATTATTGCCCTGTGATCTCTATCCTACTGCATGTTATGATTGACAGTGTGTGAACTAGGGAGACGTGTAGGCTTCTTAATCCTTTGTTTGTATAAAAAAATTAAAATTAAATGTTGTATGATTAAAAAGTGGGTTGGCTCAGTTATGTCGCAGAACAAGGAAGGAGGCTTCTCAGTTTTTGGGATACTGTCCTTGTATCCCAGGATCAGGACATTTCAAGAGGTGTGTTATTCCAATGAGGACAAAGTGATTGTTGTTCAGGATCTCCTGTTCAGTCAAGAAGGCCTTCATGAAAACAGAATTTGGTTTTGTGGTTGCTCAAGCACCAAAATATAGAGTGTGCACAATCTGTCCTTCATGGGCCACTGACTGTCAGTACTTCTGTCACTGCCTGTTCGGCTGTCCAAAGCGATCTTCAGATTGATTCTCGGATACATATAACTAGGGCCCTACCAAATTCACGGCCATGAAAAATGTGTCTCAGACCGTGAAATCTGGTCTTTTAGCTGCGTTTACCCTATACTATACAGATTTTACAGGGGAGACCAATGTTTCTCAAATTGGGGGTCCTACACAAAAGGGAGTTGCAGGGGGGATCACAAAGTTATTTTGGGGGCAGTCACAGTATTGCCACCCTCACCTCTGCGCTGCCTTTGGAGCTGGGTGGCTGGAGAGCAGCAACTGTTAACTGGGCGCCCAGCTCTGGAGGCAGAGCCCCCGCCAGCAACAGCGGAGAGGGAAGGATGGCATGGTATTGTATGGCCACCCTTACTTCTGTGCTGCTGCCTTCAGAGCTGGGTGGCCAGAGAGTGGTGGCTCCTGACTGAGGGCCCAGCTCCGCAGGCAGCAGTGCAGAAGTAAGGGTGGCCATACCATACCGTGCCATCCTTCCTTCTGCGCTGCTGCTGGCGGGGGCTCTGCCTTCAGAGCTGGGCTCCTGGCCAGCAGCCACCGCTCTCCAGCTGCCCAGCTCTGAAGGCAGCACTGCCGCCAGCAGCAGCGCAGAAGGAAGGGTAGCAGTACCACAAGGCCCGCAACAATAACTTTGTGACACCTCCCCTACAACTCCCTTTTGGGTCAGGACCCCTACAATTACAACACTGTGAAATTTCAGATTTAAATAGCTGAAATTATGAAATTTACTGTTTTTAAAATCCTGTGACCGTGAAATTGACCACAATGATGAATTTGATAGGGCACGTACCGATACCTGTCCAGTGCTCCAGGTAAAGGAAATGGCTTTGGACTTTGTCTCCCTCTCTGGGGGCAGTTTCATACCCTGAGAGCTGGGTCACAGAATTTTCCCCACATCTTTATTTCCTCCACCCCTTTAGGGAATTTCCCAACTCCTGGCCCTTTCCCCTGCTCTGTAGAAGTTCCTCTAGCATAGGAAAGGACCTGTTCTGAGCCTGGGGTACTATTGGGGAAGGGTGATCAGCAGCAGCGAGAAATATGGGGAGGGAGAGAGAAGGAGCCATTGCCCTTAGCTCAGGGGAGGAGAGGAGCCACTGGTCCCTGACTGTTGGCAAGGAGACTCTTCTCAAAGCCCCTTGTTCCGTGGCAGCTGTGCAAAAAGGTGCAAAGCAGGGGAGAGGGAGAAGGCAAGGGTCCTGATTTGTTTGTGTCCAATGAAATATGAGATCCCTCCCCAGTTCCTCCCACTCTAGCCTGGATCTTTATGGTGTCAGCTAGGTGTCAAGTCTATGGCTGGGCAACCTAGCTGATATCCTATACACTCTAAATATATGGGGGTGGGAAATAGAATAGCTCACCCTACTTCCTATTGAGGATCCCTGTTTCCTTAGGAGATTAAGGCACCTCCTTAGTTGCCCATGGATGTAGGGTTACCCACCTTTTAAATGCAACCCCACCCCACCCCACCCACACATGGCAAGTCTGCCACAACCCCAACCACAAGGCAACTCTGCAACCCCCCTTCAACAACCACTTACAGTATCTAGAGAGAAAACATATATAGATAAGATTGATAACATGACATGTCTCCTCACTCTCGTGACTCAAACCCTCTCTCACACATGTGCGGTGCACTTGTGTGTTGGTGGGCAGACAGCTGCTGCATTGGGAACACTGCAGCATCTTTAGCTGGAAACAAACTTTGAACATTAGATGTCCCAGTGTACTGTCATGATAGTGCAAATCTTTAGACCCATGTAAAAAACAAACAAACCAGCAGATTAAATAATTTTTCTGGCAACTGGCAAATCCTTAAAAAACCCAGCCAGGCTGGTCAAAAACCAGCCAGGTGGTAACTCTAATGGGAAGGCACCTGAAATCAGGAGCCTCTCAGGGAAAGCCAGAGACATAAGAGTGCTACCTTCCATTTTCTTCCAGACTAGCTACATGTTACTCACATCAGCCACCTGGCCAGAATATTTCTGTAATATCAAGCTCCTTTGAACCCAGTTTCAGGTTGTGCTCAGATTTACCATGCTAAATCTCCATTGTAGGTTTTGATATGATATCTGGCTTGAGATACAGTACAGAAATAGTTTGGATCACAGCTAATAAGATAAATGTCCCTTTAATTACAACATCAAAGATTCACTTGGAAAGAGTTTCTTTAGAGGTAGATTTTAATAGTTAAATATTCTTTAAAGGCTGCTTTCTCTTCTATGCAACTGTACTCTATTTCCTGCATTTCATGAACATGGTGATTTCCTCTCTCTTTCCTGCCCCCAGTCCCAACTCCACTTTTTAATTAAATGTAGGTTTCAGTCAAGAGCGGTCTTACTGACAGATGCTTTGTTTCACTTTCAGGTCTAGATTGCTTATTATGTTTACTTCCCAATTACTTCTGGTAACTTGTACACACAAGTACAACATTAAGCCTATTTGCACAATCACACCAGCATTCACTTTCTGCGATTTATCTTTTAGCAGTCAGATTCCCTGAACACAAGGCATTGTACACAAGGAACTGCATTAAGCACTTCCCCAATGTAAGTTTCACTGCTCCCAGTCTTCAGCACTGCAAAATAAATCTCTGATAAGGTGAAGCAAAAGGGAAATAGAAAACTAGGAAAAGTGGCATTTAAGTGAAAGGGTACTGTCCTTATCAACTGTAAATTAATGGCAAACATTCAGATTTTAGATAACATTGTATTCTACTCCTTTCAAGCTTATGTTCATGCAAGCTCTGTACCATATTAAATGTTAAAAATTCCCTTTCCAGTGTGCATAAACATTGATTCACAGATAGGTGCAAAACTTCTCCAACTCTTGTTTTCTGTTACAGAATTAATGACTGTTCACTGATAAGACAAAACAAATTAAAAATTCCCCAAGTTATGAAAACACTTCCTTTAGTCTATGAATGCAATGTCTTAGCAAAATACAGTGACTTAACCAATGAATGCAGACAATACAACTCTCCCAGAAAATGTTTTGTAGCTTCCTCTTTTGTCAAAACAACCCTCGCCAGGTTAGGAGTAGCATTTCAGATTGCCATCTTGGTCACAATGTCAAGCAGTTTAAAGTCAGTGAGTTCTTCCGGTGTCCTGGAAAGTTTTACTATTACTAGTGGCAGTGTAGCTGCAGGTGTCTGCTGCTACCTAGAATGTTAGTGGTTTCTGCAATATTGAACGCTCTCTGAATATGTAGGGAGGGATCTGTGTGTCGCGGGATATCACTAAAATATTTCCATAGTTTCCCATCTTTGAAGGTTATGGATATCTGATCAGGTCTGTTATTACCCTGGTACGAGATACTCACTCACTTCAGTTTCTGGGTATGACTTCATTGTTTCTTGCAGACAGAGAATTGGTTCACTGAAACAATCGGCATTAAATGTCTGTTTTCCAAAATTAAAATCTTTCACCCATGCTTGGCTTTTCTCTCACAGAAGTGGCTTTCTTAGCAGATGTAACAAATCTGAGGAGTGAATTCAGACAGGTGGGTATTTTTTGTTTTGTTTTCCTCAAATTTCCTTTCTCTGTGGTTCACATGTCCTCCTCGGCCTTCTTCCAGGCAGTTTTCTTTCCTTCAGTTTCTAATCTTAAGGAATCTCAGTGTTGCATACTGTTTGTGGCTGTGATGTGTTGCTGTGCTCCAGGTTCCATCTTAGTACCAGCCCTTCAGACTCCAGCCTGCAGAGTTGCAAGCAGGCACTTGTGGGGAGAGAGGCAGGCTCCAGTGGCTACTGGATTCCCATTCAGGGCAGGGGTAGCTTAACCTCCATCTCTCTCTCTCTCTTCGTTGATCACGGCAGGTGCAGCTTGTGTGGGGAAGGAATGGTTTGCAAGGGCTATGTGGTGCATCCCCCCTTTTACAGTAAAAGGCACTTCTGGAGATACACAAGCAGGTCAACTGCTGCAGTTGTGTCAATACTGGGGATGTTCGAAGAGCTTAAAATGCTAACAAGTAATTTTGGGTTAAGTTGTAAACAACTTTTTGCTGCTTTCCCCCTCAAATGTAACCAATTTCTCTCCAGTTAACACAACACTCAGGAGATGACTGGCCTAAATTTTTTGGAGTGGGTTTGTGAGATGACTATTTGGGGATACACCCCAAACTTAACTGACTTGTTTACATTAAAGCTGTGTGTGATGGGAACTTAAGCTACCCCAGCCTTCTGCTGCAGCGGTACCATTCAGCAGTATGTTCCTTTCGCATCTTGAATCAGCTTACATTGGCATGGTGCAGGCTTCTGCCAGCAGACCTAGGTACGGGATGGACGCACAGGTTAGAGTTCACCTATCCAGCTTACAGAGAGGCTGCACAATAAAAATATATCCTGTCTCCTCAGGGGCTAAATGTTCATTGGAAGCTTATTCTTGGCCATTGCATTACACCTAGGACTTCATAGAGCTGCTGTTCCCTCATGCTCAAAAGTACTTCAATGTTCTAAATTCTCTCTCTCTCTCTCTCTCACACACACTCACACTCACACTCACACTCACACGTCAGTTGTTTATTAATAGAGCCACAATCTACTGTCTTCCATCTGATCATAATTATTCTATAAATAGAACACCTATTGTAACCTGTTAAAGTATTTTAAATCCATTTTGATAGTTCAGCATGCAATCTGAAGTACTTTCTGTAGAATGTAACTAAGCAGATAGACTAGGAAGCCAAAAACCAAGCAGTTCATCCCGATGAGAGGTTCATATTATTAGCTCATAAAACAGTATGTCACTCCTGCTATTATGCTGTGAGTCTTTTACAATGTGTGTTTAAATACATTTTGAACATAGGCCATTACAATATGACATGTGGGAAGAAGTACTGCAGGAAATGGAATAGAAAGGCAAGTATGAAGTGGTCCTCAAATAAAGTAGGATGAAAATACAAGGCTCCTTTCTACTCTTAATTGTATATGATACAAGAAGAATTTTTCGATACTTTTCTTTGAGGGTGAAATTTGCGCCAGTTTATTTTGTGATTGCAAAATGAACTGTGATTCAAATCTGAGTAATAATACCTCTAATAATCTGATTTACATCCACCTTTTCAAGGAGATAATTACAAGTTCAGAGATGTGCAACTGCAATTCAGTTGTGATTAAAAAAAATGTTGCGGGTACAAATTGTACGTACACACACACACACACACACACACACACACAATGCTGCCCCTTTTAAGAACTTGATTCTTCTCAGTCCCATCCATGTCAGCCTTCACAGTGGCATGCCCCCCCTCTCCATGACAACTGGAGGCAAGCCAGTAGAGCATGGGCTCAGGACCACCCCTGAGGGAGAACTCTCCAGAATTCCCTGCCTCCAAGCAGCACACACAGCAAGCTCCAGCTTTCCCTTGGTTGCAGAGCTTTCACAGGATTTTTAAGTAAATGTCTGTTTCTTCATTCATTTTGCAGCTCTTCTCCTCACCCAATAAACTGAAAAGTTATTTTGGCTTTCTGAGGAGAGTTTGAAGGATAGCACCTCTCCTAGCCACCCCTCAGCTCCTAGCTGGCATGTGGGCAAGGTTCACACAGAGACAGAGGCCTCAGTGAAACTAGCTCACAACTGCTGTGTGAATGAGTTCCACCTGAGAGAGTTGAGCAGACTGTATGGAAGCTCCGTTCACAGAGACCGGGCTAGCATCAGTGGCATGGAATCGAGGTAAATTTTTCAAAGCCCCTCTGCCTCTCCTGCAAGCATAGGATCCATAGCTTGCCAAGCAAGCAGGAAAATTTTACTGAAGAATCCAGAATTTTGGGGCAAGGCAAAGACCCTCTATAGCAACCCAGAGGAAGAAATTCCTGCTTCTAGACCAGCAAGTAGGCATTCTCCATGTTGAGAGGGTTCAGAAGGTGGCAAAGCATCCCCTCTTCCCACAAACTTTTATCTGGAAGGCCTGCGCTTCCATGAAAGGTGCCAGCTTCCGTGATCCTTCTGATATCACTGAGTAATTTATCCCAGTGGCTCTAGCTCACTCCTTGTTCTGTGTGATTGGTCCCCCCTCGGCCTGGACCAAGTAGCTGGGAGCATGCAATGGAGTGTTCCCTAGAGGATGGACCTACCTCCTCTTCCCTCCCAGATTTCAGAGATTGCACAGGAGATCATAAAATGGCTACTGTTTTTCTTCGGAGACATGAAAGTTACATGTCCACAGACTGTCCTTTCAGTATCCCAAGTAATGTATTCTTCCCCTCAGTGTCCCTCCTCCATTCTCTTAGGGGTTTGGCCCAGGAACTGATGAGGAATACTGCTTACAATCAGTTAGTAAAGGAACAGCTTGAAGTCTTGAAAACTCTCATGAGAGAGTCTACCCTCTAATCATCTAAAGAGAAGGAGAAATTCCTAAAGATGGGACTTGGAGCAAGATACTTAGACTCTCAACTGAGCTTCCCAGATTTAAGCATGAATGAGGGTTTAACATCACAAGTGCTTATGCTTTTAGAAAATGTAATGCAAATAAATAAATAAAAACAATAAGATTGCAAGCTGAAGAAGAGCTATGTAATTCCTCCTCACTTGGGTTATGAGGGTATGACTAAAGTCAAGTGTGAATTCCCTATCAACACCTACTTATACCTAAGCAGTAAAAGGTCCTCATTACTCTGACTGAAGTTGACCCCTTGTAGCATCCTTTGTAAAGAGCAGCCATACCAGTGGAAGGAGTGTTCCTCCCAGACCACAGACATGAGAATAAGAGAATCACTTTGGCTAAACTTGGGTACAGCGCCTCAGGCGTGAGGGTATTGGCTGAAGTTTCTTACTGTGAAGACCTGTGCTTGACTGGGAGGCCATTGTGAGTGTGCATAGAAAATTAAAGCTACATCCCTTCCTCCCCTGCCCTCAACCCCCCCCCCCCCCGCAAAACAAAACAAAACACCACTACATAAAATCTGCTGTAAACATTAGATTTTCCAGATAGCTTTTTCAGGACTGATGCTTCACCTGACTCTGATTTGCTGACTCAAAACCTTCAAAGATGTGTCCCAGGGGCAGCTGCAGTGTCATTTGAAAATGCTGGAATTGCAAGCTAACATCTTCCAGAGTAGCAGCCGTGTTTAGTCTGTATTCGCAAAAAGAAAAGGAGTACTTGTGGCACCTTAGAGACTAACAAATTTATTTGAGCGTAAGCTTTCGTGAGCTACAGCTCACTTCATCGGATGCTAACATCTGTTATCCTTCCAAATATTTTGTTGGTAAGATCTTTGGAGAGCATAGAGGCAAATTAGTCACTGAGGCTTTAGACAAGGAAATAAGTCCCTCTTTCCTTCCAGTAAGAAAATCTTCAAAATACCTTATCTAAGCAGGTGTTTACCTTGAAGCCTCTGGAAGGATTCCAGAGTAGAGAGTACTTATTAAAAAGAGATTAGTCTTACCTTTCGTGTGAGTTGCAAGATCAAGGCTGGGATTATCTGGAAAACTGTCCAACCTCAAAAACTTTTCTTGTTTTTTGGATTTCCCAAGTCTGGGCACATCCATATCATGAGGGGTGCTTCCAGGTGTACCCCCATCTGGGAGGGAACTACTTCAGAAAATGGGTGCTTAAAATAAGCAGGGAAAGGTATTCAGTAGAACTCACTCATTGTCTCAAGAAAAAAGTTTATCCTTTTCTCATAGTAAACTGAAATAAACCAACACTATCAATAAGACCCTTTGTAGCATCAGTTGCTGAAGGATACAACAGTCCATCTCCTGTTCATTGGAACAATAGAATGAGTTCTGTGAAGAGAGTTATTTAGGAAACAGTAAAAGAGACAATGGCATGCAACCCATTTTAGAACTTAGGTGTTTCAACGAGTCCGTAATGGGATCAATATTCCAAGCGGAAACACTGAACTCTATCATTACAGCATTTTTCCCCAAAATTTCAGAATATAAAAATAAATCCTTGGGACATCTACCGAAGACATGATTGGAGAGAGTCAGCCAGACATACTTTAACTTTTGCTACAGCAAGGAGAAGTTTCAGTACAGAGTACTTCCTCTTTGGACACACAACTTCTACATGGGTATTCACAAATGCCATATCATCCATCTCTCCCTGCAAGTGAAAGGGATACATGTCTAGCCTGGTCTGGACAGTCTTCTTGTTATATTATGCATGGCTCAGCAGCCATTGCTGAAACCCTTCAATGAGCAAGTTGAAGAACCAATTACAGGCATCACAAAATTTCACCATACGTTACAGATTGTAAAGCACTTGGAGGTCTACTGATTAAAAACACTATATAAGAAAGAGCTAGGTATTTGTTATATTTGTATTACCATAGTGCCTAGGAGGCCCCCAGTCATGGACTGAGACTCCATTGTACTAGACACTGTACGAACTACAACATTGGGAATAACTGGCTAGGCAGTACTACCACTGAAAAGAATCTGGGTGTTCTAGTGGATCACAAGTGGAATATGAGCCAACCAGATAATGAGGTTGCAAAAGAGGCTAATATCATTCTGGAGCATATCACAGGAGTGTCAAATGTCAGACCCGGAAGGTAATTTTCTTGAGTCCTCAGCTGCAGTATTGTGTCCAGTTTAGGGTGCAATATTTTCAGAAAGATGTGGTCAGATTGGAGAGAGTGAAGAAAAGAGCAACAAAATTAATAAAAGAATTTATTAACTCTAACCTATGAGAAAAGGTTAAAACACTTGGTATGTTTAGTCTTGAGAAAAGACGACTTTGGGGGATCTGATAACTGTCTTCAAATATGTTAACGGCTGGTATAAAGACAATGGTGATCAATTGTTCTTCATATCCACCGAGGGTAGGAGAAGTAGTATTGGGATTAATCTGCAGCAAGGGAGGTTTAGGTTAGATATTAGGAAAAACTTTCTAACTATAAGGATAGTTAAGCAATGGAATAGGCTTCTGAGAGATGTTGAGGAATTCCCACTGTTGGAGGTTTTCAAGAAAAAGTTGGACAAATTCCTATCAGGAATGGTTTAGGTATACTTGGTCCTGTCTCACAGCAGGGAGCTGGATTGTGGGCATGTCTACACTTACCTCTGAAGCAATCGATCCAGTGGGGGTCGATTTATCGCGTCTAGTGAAGACACAATAAATCGACCACCAAGTGCTCTCCCGTCGACTACAGTACTCCACCAGAGTGAGAAGCACAGGCAGAGTCAGTGGGGGAGCATCAGAAGTCGACCTACCACAGTGAAGACACCACGGTAAGTAGCCCCAAGTACGTCAACTTCAGCTACGCTATTTTCGTAGCTGAAGTTGCGTAACTTAGAACGACTTAGCTTGCACCTACCCCCACCCCAGTATCGACGAGGCCTATACAATCTTTTGAAATCTCTTCCAGCATTGCATTTCTATGATTCTATGACTGTATTTTGTGGGGATCAAGGCCAACACATCTTGGAAAGACAGGGCAGCAACTGTAGGCATATTGAACTCTTGGAAACACATAGAATTCTTAAATCATAGAATATCAGGGTTGGAAGGGACCTCAGGAGGTCATCTAGTCCAACCCCCTGCTCAAAGCAGGACCAATCCTCAATTATTGGCCTGATCCCTAAATGGCCCCCTGAAGGATTGAACTCACAACCCTGGGTTTAGCAGGCCAATGCTCAAACCGCTGAGCACATGATTCTCTGTCATCACTGGTACATAATAGATTAGAAAGAACCACCACTCTTATCATACCTCTTCCATTATGGAGTTCCTGTCATGATCTTGCTGCGTGTGCTAAAGCCACCTTTCAGTTCCACAGTAGGTAGGACCCTCCATGTCCGACCGTGTGACCCATCCTCATAGGCCTGCATTATGTCCAGGGCTTTTTCTGGTTATTTCTCACTTGTTAGTAGTTTGAAAGACAGGAGGGTGCTTCTCCATGTTAAGAGATGAAAGCGAGCTTGTTATGAATCAGAGGTGGAATTAATATCTGAGGAGCTGGTAAATTTGTATTAGGAAGAGGCAGAATAATGTAGTTTGGAGGAAAAGGGACATCAATTTTATAGCAGAGTGACACAATGGGAATAAAATACTTTAGAGCCAGATTCTCTCTTCAGATACTTGTGCAATGCTCCTGTTGGCTTCAAGACAGTTGTTGCATGTGCATATCTGAAGGCAGAATTTGTCCTTAAAATACAGATACTAAATACAATGATATAGTTCTGAAGGAGAATATCTGATCATGTTTTAATTGAAGAAAGAGTCAGGAATGCTTTGAGAAGAGAAGGTGCTAGTATAGTTCAGCATGAAGCAAGAAAAATAAAATCACAATGTTTAAAATGGAGCCTTAGAATGTGAGATACAATACTTCGAAAGAGAAATCAGTTGATGAAATAAGGAGGGAAACTCAAACAATATGACATGGTCTATCCAGAAGAAAGAACAAATAGTGTTTCTGTGAACGACACAGAAGATTTTCCATAGTAGGATACATAATTACATTGGGCTGACAGGTTAGCTAATATTAAAAGTCATGTTTCAGCATCTGGCTCAGAAAGCAAGATGTTCTGACTGCTAGTTTGTGCAGCTGTCAATATGGATAATGAGCTCAGCCCACACTCCTTTATTGGTTTATCTGTTCATTTGTTTTGTGTCTTTGTAGTCCCAAAACGAGGGTAAAGCCTTGAATAACAGTCAGATAACGAAAATTGTGTCCACCCTAATAAGAAATAGATTTAATGATGATAATGTTAGTAAGTCTTCCATACAGGGAAATTACAACCTAATCTGTTACACGATGTTAGAAGTGTTGATGTATCAGATCTTGGGGAATTGGCCTGGGGGAGAACAGTCAGTAATTACAGCTACTATCTTATCATCTTTCTCTTCAGTGTGTGTTTCAACAAAATTCTGAATATAGGAGCGAAGAAATTAGAAATTGAAAAACCTATTAGGTAGTCAATTCCTTGCTGTTACTGAAGTTTTATTTATTAATTATCATTTATTAATTAACTCTTTTACACTCAGATATACAGCTCTAGACTTGCTATTAGTCTGGCAGGCATCTCATAGGACTTGTCTACACAGTGCAGCAAAGCACTCTGGAAGGGTACAATTTGTAGAGCACTGTAATGTGTAGCCTGATAACTGTCCCATGTAGACCCAGCTGTGTGTTCAAAAAGGTACCTAGGTATGCAAACTAGGTATCTGTTAGACCACACCAGCAGTGTCAACGTGGGGCAGTTAGAGCTCAACACTTTAGAGCACTCTACATATCACACCCCTCTAGAGTGCTTTGCCATACCATGTAGACAAGTCTAGATTCTAGTTGTATGTGTATGTTGATGTGCCCATATATCATGTTGTCTTAGTGGTTGATTTTCATGTGGCATCTGTCACTGAAGCAAAAGGATGTAAGTGTGATGCATGTCTGGCGTCAACCAGGTTATATCCTCCCACAAGGTAGTACTGTATTAGCATAGTGAAGATGGATGGCTTGAGACGAACACAAGTCAGGTGTGTGGTGTTCCTTCCACTTCACTGATAAACTTATGACATACATGGCATTCCTAATAGGAAACTGTCATCCTGTGGATGGAATCTGGAATGCTGTGGTGTTATGTTACACATGTTAATAACAATGGTTAAGATTTCTCTCCTCAGTTGCTCTTTCCAGAGGTCTGTGCAATGGCTGCTGTCTTGGCCGATACTTGAGGGACCTCCAGAGCCAAAAGCATGAGCTGCTACATCTTGAGCTTGGGGGAGCTGTGTAACACTCTACTATCCTCCGTGGATTAGTCACAGTGGGGAACCTGTAACACACCCTCACCAGTAGATTATCTGCATTGATAAATGTGATTGTGAATTATTTCATGCTAAAAATCTAAGACTTAATATTTTCAAGGTTGGTAATAGGAATATACAAACATGTCTACGTAGTTTAACATGAGATGTGGGAGCAGCATTACAAATCAATTTTATCCCTTTGTGTCCTTTTTTTTGCTCTTCTTTTTTTGATCTGGTGGCAGGTTGCTATATAGCTAGCTCTTGTATCTCTCTTTCCTCCACCCCAGGGTTAGGCAAGGTTTTTAATCATCACTTTTTTATGAGAAGTGTTCTATGATCCCTGATAACCTCAAGAAATATCTTTATTGCATTTTCTTGTATTTTGGTCATTGATGTAGAAGAGAGTACCTACCTCTTTGTCTCCTACCCATACTACAGTACTTCAAGTTTACAAAGCACTTCAGAGATTGGTATGTCTCAATCTCTTCTTTGTCACATTGGCTGCTGGACATTCTTCTCTGTGTATAGACTGTGCTTTGCACCATCAATTTCCCTTTCTAATTATGATCTTTGATTCTGTGCTTAGGGAAAGTCTTGCCTTAATTTTCCCTGTTTCACTTTGGGGAGAGAGTCTGTTAGCATGACTGTTCTGTTGAGGACCTGTGATTGTTTAGCTTGTTGCTATTTGTTTAGTTGATCTTCCCATTAACTTGTTTCTTGGTGATATAGGTGTGGATATTTTGGGTTCTGGAGCTGTATTGTTTAATCCACTGGTCAGGAGATTAGAATTGTTGAGCCCAGAGAATGCTAATGTATATGAATGGATATTGCTTTCATTTGGATTTTATTTTTGATCCTCTGCTGCTTTGCTACTTCGGTTGCGATTATGCTGGAAGATGAATACTTTTTTCTGTATGTTGGGGGAATCAGCCCAATTCTCAGCATCTATTGTTTCTGGACTTGTGGGGCACAAGGAGAATTAGTTTGCAAAGCTGCAAATGCACAGTTTCTAGTGGGGTTTGATCCCAATTGGTGTAATCAGGTGTTAAAGTTGGCCCCCAGACTTCACCCACATATAGTAGAATGAATTGAAATGTACCATCAATTACATTTTTCATAATCTGCCAGGCATAGTTCATGAGAGTGTCTACAATCAGTACTGTGTTCTGGATTGCTAATGGCTACTTTGTGATATTAGTAGATCTGTCATGTAGATGTATGCCTCTTAGAGATTCACAGAGGTCAAAACAACTGAGAAGTCATTTCTGCTCCTTCTGATTCACCATTAGTGTAAAGAAAGATTTTGATTTATAGTATTGATGCTGCTTACCTTAAATTAGGTTACAGCAGAGGTGCAACTAATAAGGTTATATCTGCATTCCCATTATAAACCAGTTTTTCAAAACTACTAAATTTACATATTATCTTTTTAAAAAAATTAACTCTGCTCTGAAACTCAGCATACAGAGATGTAACCTATTAGCAATTCTAACAAGATCTGACAATTTGAAATTTTAGGCTGTGGAAAAGTTGTCATGTTTGAGTAATTCAGTGGACTTTTTTATTCCATCTCAAATTGTTTAATCTTATATGAAAAATTGTTATCCTGTGTTCCAGTTTAGAGAGCGAACTAGAGAGCCATAAAATAGGCTTCAGAAAGTCTCTGTGAATATGTAGTTAGAATAGTGTACCACACTTCTACGTCATTAAGCCTCCATTTCAATCCCGCAAGTATTAAGAAGCCTCCCAAAGGCTTTATTCATGGTAAAATCCCTTAAGGATGATTACGTCAATTACAATTTCTGTTTAAATGAAATATTTCTTTTTCTTGGATTTTTTGTTTAAAAAAAGAACACCGAAATATCCATTTTGTAACACCAAACTGACAAAACCCAGGAAATTAAGGATGACACTGCACAGCATATACACAATTGTTTATAAAACCTCCCTGCACCTACACACTTTATATCTGCCTTCAAGACTTGGTTGTCATTTTAAAATCTAAAATGAAAACATTTCTTTACTGACAGTTTGTAGATCTTTTTAATGTTTTCATTTAATGCTGTGAGTCATTATGATTGGTGAATGGTATATACAAGATCTTGATGTGTATTATATAGCTCAGGTAAAATAAATTATCTAAAAGGAAACTGCTTTTGTATACAAATCTCAATCTGGCAATATAAAGGTAAGTAATGCGATGAAATTCCTGTAGCAGGTAGAGTATGACGCATGCAATGTGACAGTAAAACTTAATTATACTCTTTGGATGGTTTGTTTCAATTTTTAGAAATATTTAAATGTTTCCTTTTTGTTGATTGGAATGCTCAACAAATTGAGGAAAAATCTGTCTGCACTGATTCTGTTTTCATCTATTTTATTTTGAAGACCATGTCAAAAATAGAGTGGAAGATTATGCTAATTTTCAGATAGGAAATACAACAAGCAATGAATAAGAATGATCCAGCTGTGATGTTTGGGGGTTAAATCCAATTGACAGTCACATGTGTGTTAATTATTTTCAGGAAAATTTGATACCCTGTTGTGCTAGGTCTTGACTTCTAAGAAAATAGAATCCTTTTCAATTATACCTCATACAGAAACTGAGAATAAGTAGGTATGGTGCATGGTGACCACTTGAGTCATGAGGTCCTAAAGTTTTTGCTTAATTTTGGCCAATTTTACCCCTTCTCACATAATTTATATATAAAAATGTGTTACTTATAAAAATATGCGTGAGCGCACACACACAAAACAAAACAACCCTTGACGCCTGTTGAGTACTTAAACAGATCTGTATTTCTTACAAAATGCATCAGACCTTATTTATTTAAATAAGCATTTGGATAGATATGGTATTTTATTTTGACTCTCAGGTTTTGGTTCATTGTACTAAAACTATAGAAAGTAATTTTCATAAATTTTCATCTGCTTTGAGATTTCCCTCCCCCAATTCCCATCAATCTTTTTCAGCTTCTTCCTAATAACATCACTTCCTTTCTTTTTTGCTGTTCTTGCTGTTTCTTACAAAAAGTCTAAGAACATAACTATTTTACGTTCCCAAAAGTGACCCTTACCTTCTTTGGCAAGATCTGACAATTTACTAGTAGGTTTTGTGATCTTCTAAAACTATTAGTAAACAAATTACCCAGACCACTTCATACCATTTAAACCCATACCCTTGCAAAGGCAAGCTGGGTTTCTGGTATTGCTCTTCATTCAGCTGATATTAGCCGTTTTTAAGTTAGTGAGGTGGAGATTCATAAAGAATGTATTCTTGTTCAGGAAACTATTGTATTTAAAGAGCCAGATTCTAGCCCACGGCTGCACAGTGATGGGTATGGACGGGGTTGTTGCCACAAAGAGGAGTGGTTGAAGGTGGAACTGGGACTTTCATTGTCTGACTTTTCACCTCCTTTTCTGAATTGTTCACTTCTCAGGTGTGGTAGCATTCCATGTTGAGGGGAGAGTTGTTAGTGTTGAAAGTTCATGAAAATGATTGGTAGATAGATCTAGATTTTGAGGTTTAGACTCCATTGAAAAAAACAACAGTAGGCAATGAATAATTTATTAGCACATCTTAACATGTACCCAGTTCTTAAAACTGTCAGTGACTTCAAAGTACCATCCAGGTGACTAAAGCTCTATCTCAACTGGGATATCGCTGTTGGTCGCAGTTACTGGCACCAGGCTGTGCTAATTCCAGCATTAACCAGCATACATATTTGACTTGTACATACACATTTTGTAAGCAGGGCTACCAATTAATAGCTTTTACATATTTTAGAGAATGCTCTGTTCTCCTGTGGAAGAATTAAAATGTTTTTTACCACCAGAATTTCTCATATATATGAATTACAGACTGGAAGGATACGTTTATCTGTATCCTTCTGTAGGTTTGGTGTTATGATTTCAATTTATTGCATAGTTCCGTGTTATATTCCAATTAGTCAAACCCACAAGTGATTATACCTACCCAGTAATTTATGGTGGTCGTTTTGGAGGAATGGCTTGCTCCTATTTTCACTCAAATTCTGCCCTGTTTCTGATATACTTAGTATTTATTTATACAATGCTGCAAAGTGTGGTGTGTGCTATACAAGAGCAAATAAAAAGATATGATGTGATCTCTGCTCCAAAGAGTCTGAGGCCAGCCATTTCACTGACACTAATTGTGTATGTAAAGTTACACTCAGACATAAGCGTTTCCAGGATTGAGGCCTAATTTCAGCAGTGTCAGTAAGTGACGATAGCAAACTGTATGAAAGCATGGGGAAAAGAAGAACAATTACAGGATAGGGGCAACGGTTCCCCTGCACTGCAGGGCCCGTCTTTGCAGATCCTGGCAGTAGAATTTGTGTGCATTGCAAATCTGCTAAGCTAAACTGATTCTAAACTATTCCTTTGTGTATATTACAGCAAAACTCAAAGGAATGTTTTAGTTCATATTATAAATGAAAATCTTTTATTAGAGAATTACAATGGAAGAGTGCCACGAAAATGACCTATCAGCAATGAGTAGATCATTCAACTAGCAAACCTTTAGGCAAATGTAGGTGAATTTGTGCAACAATTACAATCCATACATAAAAAGAAAAGGAGTACTTGTGGCACCTTAGAGACTAACAAATTTATTTGAGCATAAGCTTTCGTGAGCTACAGCCCCCTCAATAAATACTAATATTTCCAGTTGCAAGTCCCTGAATGTCAACACTAGACATTTTTTTACAAACTTATCACCTAAGGAGCAGAAGGAAGAGTTGAGAGCTGGAGAAAAAGAAGAATATAATGTGTGATATTAGGAGATAAAGGATGGAAGACCTAGAAATAGGTCCCTACTATAATATTCTGCCTCCTAGCTCTAATTGACTTTATTCCGTTTCATATGTTTCAACCAGTTGTCTGCTAGTTGTAAAACCTTCA
Organism: Natator depressus; assembly: GCF_965152275.1. Lineage (NCBI taxonomy): Eukaryota > Metazoa > Chordata > Testudines > Cheloniidae > Natator > Natator depressus. The sequence goes on along the minus strand of NC_134241.1, from coordinate 87,958,384 downwards.
GCTGGCAATTAAAGAGTCAATCAAGGTAAATACTGTAGTCAAAAATTTCATTAACTAATCTTTCATACCTAATCTATTCAGTAACAGTTTACTGGGGTTTCTTTATCCAAGGCAATTCCATGGTTTCCTAGCAACCTCATTTCTTGGGAATTTTTGGGTTAAATATACTAATGCATTTTCATTTCTATATGCAAGTTAAAATCCAGGAAGCAAAAGCATAGTAAAGGATAACTCCTATATAAAGAACCAAGGTGAAAATATCTTAAATAGGTAAAGATTAAATTACTATTTAAAAACCCTATTAAAAGCACATTCAAAATTAAAACGATTCAAAACCTAATAAAAGCAAATATTTTACCTATGTAGCTAACATCTACTTTGATAATTAATACAGAAATAACTTTAAAAATCTAATTTATTTTCACCATTTATTTTATTTGCTAGCCATTTTCATTTCAGTCAGTTTGCACAGTGAGGGAAGACTGTTTCCAAAGAAGGTTTACAATGTAATTTTCTGACTCTTGCAGTACTGTTGCTTTGCAAATGAAAGAGGGTAATATTTAACCCAGAACAGAACTGTTGTCATTGGAGTTAAAAAACAACAACCTGGAAACATTTTGATTGATCTCAGATTTTCAAATCTTGTTTGAAGTTGTCATATGGGCTAATAGTAAAGATATCAGAATCTTGTGACAGGGTTTCAGAGTAGCAGCCGTGTAAGTCTGTATTCGCAAAAAGAAAAGGAGTACTTTTTAGAGACTAACAAATTTATTTGATCATAAGCTTTCGTGAGCTACAGCTCACTTCATTGGATGAAGTGAGCTGTAGCTCATGAAAGCTTATGCTCAAATAAATTTGTTAGTCTCTAAAGAATCTTGTGATATCTTTCAATACTTTCATCAAGCTATCACCCATTAAGAGGATGCAGGGATATTTTGTGTGTTGGTTCCCAGCAATAAATGACTTCTAAGAATCTTCTAACATTTGTACACTGGCGCTGATCCAGCTGAAAAACACCTTTTGTGGCTCATGGCTATGGCATTTTATATGGGGCCATGATCTATGCTGCCAGAAACCATTTGTAATTCAGATAAGACAGAGTATACCTCATGCCTCCAGCTGATGGCCACTACTTTTTCATCCCAATTAACATATATGGCCATCAGGCTCCTGAGAGTGAGTTAGTATTCTTGGTTGCATCCCTTATGTCATAATAAAGGAGTTGGTGTGTGTCGTGTTTACTAAGAAAGTATGGGCCTTTAGTTCAAAGCAGATTCTCCCTCGCTTAAAGGTATATGTCAGATTCAAGCAGTACAATAAATAGAGGGGTCCTGACCTGAAATATTTTTTCTCTCTTTCATTAAATACAGTAGATTCCGCTCAAAGGCAACCTGGATGTTAACAACTTCTGGTTAATAGCAACGTTTTGTAGAAATGAATCCTGTCCTGTTGACTTGAATGTTAATGGGAGTCAGGTATTTGCAAAGGTATGCCACTTACAAACATTGTTTGGGTGAAAGACCACAGCTCTACGCCAGTTTGTGGGGCTGCAGCCCAAGAAGGAATGCTGAGTTGATTTAGACTCAAATGTAGAGTGTGGGTACAGGATATACCACACATCCAAAGTTACACAGCAAACCTTTTCTTTTATACACACTTGCACATTACATTGCACTTACTATACAATACATTACATGTTTTGGGATTGGCATGGTCACTTTGCAGAAACCAATCCCTGTACATCATGCTCTGTCCAAGCACTATCCATACATTACTTACTCTTTACCTCATCTTACATTCCAGGCTTATCTTATTCATTGTTATCTTGTCCATTGTAAGTGGTTCCCTGGGTGTTCCTCCTTATCTTCCCTAGTACAGACATTGTTTCCAGTTGCTGGTGCATTTACGTATCTTAGCACAAACACTCAGTTTTTAGCCTGTGGACCTAGTTACTGCCCTAATCCTGTCTTCCAAGAAATGAGGTCTCCCCCATGTTTAATTACTCATGTTAAGTCAGGCCTACATTTCATTGCTTTATATATACAAATTTGTTTTATTTGTATTTTATTGTTTTGGTTTTTAAAATTTGTATTATTTAGTAATACATTTTAAAGATTATAGTGGTGGTAATTATTCAAATTCTTATAAATACTGCGCTTAAAGTATGAACCAGGGGTGCAAGCTTACTTATTTTTATATAGCCCACCAGGGTGTAATTTTATATTATAAGCTTGCTTTGCTTTTAAAGCATTTTTTGTTAATTTTTTCTTTGCTTTTAAAAAAAACTAGTATAAAGTATATTTATTACCACAGGAAATTTAGGCAGAATTAAGTGAAACAGAATATAGGCCAATTAAAATAACATTTCCTGATCCAAACCACAAGTGGGTTTTTTAGCCACCACACAATACTTACTATTACTAGCATATGCAGTGTTAGTGTCATTAGCAAGACTGCATATTACCAGCATAGGCATTTTTTACTTTACCAGAGTTCTAGCATTTCAACCATACTGTGCAATTTGGAGACTGTTCCCCCAGAGTGAACCCGAGTGCCAGCAGCTTTGTCTGTAAGACATTATACTTGCACATGTAAGTGTCCTACAGATGCAAAGAGCAGTGCAAGTCTGGGGCTTTTCAGACCTCGCATTGTTTTGCAACAGAATTTGAGGAGGGTGGATTGCAGTAGTTTTACATTTAACTTCATGGTATTGGACCCTTGTTAACTTTCAGTGAAGCTCAGCTGATTGCGAGAGCTCCAGGGCCCCTGATTGCCTCCAGATTCCTGTCCTCTGGTTCCCTTGCCTGAACCTGACCTCCTGGTATCCCGACTTGGCTTGACTCTTGGTAACTGACTCTTGATCCCTGTCTTCCATTTTATCTCTCAATTCTGATCGCCTGGTGTTCCAGCCCAGCCTGATTACTGCCAATGGACTCCTGGCCTCTGGGGACCAAGCCACCCACACTCTTGCCCTGACAAAAATACATTGGTGAAAAAGTTTTAAATGCTAGAAATCCTGATTATAATTTTTATCTGTTACTGTTGATTCTTCTTCTTTGTATGGCTAGAAACAGTACTGTTCGATGTCCAAGTCTATGTTGGCAATCCAGCTCATTGCTTTAGGTGACATGGAGCAAATGTCAGAGGATACCACCAGTATATGATCTTTTGGAACATTGATTGATGAGACATTCTGTAGTGTGAAGTCTGTTTCTGCAGTCAGAAATAGGATTGTGTCCCAGTCCCCATTTGCCATGTGGTATGTGAATGCAATTCAAAGTGGACCATATTTTTCATGGGAGTGAACCACCACCGGATTCTTTGGTTGGGTCCTTGGTGAGAATGGTATCCTTCCACCTTGCTCGCTGTTGACCTATGTGAGAGAACCCTGAGTCTTCGAGCTCTTGCACTACAAGCTAAAAAGGTTGTGAGTCAGAATGTCAATATATGAATTAGGTGTTCAAGTACTGGAAGATCCTTTTTCTCTCTAATATAATGGGACTCTCGAAGGAGTCGCCTGTCACAGTGAGTTTGGGGTGGGTAAATGTGTGCCAGTATAGGAAGCCATGGTTATGGCATTGATTTTATTGTGGCTGTAATGATCCGTGTGGCAATGTGAAATTGACGATTGACAACTGATGTGTGGGAACTGTGTGTCCAGATGGGTGAGCAGTATTCTGCAGTAGAGTAGACAATGGCCAGTGAAAAGAGCTGTAGAGTTTTTGAAGTGGCTGCCTAACCAATTCCTGAAAGTTTATGCAGGAGATTTACCCACACCTTTGTGTCATGGATATTTTTCAGGTGCTGGTGGTATGTGAGGCTTCAGTCTAATGTCACACAAACTTATTTTGGAGGGGGATAGTGTCACGTCTGCTGGTGACAGAAATCCATGTGCTATTTTGCGCTAGCCTTTTGCTTGAGATTGAATGCTGACATGACAGTCTCAATGAGGTTTGGTTTTAGCTACCAATATAAGAAAAATACTTCCATGGTTTTAAGATTTTTGGTTAGGGTTTGTTCTATGCTAGGTAAGTCCCATGCCTGTGTAGTCACAGCAATGTCATCAGCATAGGCAAATTTCCGTGGTGGTGGTGATTGAGGAAGGCCACCAGTGTAAATATTAAACAAGATCAGTGCTAGGACTGATCCCTATGGGATGCCATATTTAAGAGTGCATGGTCTCTTGACCTGGTCACCAAGATTGATAAGAACTTCTCAGAAGAATTTTATGTACATATGTTTGTATCTGTTGATTACATATCATACATGGGGAGTAAATATTTGTAAGAATCTCACTTACCTAGATTCCTTTACATTGATGTAAGCTAAAATTTTCGGAACTGCCCAAGTCTCATTTTGAAAAGAAACTTAAGACATATTTAGCCTATCTAATTGACAGTTTACTGTTCGTTTCTCCTTTGTTCCGTTCTGTTTTTGTCTTGCTGTACTATTTTTAACATTAAGCTTCTTTAAATGATACTCATTTATTTTTTCCCTCTTTCCAGTTCTTTTTCTACACTTTTTTCTTTTAAATGTGTATGCTTGGCTTTAGACTAGCAATGTGAATCACAAATATGAAGATTATCAGCATTCGATTATGTAATGCAATATCATGCACAGTGAAGGAATTTATTTTAAATAATAATTATACAATGTATTCATTCACAAAATTAAATGTACATCCTGACAATTTTCTTTCCTTGGGCCTGCCATATATTCTGAAAGTTCATTGGTGTGCACGGAGGATGGAATGCTGGTTTTATCAAAGACTTTTCCTGCTTGGTCATTAACATTATTTCAGTGTGTATTTATTGTGAGTTTGTTTTTCCTTGGCTTTGTTTTGAATTAAGGGAAGAAAGACATCTCTGAAGGAAGATTACAAAATGCACATTATTACCTGAAAGACTCTTTGATAAGTCCTGTAGCAGCAATGAAGCAGTGTATTTTTATGTGCAAGATCCATCTCTGTAGGAAATTACAGGAGGCAATATATTGGAGTACAGATTTCTTTGTTTCCAGGCGGAATCCCACAGAATGTCACGAGTCTCTTCCTGCCAGCAAATTCACAGTTCAGTGGCCTCCATTGTATGCATTTAGGTAGATCTTTTAGAACATGTTTTATTTGCCTAATACACTAAGAACACCCACACAGAAGTCATTCTGGATTACTTGGTAAACACTGTATATATTCAAAATGTTTAGACTACATATTATTAACCTGATAGGTTGCAATGGCTTATTTTCAGTCATTCTGCTATGTTGAATATATAATTAATTTTAAAACATTACAAGTAGTAAATAAAGGAGACATGTATGGAGTACATCAGTATTTGATCTCACATCAGCCTTTAGTAGGATTGTTTTACTTAATGGCAGTATGATGTAAAAAAATGTGCCTAGTGTTCATTTCATTTCCTGATTTAACGGAATACCATTTGTATGTGTTTATATAGAGAACGACAGTGGGCATGGAAATCAGTCTTGCTCCCTTGAATGCCAATGGGAGTTTTGCCATGGAATTCGATGGGAGTAGTATTAGTTCCTAATTGTACATTACAATTTATTTAAAAAAAAAATACCGAGTAACCCCACAAATTTCATTTCCAAAACATAGTTGAATTCTTGTGTATGTCTGAAGTGCATATGCTATTGACTGACAGCTTTTTGATAGTCGTTGTCCGTAAAGAGTAGACAAGTGTCCACATCACAAAACCCACCACTACAGTCAACAAACACTGTTTGGTGTTGATTTCAGCACAGAAGCCAAGGGCTGAATGACCCTCTCAATCCTAAATGTTGTCCTTCCAGGGCAGAGTTGAGGCATTAGAGGTAAGGTACTGTGGGTGCATTGCCATTGACTTGGCTGAAAAAGAGAGAACTTTAGTAGGAAAAGTAGAAAGCATTAGTCAAAGCTTGTCAATCAGTCCCCGTTCACTAGCATTAAAAACATTTAAAGCACTGTGGGCCTGAAAGCTAACTTGCCAAATGTGATGACTCAGGAGTGAGCTGCACCTGTGGACGCTTCCTCAATCTCTGCTGTGGGCACTGCCTCCAAGTGACAGGCCTCTACCTGAACTCTGTGGTTCACCCGTCTTCAGACCAAACCACAAGGCTTCAATACCGCCTATTCCTACCATCCTCCCACTGATACAGAGTGAGGTCCTTGCAGTCCCTCATGAGGGCATCCTTGGGGAGAGGTTCTGCCACCTTCACCTTCATCTCTTTCTGCGTAGAACCCGACAGTCCTACAATTCTTAAACTGGATCCTGGCATGGCAGCCGCTCAGTTTCCAACTGTGTTACCATGACAGGCCCAAGGACAATTGGTACATACAAGACACTCCTCGTCAGGTGCCTGTGACTGGCAGCTGATTAAAGTGACTTTAAACAGCTTTTCTCAAACAGATGTATTGTCTGTTTGCCCAAAGGTATACAGCAAGCAGGGAGAAAGGGTTAACCTCACAAAAGGCTCACATGCCTGGGCTTGCCTGCAGCTCATAACCTCTCTCAAAGCTTAGGTGATCCTGCCTAGCCATTGCCTTCGTTCCACAGCCCTGCTGCATGCTCTACCTATATCAGTATCACTCCCAAGAAGCTGCCCCCAGCCCCTCCTCCTTTTCCTCTAGACAGGGGTTTTTAACTGCTTAATGTTCTTTTTTGTCTTGGAAAAATAGGCATTTCACCCTTCTGGTGACAGGCAGGTAGGGATTTTCCAAGGTCTAGCTCACCCGTTGTTTCTCTTAAGAACCTATGGTACTCTCTTTCAAGATACCTTCTTTCTGTCATTCTTATGTTTCCTGCTTGCTCCTCCTGAACAGCCTCCTTTGGGCTAACTCTGTGCAATTAGCTAGAATAATTATCAAGCAGGTAAACCAAGGCACATATGTTCCTACAAAATAATACAGATTTCTCCCTTGTTCCGCACTCCAAGTTAAAGACCAGAATTATTATTTTTATGGCTAAACTACCAGTATAAGCTCCTGAAGGTTAGGCAATGGAATTTGCAGTTCAGGGTTTTCTAGACTAGCATGAATACATCATAATAATATTGCATTTGTTTTCTATTAATATATTTGAGATTAAAACTCCCAAGGGCACTGATTCTTGGCTTTGTCTGAAGAATGGACGGGTGTGAAAACGTGTGTTCTCTTCCTGATCCTGTGCCAGCCTGGTTCTATGGCTTAAGTTAGAGCATCCAGAGGCTTCATATCATCTTTGTTCTCTAATTGCTTTATTTAGTGAGAAATGATAGATGTGAAAAGTTTGTATGAGCCATTGAGGGTTTGCACAGATCTACTTCATTCTATAAAATAATGTGGCCTACGTATATACTGATTTGGCAGAGAGAAAGTGTGTCGCAGTCAACAGAAATGACTTTCCAGAGGCTTGTCAACTGTAATCTGACTTCTTTTTTTTTTTTTTTTTAAGTATTGCTCCAGTATACTGTACACTTGCTCAGGCTAAACCAACTGTTCATGCTTATATTAGCAGCACACTCATGAAAAATAAATATGATAGACCACAAACCAGCACTCAGTTTTAATGAGTTTCTTGTTTAGAATATTACAGTGCCATGGATTGGAAAAGCAGAGCTCACAGTAAACTTTAAGGATGTTGATGAGAAGTCATGAATATTGCATTTATTTTCAATAGTGATTTCGTGCCATGAGTAGTCCTGCCATTTTTCTGTGAGTTACTGTTACTTTTCACTGAAGAAAGATATATTTGTGGGTTCCCAAAATATCAGTGATCTGTCTGCTTTCATTTTACATTGATCATGGTGTGTGGCTTCCAATCTCGCATGGGAATGAATAGTCTAAACTTGAAAGAAAATTATCCAATAACAAAATATATTCTAAGTCTTCACAAAATGAGAACTATAAAATTAATGGTGAAAGAGACTACAGCAGATCTAATTATCCCAGGAGCATATTTGCCCAATACAATTTACAATAGTATTTTCAGGGTTTCTTTCCCCCACATGTACCTTTGTGTTTCAGTTACATCTGAGTCTGCTAATTCTTTAGTGATGATAATTTATGAATGTCTAACAGATGTGGATGAGTCATATACAGTGTGGCTTCAGGACAGTGGTCATATCATCAAAGATGATACGGTCACATGCGGCCAGCTTGTTAGTACCGTAATACCTTTGTGAATTATGCCACTGGATCCTTGCATGATTCATGTTTGCTAGGCAAGGTGGAACCAGCATTTAGTCTGTGGAGAGAGGAAAGTATAAGCATCCCTTGTTTACAACATTATTTTTGCATTTTTATTTAGCATGATGGCTCAGATCTCAGAGAACAGCTGCACTGGCCTTCCCAGCCATGGCTTGGTCTCATTTGTAAACTGAAGAGGCAGGTGAAAAACATTGAATTGGCTTTGTGCCCTGTCAATTTAAAGAGAGCCCCTTGTGGCAAAGGACATAGGTCAAATACATACATATATGAAAGGAAACCACTTAAATACCTGGAAGTGTCATATATATGATATGACGTGATTTTTCATAGTTTCTGCTTTACCTCACCAGTGCTACTAATACCTTTCTTTATGAAAGATTTTTTTTTACTTATCTGAGATTTAATAGGATTGCCTTAGGTTTTCATTGATTTCTCCCCCTCCCCCCCCCATTGGATATTCATTCTACTCTGTGTGGCAGACATCTAGATGAGTAATTTTTATCCAAATAGAACATTTTTGCAACATGCATAAACCTGAAAACTGCATCAGTGCACAACTCCAGATGCCCTGTGTTTTAACTCTGTGTTTAATTTTTTAAAGCTTATTATAAATGTGCAATTGTCATGGTTGTTTAGCTCTTATTTTCTCTCATAACCTGCAATGTACAGTTTATATTACTTTGCAGTAATGAAAAATAATTGTAATTATGAAAAGTAGATTCTAATTAAAGCAAGAGCAATAGATCTGGTACTACTGCTCTAAGCTGTAATTCTCTCCTATTACATGACTTTCGTACTTTTGATATTAATGAATGAAATCTGTCTGAGTGCTAAACTCCAATAAATGAATGTCACAGACTTAAAATAATAACATGAAATGTTATATTTTATTATAGGCTTCTGTCTAAGTACCTTTACTAAATTTAAATTAAAATAATCTGTGCTTTTCAGTGCTACTGAAGTGTGACTATGCCCAATTACCTTTTAGTCTTCATGGTCTATATGATGAGGTGTTCACCCCACACTTGCCCTGAAAGGGTTAAGGCATCTTGAGAAAGGGGCTAATTAACCCAATAGGCCACAGCTGAGAGGAATCAAGTGGCTAAGCAATTCCTTGACTGAGGGAGGGAGCCCAGCTGGGGAAGAAGGAGCTGGTCATGGTCTATTGCCCAGATCACTAGACAGGGAGTCAGTGACCTGGATTCTGTTTCCAGCTCTGCCATTATTGTTTGTGTGATTTTAGGCAAGTTACTTAACTTCTTTGTGCCTCAGTTTCCTCACTTCTAAATGGAGTTACAGTGGTTCTCCACCTTTAAGTGTCTTGAATCTTTAGATTAAAGGGCTCCAAAATGATAGGTGAGGTTTTCAAAAATGCTTAAGGGAGTTAGACACTCCGTTTACACGGACTTCCAGTAGGAGTTGGGCACCTTTATCTCTTAGATGCTTTTAAAATCGCACCCACTATGTAAGACTTAATGGTGGGATTTTCAAAGGATTTAAGGAACCTCAAGTCCTCCTGACTTTTTCAGGAGGACTTATTGCCCCTAAGGGAGTCAGGCACCCAACTTCTATTTAAATTCAATGGGGGTTAAGTGCCTACCTCCCTTAGGCCCCTTTGAAAATGCCGGCCTGTGATCCTAAGTCACTTAGTCACTTTTAAAAATTCTACCCTAAAACACTGGAGAGACAAGGTGGGTGAGGTAATATCTTTTATTGGTACAACTTCTGTTGGTGAAAGAGACAAGCTTTTGCGCTACACTGCTCTTCTGCAGGTCATCTTCAGCTCTGTATAGCTCAAAAGCTCATCTCTCTCACCACCAGAAGCTGCTCCAGTAAAAGATATTTCCTCACCCACCTTGTGTCTCTAATATGAATGTTAAAAAGCACAGGCTGACTCTGGGGGTGAGGTTTTCCAAAGTAGCTAAGGGAGTTAGGAGCACAAGGCCCATTCAAAGTCAGTAAGACTTCTGCTCCTAACTTCCTTAAATGCTTTGGAAAATCCCATTCTACACCAACAGATTCAAATAGCAATTTAAAACCAACCACATAGTGGTCCATAAGGTACCATCGTATTTCCCTACACTTAGACTAGGGGATACATACAATACTACAGGCAGGGAGGTGCACTACCTGTTGGTAAATTGACTTTTAAATCGTGGCCAAGATGGCTGATGAATGCAAGGTGTAGAGTATGTTCAATAGGGACACAGCCCTGATTCATTATAGCACGTGAGCATTAGCTGAATAGGGATGGATTTATAAACACATGCCGAAGTGCTTTGCTGAATTGGGGCCACCGTGGCTGATGGTTCCCAGAGCAATGTTCACAAGTGTCTGAGCTTTCCTACGGGAAGGCCTTCAGCTGTGGAATTCCATTCTGCCAGAAGCCAGGGGCAGCTAGTGTCTTAACACCTTTAGGGCTCAGGTGTAATATCGCTCTGTTTGCACAAACCTTTCTGCAACGAAGGTGGCTGCTGCAGCATAGGCTTGGCAAAATTACTCCCAAAGATCAAGAACAAGAATAACTCCCACTTGAAAATGTTACATAACTAAGGGAGAGGTAAGGATTTGATCATTTGTAACAGAAACAATGCTTTCTTAGTATATAGCAGGCCCCAGATTCTCTGATGCTGGGTGCATTGGAGGGGTCTCGTTTAAATATTTACTGTCAGTACACGAGGTTCTGCTAAGGTTAGTCAGGTCTTTTTAGCCTTCACTAACACATCCCAAATGTTGCTGGTAGATAGAGCTTTGTTACTATTAGTCATTTATGGGATGATGTTCATAGTAAAAGCAATCCCAGCTCTTACCGAAATCAATGGAAGCTGCTCATGCTCAGCTTCTTTTGAAAATTAGGCCATTAATCTTTAACTGAAAATGAAAAGTTGGCAGAAGCACAAGACAGTACTAGCCACAGTAAGTCATTTGTTTCAGTTTTGAAGTCTGCATGGGGGGAAAGGCAGAATAAATAAATACTTGAAAAAAATACATTTTAAACCATTTGTTGTTAATAATAATAAAAAAAAAGTAGGTGAATTATTCATGTAAGGCTGAAATTCCATTGAGGGGTGACTGTGAGATTAATAAAGCAGTCAAGCTTGCTAATGTCATTAGAAACCCCTCCCCCTTCTCTGGAATTACCGCCATGTACAATTAGATGAACATTAATCTATATGTTACTATTTTCATTAGCAAAAATGATCTTTAACATATTTGTTTCTGTGGCACTACAGGTTCTATTAATTGGACTGAATTTCCAGGTAATGTCAAGAACAAGAAAAATTTCTCTGTTGCTCTACAAATAAAAATGTGTTCCATTTGGTCAAGAAACCTTTTCAGGTCATTTTTAACTAAAGAACCACGTAGAGTAGGTTGACATAGCCCAGGAACACTTCCCACATAATGCAATTAAAGATCGAGCCAAATGTTCAGATTCTGGTGTAATTTGGTGTATTATAAATATTACAGACAAGGGCTATTTGCATACTTCAAGTCCAGGTTCAGTTTCTGAACACCCTTATATTTGTGGATGTTCAGATTTGGGGGTTTGATACAGGGCCATTTCTCATTGAAATCACGCATTTCAGAAAGAAACTGGCCTTATTTTTGATAATGATTTTGTAAAATTACACAATATTAAAGACCATTAAACTTGCTAATATTTACCTATTTTTTTCTTTTAAGAGGTTTACTGACCAGTGTCTTAGTTATCACTTCTCTCTGCCCTTCCTTGCATCCTGACCTGGAGCAAGAGAATTTACCACTGTCATGTGCAGCTGTGGACAGGTGTAGAGAATGAACCCTGGGAAAAGAACCTTCTTAAATAAATGCCAATACCATAACTGAAATCTGCACAGAGATACTGGTGGGGGACTATGCCCTTCAGCTCTCCGAACTTTGGGACCTTTGCTTGCTGTATGTTTTAGTAGTGTATTTCTTCTGTGAATGTGTATTGGGATGTCCCTGGTGGTGCAAGTAGGGTGGTATGGTCTGGTACGCTGTACCAATAAGCTATTTATAACCGGCACGGCGTACTGGAAAGACACAGGAGGAACAGAACATGGGGCAGCCTGATGCAGGCAGCTCCTCCGGTGCGACTGAACCGCCCCCAGCCCTTCCACGCAGGAGCTGCTGGTGTGGGGGCACCCGGTGACCTCATGCTCTGCTCCTTTGACCGCTGCGGTTCCCAGGGCAGGTTTCAGACACGCTGGCAACCGAGCCCCACACTAGCAGCTCCTCTGGCATGGCTGTACCGCCCCCAGCCCTGTCCTCCGGCGGGGCTGCTGTACAGACCCTAGACAGGACTCAGGAGACGCAGCTGCGTGGAAGGGTTGGGGGCAGTACAGCCATGCTGAAGGAGCTGCCGTTGTGGGGCTCAATTGCCAGCGTGTCTGAAAAAAATATTCACTGTTGTCAGAGGGAACTGGTTTGAAGCTCTTCTGCTGGCAAATCCCGAAGCAGGTGCGACTCTGTGAGCCGGCTATTGTTGCAGAAACAAAGCCCTCCTCTTCTCTTAGTGCCGTGTCCACCCACTGGGAGTGCTCTCTCCGCCCCTCTCCTTCCCCCCAGTAACATGGGATGGATCATGGGGAGTGGAGGGGGAGAGCGTGGGGCCCTGGGCTGGGAGGCAGGGCAGTGGCACGTGGGGGTCATGTAGGGAGGTCACATGTGTCTCCTGCATGTCCCCCTTTAGCCGGTGCAGCGTACTGGTGAGAAATGAATTCTACTTGCACCACTGGATGTCCCCAGCCCAGAAGCCCTCCACCTCAGTGAGACAGCTTTTCACCACCTTTGCTTTTCTTCTTCAGGCCTTTTGCTCTGTTTTAACCTACCCAGTATCTCCCAACGATCACCATTGCTTTCTGAAATGAAACACCGGACAATGACACTGTTATATGTAGGTTCCTCCCTTTGTGTTTCTTTCATTTAAACGAGGCCTGTTCACGCTCTTCCTTTCTCTTATGCAAAGTGACTCTCTTATTTTTATATAAAGACTTTCTAGTGCTATAAATCAGGTTTTGTGCCACTGGCTCTGATTTGTGGGCTGTCCAGTAACGTTTTCATGCAAATTGACTGGTTTATTCTGGCATCAGTGCATAAGTGAAACACCCATTTATGTTAATAGTAATGCTCCTGTATCTCCAGGAGCATGTAACTCAATATACGCTCGTGGTTAGAGTAGGAAAAATGAGGAGGTTGAGCTTTCCATTACTCAAAGCAAAATACTTTTCACATCACCTGTTTCCTCATATGTATCCTCTGTGACAACTAGTGCAGGTTTGTATCTCTGCAAATAGTTTGCCTCTTCGTAAGTTATAGAACTCTATTCAATTATTATTTCTAAGAAACTCTTTTAGTGCTGAATGGATGTGGGTGTGGTACTAGGGCTCAATCCAATTCCTGCTTAGGTCAATGGGAGTGTTTTCATTGACATCAGCGGGGGCTAGATTGGGTCTTTAATGAGGCATTCCTTTTAGGTGGGAGAAAAGTGGGTTGTTTCCCATCATGTTCAGGAGACTGGATCCACAATGTGCATTTTGTTATTACAGTCATTTTCAGGGGGGAGAGAGAGAAATGAGAATTTAATGTTGAATCATCTCTTTTGGGAAAAGTAGTGGCATATGGTGCCATTAATTTGCATTTGTAATTTGTATTGCTGGTTGGTCATTTTGCATTCTCCTCTCCTGTCACTAAGATTGAACATGGGGGCAGGGGGACAGGTAATGGCCAAACAATCATACTTTGACATTTGGAAAGGTCACCATTTTTTAGTAAACTACTATATCTTATTAGATACACAGGAGGCATTAAGATTCTGATATCTCATTCTTATGACATGGATTGTAACAAGAACAGAAGATGGCACTTTATGAATTCCTTTATGTGATGATTATAAATTGTATTAGCATAATTAATCCTTGTTGCCATTTTAAGGGGTCTATTTCCTGTGGCTGAAAATGCTTCTCATGCAGAAATCCTTACAGCCACCTCTGGAGACGGGCAATGGCAAATCCTCTCCCTCACGCTCCCCGGCCAGATCTGAACCAATTGGGAGCATGGCTTCACCCTCTCAGGTGAAGAGGCAGGAAGTCCAACTGTCTCCATGCAGAGACTTTCACAAGGGTAAAGGGTCTCCTGCGAGATCCTTACCCTCAGTGCTGACAGCGCCAAAGGCAGGTGCCTCCAACCCTCCCAGCACCTCAGCCATGGCTCCCGCGGAGCGCAGAGGCAGAGACCGAACTTCCTGTGCCGGGAAGGTCGCCTCGGCACTGGTCCCCTCGGCACCGAAAATAGACCCAGTGCCGATAGCACGCTCTGCCCCGGTGCCGACAAGATAGCAGCAGCAGACCTCCCGCAGGGCGCCTACAAGCGACCCGCGGCACTGGGAAAAGCCAAACAGAAGTCCTCATGCGCTTCTGAGCACAGATCTCGCTCAGCGGAATTACAGCCCAGGGAGCAGCAACAACAGTTCCTCAGTCAGGACGACCTCTCAGTGGCAGCTGAGCCTAACTTTCCACTCCTGGACACACAGTGCTCACTCTTTGACCAGCTGCTCTCCCCGCCTGACCTGGCTACCTTTACTGACAGCGAGCCTGATATACAGCAGCAGGTGGAGTTCTCCCCACCTGCCTCTCCTCCACCAGAACCTTTTTTGCACCTCAGGCCACGGCTCACAATCGCCAGTCTCAGTTTCCCTACTTCCCTACAAAGTTCGCTCTTCTCATAAATGAAGCACTCCTAGAACCAGCAGACGCTCTGTGGCAGACCCCAGCCTCTATCTTATCGACTTGCAAAAAGGCTGAATGTAAATATTACGTTCCTGCTAAGGACGTAGACTTCTTATTCTCTTGTCATGGATGCAGCGATACATGGGACGAAACAGCCGCACTACTGGCCCACCCCGCAAGTCAAGGACCTCAAATGCCTTGAGCTCTTGGGACGCAAGGTTTATACCTCCTCCACTCTGCAATTCAGAATTGCAAACTATTCCGCCCTACTTGCAAGCTACAACTTCGATAACTATAATAAACTCTTTGATTTTACCTCTCATATCCCAGAGGACAGGAGAGCAGACTTCACGTCAGTCCTCGTTGAGGGCCAATTGGTCTCCAGAATGGCCCTACAAGCATCTCTAGACATGGTGGACACAGCAGCCCACACTACCGCAAATGCAGTGGTTATGCACAGATCTTCCTGGCTCTCTGCATCCGGTATCCCCAAGACCTGCAGATCAAAGTGGAGGACCTCCCCTTTGATAAAGATAAACTCTTTTCCAAGAAAACCAGCAAAGTCCTTCACACCATGAAAGACTCTAGAGCGACCCTGCATACCCTGGGCATTTACCCATCTCTTCCCAGGAGACAATGGTATAAACCTTATCAGAGGCCATGCACACAACAGTATCACCTGCCTCAGCCCAGATCATACAATATTCCCAGGAATCGCGCTAGACCTCCTAGGCGCAGACAAAACCAAGTACAAACAGCTACCTTCCACTCATAGGGAAATAAACAACAATTTTGAAGCGTTGGTCGAGGGTCTGCACAACCACGCCGTAACTCCACTGCCTATTTGCCCATTTGGCCACTGCCTCCAGGTTTTCCACCATGCCTGGCAGGAGATTACACAGGACCCTTGGGTCCTGGAAATAGTTCAGTCCGGTTACTCCATCCCTTTTATATCCTACCCTCCTATCCTTCCCCGTCCCTCTTCAGGGACCCCTTTCACGAGCACCTACTTCGCATAGATGTGGCTTATCTTCTACAGGTAGGTGCAATGAACCTGTGCCAACACAACATTGAGGAAAAGGGTTCTACTCCCACTACTTTCTGTCCCAGAAAAAGACCAGGGGCTGGAGGCCTATACTAGACCTATGCTGACTGGACAAATTCATAAGGGTACAGAAATTCAAGATGATCACACTGGACACAATAATACCTGCGCTGGAGCAAGGGGACTGGTTCACAGCCCTCGACCTACAGGATGCCTATTTTCACATATCCATTCATCCAGCCCACAGACGCTTCCTACAATTCACACTCGGACACAGCCATTTTCAATACAGGGTACTCCCTTTCGAACTCTCCACAGCACTGAGAGTATTCTCCAAGACCCTAGCCGTAGTTGTGGCCCACCTCCACAGACACGGGATTTTATACTTTTTCCCATGTAGACGATTGCCTCATCAAAGGCAACTCATATAACGAGACGCTACAAGCTACCCATTTCGCCATCTCCTTCTTCCACAGCTTAGGCCTGCAAATAAACGTCCAAAAATCCACCCTGACACCTACACAGCAGATTGAATTCATTGGAGCTCACCTGGACTCCATTTGAACCAGAGCCTCATTCCCACACAACAGATTCCTTGCTATCACACATCTCATACGCATGCTCTCTGTTCATCCCAGGATACAGACAAGACTTTGCCTACAGCTCCTTGGCCACATGGCAGCCACCACCTTCGTGGTCAAGTACTCCATGCTGCACATGAGATGTCTTCAGGTTTGGCTCAATTCCAACTATAAACCCAGCAGGCACAGCCTCTGTATGCCGCTGACTCCTCCAGCGAACATACTAGCTTCCCTACAATGGTGGTCAAGACCAGAGAACCACTGCATGGGTGTTCCCTTCCAGCAATGATCCCTGACGCTCATGCTCACCACGGATGCTTCCCTGATCGGTTGGGGAGCGCATCTGGGGGAACACACGGCACAAGGCCGCGGGTCCATGCTAGAGACGTGTCTACACATAAATCTCCTAGAGCTCAGAGCAGTGAGACAAGCCTGCCTTCACTTTCTTCCCCTCATAAAGAACAAGTCTATCCAGGTCCTAACGAACAATATAGCATGTATGTTTCACATCAACAGACGGGGGGAGCACGATCACACTCCCCTGCATGGAGGCCATCTGGTTGTGGAATTGGTGCATACAACACCATATACAAATTACTGCTTCTTACCTACCCAGCTGTCACAACACTACTGCCGACGCACTCAGCAGACACTTCTCCACAGAACATGAATGGGAATTGCACCCCACGATACTACAACAGCTCTTCTCCCACTCGGGCACCTCATCGATAGACCTCTTTGCCACAACCCAGAATCGCAAATGCCACCTATTTTGCTCCAGAGCGGGATTCGGGACTGCATCCCTAGGAGATGCATTCCTCATCCCATGGAACAACTCTCTCATGTACACCTTTCCACCGATCCCTCTGATACGCAGGGTTCTACGCAAGATCAGAGACGACAAGGGTCAGGTCATACTTATTACCCCGGCTTGGCCGAGACAGACATCCTTACCTGCTCCATATGTCCACCCGTCCTCCACGGACTCTCCCCAGCAGACCAGATCTGCTTTCTCAGGACAACGGGCAGATTTTTCACCGTCAGCTCCAGAAACTCCACTTGACAGTGTGGTTCCTTCATGGTTCCAGACCCACGAACTAGTCTGTTCCGAGCAAGTCCGGTATGTCCTTCTGCATAGCAGAAAAGACTCCACTCGCAAAACTCACCTGCAGAAGTGGAAGTGCTTCTCCCTGTGGTGCTCACATAAACACTTACACCCCATATTGTGACCCTCCCTAACATCCTAGACTACCTTTTGAAACTAAAACAGGATGGACTCTCGCTCAGCTCCATCAGAATACACCTCATGGCCCTCACCACCTTCCATGATTTGTTAGATGGCTATTCACTCTTTGCCCACCCCACTATAAAACGCTTTCTCACGGGCCTACAAAATCTCTACCCTGAGATTCATCCATCGGCAGCTGCATGGAATCTCAATCTTGTTCTTCGCCGTCTTATGAAACCTCCATTCGAGCCCTTAGCTACCTCATCTCTTCTTCATGTCCACGAAGGTAGTTTTCTTGGTTGCTATAACATCAGCAAGGAGAATAGGGGAAATAAGCGCCCTGATGGCCTACCCTCCCTACACAACCTTTTCTAAAGACAAAGTTACCGTGCGACCACACCCTAAATTTCTCCCTAAGGTGGTGTCCACCTTAACCAACCAATATATTTACCTACATTCTATCCCAAACCTCATGAGACTCTGCATGAGGCAACTCTGCATACCCTTGATGTCAGATGAGCAATTGCCTTCCATTTAGACAGGACTAAACCATTTCATAAATTCTCGCGACTATTTGTCTCCTCTACCGAGAGATCGAAGGGTGTGGCTATCTCTAAACCACGCCTTTCCAAGTGGATCTCTGACTACATCAGATCCTGTTACCACACTCAGAATGCTCAATCGCCTGAAGGCATCAGAACTCATTCTACTCGAGCTATGTCAATATCCGTTGCCTTCCTCCATAATGTACCTAATTCCTGATATCTCTAAGGTGGCCACGTGGTCATCTAAACACACATTTACCAAACACTGTGCTATCGTGCAGGATACCACGGCAGACACCATAGTAAGCCATACAGTACTGTCTACAGTACTCACTGCCGCAACTCCAAAGTCCCACCAGCCATAGTGGGTATTGCTTCACATTCACCTGGAGTGGAGCACCCACAGGGACAGCACTTGAAAAAGAAGACAAAGTTACTCACCTTGCAGTAACTGAGGTTCTTCGAGTGTCCCTGTGGGTCCTCCACTCCCCGCCCGCCTCCCCTCTACTTTGGAGTACTATTCTGGCTTCTCCACGGTAGAGAAGGAACTGAGGGGACTGCAGGACCCGCGCACTCAGGCAGACTCTAACGAGACCGTGAGACAGCAGCTGAATGCGTGCGTCCCGAACAAGCACTGTTACCGAAGATCTCCGATCAATGGCGCCAGGACGCACTGTCACCTGGAGTGGAGCACCCACAGGGGGACACATCTCGAAGAACCTCAGTTACTGCAAGGTGAGTAACTTTCTTTTCTCTGGTCAGAAGACTGTGACTCTGATTCAGCAAAACACTTAAGCACGTGTTTTTAACTTTAAGGGCACGTGTAATTTAATCCTTATTCAGCAAAGCACTTCAGTGTGCTTAAATTCCATTGACTTGTCCATTCTTTGACTGTGATGCTTAAGTGCAAAAGATGGGACTTTTGAAAGCACCTAAGTCCTTTAGGTGCTAATAAATCTTACACCCTAAATCTTCTAACATTTTGCATTTGTATAATAGGTCCAAGCTCAGTGGGTTTAAACTCTTCCTATTACAGTCCCAGGAGGAGATACTATCAGGGAAATTGCTAAGCAAACAGATAATTTTATTCCATTATTACAGTGGGCTAGATCTGTACAGCCAGTTGTGCCTCTGTTGCCTTCCCCTTCAGTCTAGGAGTCCCACTATCAGGGGCAGTTCATCACTTGCAACAGCTGAATGGTCTCCATAGTGTTCTGCCTTGGCTGTCTATTTAGTATTCACCAGAAGATCTAGTTTAGTTTAGTTTGCAACCAGCAGGTCTGATTTGGGGAGTGAGGCTGTTGAAGATTCAAATGGGGAATAGGGGTAGAATATCGCTGTCTCCTGTCACTTACCTTTGGCTCATTTATTTGATTCAGCTACAAAATGTCATTACATTTTCTTTTATTTAAAATAGTTTGTTATAATTTTGTTTCAATAATAAATCAATGTACATTTTAATCAAAAAGACATGATGGGAGTACAATAAATTTTACCATTCCAAAATATTTACACAAGGGAAAAGAAAATTTGTCAGAAGCAAGTCCACTAATCACCAGAGGGTGAAAAAGACAGCCTAAACATCACTAACCATTTCCCATCCAGGAAATCATTTTTCCTTTATGGTAATACATCTCATCCACACTTTACTTAAATCACAAATAAACAATTAACCACCGATATGTATACTCCTTATGGAAAAGCTCAGTATAATGTAATAGAAAATGATAACCTTTTTATAGATTTGACACTGTTCTAAAGAACTAAGAAATAATTATTCATAATCAGGCAGGATAGAATTAACCTATACATGTTCAACCAGACCATAAAAATCCTCCTCATTAAGCAAATTCTCGCACTCAGTAGTTTTATTTATATTTTTTAATGATTGATCTTGGTTTCTCTTCTTGATTTTTGCCACCAGTACCATTACATCCTCTTGCTCCATGTCCTGTATTGTGATTCCTAATTCCTTTGGTTTCTGATACACACATGCTGGATCAAAATCTTTATTTACAATTTAGCAATTTTATTACATATCCGACACAAAGGTGTTGCAGCCTCCTGACAGTTTTTCTTAATTGGTACATGATTAACTGAAAAGATCGCTCCCAAGAAACCTGCACCAATTAAAATCCATGGCAAACATTCTTTGGGCCTGATTAAGCTATTTGACTGGTGTGAATTAAGAATAACTCCACTGATCACTGGAGTCACTGTGGTACAAAACTGGTGAAAGTGAGAAGAATCAGACCCTTTGACTTCACTGGAAGGAGTACTTGGGTGAAATCCTGACTGCACTGTCGCCAATGGGAGTTTTGCCATTGATTTCAATGGGAACAGGATTTAACCCCTGGTCTCTACGGGTATGTCTACACTGCAGGTAGATACCCAAAGCTGGCCCATGCAACTGGGGCTTGGGATAAGGGGCTGTTTAACTGCAGTGTATACATTTAGGGTCTGGCTGGAGCCCGGGCTCTAGGATCCTGCAAGGTGGCATGGGCCAGCCACAGTGGGCTAATTGCCATGTACACATAACCTTAACTGCTAAATTATCAATTAATTTAGCAAGGTTTTGCAGTGAACATTTGAATTATGTGAAAGAAAAATCTGTTTCAAAGGTGACTGAGTTTAGAACAAAATAAAATCAAACACGCATGAGTATTCATGTTAATGCAATCGTATACTTATATTTTGATCTCTTAGCCTGATGCAACCAGACCAGAGTTCCTTGACATTTATATGAGATAATCACAGATGGGCAAGCCCAAAACAAGTTTGGATTTGAAAATGGATGAAACTAAGGCTCTTATTCAACATTTTGAGCATAATTAGTAAATCTGCATTGTTATATTGTTCAGTTTAGCAACACTATGCAAAACAATAGGCTTACTTTTCTGTAAACAGAATTGGTTAAATGTAGATATAATTGACTTATAAGTTCTTACTTTGATTTCACAATAAAATACACATTAGAACCTGAGATTTCTGTAGTAAGGATAAGGAAAATGAGATTTGGTGGTATCAGAATGTATTTTTCTCTTTGCTTTCCATGTTGCAAAATGTTGTTAGTTTATTGAGGATATTCACAGCAGATCATAGATGGCATGCTTCAGTTTTCTGAAGTCTTCTAAATGAATAAATGTTACTTCGTACATCTCATATTCCTTTATCACTTTGCCTTTATTTTTCATTTAAGGACTTTTTCCTCCTGGTTAACAACATAGCCAAGTCCAACCATATTATTTTAATGGGTCAGGTAATGATATTGCTGTGGTTGGTAGAAGAGATTTATTGTTTTAATTCATCTGAAGGTTTATTATTGCAATAATTGAGCTAAGTGCATTTTCATTGTGTACTATTGCTAATAAAATTGTTGTGCTTTAACATCATGGTGGCTTAAAATAGCTAGACCTTGGGCCTAATTACAGAGTTTTCTTTTGCTTAAGAGTCTGATCAAGGAAGGTTGAAAGGGTTTGTTTCCAAGGAAACAAATGCACTGCACTTTCATTGCATAAAATGCTTCCTGTAAGACAATTCCATAAGCAGGCTCCAGGGAGAGAGAGTGTCATAACTAAACTGTGGTGTTTGGAGCATTTTCTAAAAACATTTGGTTTTGTGTTTCCCTGAAACGATGGTAGTATACTTGCATAACAACTATTTGTGCATTATTATTTTTTAAAAAGCAACAGTTAGATGATTACTAATTATGGGATCTTAAAACTCATCGCCCTGCCTGGAAGATGTTTCTTTTGTTTATTATATTAAAAATACAGTGTTGCCTTGCCTGCGTGTGCATATGTACATACAGCTGATGTAAACATGTTTGAAGGAATGTGCAATGTTATAAGTGTATTTGTATGTTATACGTGTACTTCTCAGGGTACCCAGGACTGTGAGTCACTGTGTTACCCCAGCTTCCAGCAAGAGAGAGATTTTGTTTTGTTTTTTTGGTGATAGCTGGATTTCAGCTCCCTGACACTGCCAAGCCTTCAGTTGCTCAAGCACTTTCCTCTGGGCTTATGCCAGCCCTAATCCCCTTGCAGGTTAACACTAGGTGCACCCCAGTCTCCAAGTTCCAAACTCCTGTCACTGGACATTCATAGTAATTAACAGGTAAGCTGCCCCCAAACACACAGTGTATATACAGTTTGATTCATACAAATCAGGATCAGCTCTGTTAACTCAACACGATAATGTAATCTACTTATAGTGAAAACAAATATAAATTTATTAATAAAGATTAAGATTTGAGAGAGAGAGAGCAAGGATAAGGAGAACAATAGGTTACATGTAAAGCAAAAGGCATAACACACTTCATAGAGTCCAAGCTTAACTTTTAATAGGCTACAATTCTTGTCTAAAGCAAATTCTCACCTAAAGCAATCTCCCAGCATCACTAGCCCACATAGCCAGGATCCAGTGTTCATGAACGCACAAAGCTCAGTGAAGGGTAAACAAGGTGTCCTATAAAAGGCTGCTAATAGGGAGCTGGGAAGAAAGGACAAAGACAGGCTGAGCCAGGGGAGGGAAAGCCACATTGCAGTGGGGCTAGCTCCTGTGGTGGGTCCCTGGAGCAAGGGGCTAGGGCCTCAGGGACGCAGCCCCTCTAGGAGGAGAGCAGAGCCAGCCAAGGCTAGGAAGCTTTCAGGAGCTGGAGTGCAAGAGAGTCCTAGGAGGAGTGGCCCTGAAGCCTGTCGGCAAGGATTCAATTAAGACTGTGTTCTGTTTGTTAACTTCTGTGGAAATAAACCTCCTTGACTGTGATTGGGTGTGGCAGTGCATGCTTTGGAGCTGGGGAGAAGCAATGGCTCTGGTGATATGGTGTTTTAGGTGCAATGACTTTGTAAGGCCTGGTAGGAGTTGCTGACACAGAGTAGTGGACCCATTGCCAGATATCACCAGTGCTCCTCTGTGTCACTGTATTATATCATCCTAAACCATTGAAGATAGCCTATTGCACTCATCTACCATTTTTATTATGCTCCCAGCTTCTACATTTTGCCTTTATTTGCCATAAAAGTGTGTCAGGTGGGGTAACTTTTCCAGCATGGTTTTAGAAGCAATGTTTTTGAGCATTCCTTGGTACTGCTACTGATCTCTGTAACAGTGTGCTCTTTGCACATACTGTGTGCTCTGTTGTGAAATTGATGAGAGGTGTGAAATGAGTAACTGGAGTGCTAAGAATGTGGACAGGGAATGACACATTTTGGGTGTGTTGTTTTTTCTTTTGAAACCCTGGATTATCAGATTAGGCTGCAGTTTTATTTTGGCAGGAGAGGGAGACAAAGATATGATCAGGAATTTATAGTGAATTGGCCAAATCTAACTGGGATAAGATTCAGTTTAGATAAACTCAAGGTAATGCACTTAAAGAAAAGTAGCAACTTGCAAAAGTTTATTTTTAAGGCAGGGGAAATACTTCTTAAGAGCCTATTTGCCCTGTAGTTCAGAAACTATATTGCTTAGAGAGCAGGGTCTGTCTGTGATTGTAGATAGAAAGTTAAATGTATGCACTCAGTGTGGTGCTGCAACAAAAGACTATTCTGGGATGTATTTACAGACCTTTTGTGTGTAGGTCCGGGAAAAGAATAAAACATCCCCCCAAAAAATCAATATACGGCAACAAAAATGATGAAAGGATTCGATGTTATGATAGATAATCTTACAACCCAAAGGAAGATCCCATGCTGCTTCACAAGCTACTGTACTTGCAGCACCTCTGAGACAGAAGACATTGCAGTGCAGCCTAAGTATGGGCAGGAGGGATATTTTGGCCATGGATATAGGGGCAAACTGCTGTACTTATGAAAAATGCCACAGAATCTTTAGTGTCCACACAGAGCAAGCAGCTGTTCATTTTTAAGATCTCAGCTAAAGACATACACACACACACACAGAGGGAAATTAACAGTTTCCTCTGATGAGGAGAGGAGAAGGGAATTCACAGTTTAGAAGTAGGCAACATGCTGGAGAAAGGTTATTCACAGTGGCCAGTAGTTGTAAAATGAGTAGTAAGGACCTGAAAAGAAAAATGTAGGTTATACATTGAATAAATATGCTTTTAACAGTGAGGGCAGTTAGGCAATAGAACAAGAGATGGAGGGTTGTGCATAAGGCACTCTTCTGAGAGGTGTTCAAGAATAGATAAACACTGGAGGGAGAAGGGAGACTTGCACAGGAAAATCCTTCTTCCTCACTAGAGCCGGGACTAGGCGTGATCTAATGTGTCTCTTTCAGCCCTCTC
The DNA here is from genome assembly GCF_965152275.1 of Natator depressus. Lineage (NCBI taxonomy): Eukaryota > Metazoa > Chordata > Testudines > Cheloniidae > Natator > Natator depressus. The sequence continues at coordinate 87,933,828 of NC_134241.1, read as the reverse complement.
GTCTAGGATTCTAGAAAACCCCTTACATTTGTCTGTCTTTCAGATTCTGCTATTGAATAGTCAGTGATAAGAACTCTGGTCTTTGTTGTAACAAATCGCTACTGAAACCAATGGATACTGACCCATCCTCATCACCCTGACCCATGTCTTAGGACTGGGGCTAGGAAATAAAGCACACTCTCTTGCCAGCAGTTCTGTGTCTCATCTTTATTACACTACACTCTTGCTGTAGATTAATAAGCATATATCATTAAATACATTTTAACAGTGTTGCTGATCGTTTTTTAAATAAAATTAATTTACAAGAACAAAATGTGCAAAACAGAAATGTGCTTTCAGGATATAGCTTTTCCAGACTTTATAATAGATGTACATATTTTTTTAATTTGGTAAAGTTTGCAACATATCAAAAATATTTCCCAGTTTTCCTCCAAAGTATTTGCCAAGCAAAACTCAGAAGTTTCACCCAACTGAGACAGTGAAACTTTGTGTTGTGGGGTTTGTTTGGGTTTTTTTTTAAGTCTACTGTAATTGGGGATTAGAGGATTGATTGGAGGATCAGGGATTGTTGCTACTGGTGTTTAGATTCTGTGGTGACAGGCACTAGGTTGGGGTGGGCAAACGTTTTGGCCCGAGGGCCATACTGGGGTTGCGAAACGGTATGGAAGGTTGGGTAAGGAAGGCTGTGCCTTCACAAACAGCCTGGTCCCCGCCCCCTATCCACCCCCTCCCACTTCCCACCCCCTGACTGCTCCCCTCAAAACCCCCAACCCATCCAACCCCCCCTGCTCCTTGTCCCCTGACCACCCCCTCCTGGGGCCCCCCCACCCCTAACTGCCCCCCCCGGGACCCCACCCTCTATCCAACCCTCCCTGTCCCCTGACTGCCCCGAGCCCTATCCACACCCCTGCCCCCTGACAGGCCCCCCCAGGACCCCTGATACATCCAACCCCCTACTCCTTGTCCCCGACCACCCCCTCCCAGGACCCCACCCCCATCCAACCCCTCCACTCCCTGTCTCCTGACCGCCCCGAACCTGCGCCCCATCCAACTGCTCCCTGTCCCCTGACTGCCCCCCCGGGATCTCCCTGTCCCATTATCCAACCCTCCGCCCCATTACCATGCCGCTCAGAGTGGCAGGACAGGCTTATTGGAAAGCCTGGGAGGTGGGTGGGTACAAGCCGCGCTTCCTGTGCGGCAGTGTGGCTGCGGTGGAGGGGCGATAGGGGGCTAGCCTCCCCTGCCGGGAGTTCAGGGGCCGGGCAGGACGGTCCCACGGGCCGGATGTGGCCCGCGGGCCATAGTTTGCCCACCTCTGCACTAGGTGAAAGCCCAAGGCTTCTTCTAGACTGAGAATTATACACTGCTCCACTGGTACTAGCAATGACAAGTTAACTAGAGTTAACTGGGCACAGATTTTTGGTACCACTGCATTGTCAAAACCTCTTCAGTTTACATATAAACAACAAAGTGGTAAAAATGCCAGTAACCTGTTTCTACTGGTGGTTATGCCTTTCTCAGCGGAACTGCTCTGGTGCTAATACAGCAGTGGGAGACTTCCCCAACTTGCTAGTGGAGACAAGCCCTTATATCCCTGTGTTAATTGTTCTCTGATTTAGAACCAACCCAATCTTGCAATCTGATCTCTAAGACAGATCTATGGGCCCACGGAGAGTGTATACATGTTTCTAGTGAGCACATTTTTAAATTTAAACATTACTTTTAAGGTTTCCTAGAATGCCTTTAAAAGATTGAAATGCTCTCTATAAGTAAGTTGGTAAAATATGGTTACTTTAAAACTTCTCACTAGAGCCATAAAACCTTTATTACAGTTTTTCAGAAAGTTGCTTTTCTTCATAACTAATTGGCAGTATCTTCTTCTATTATGTGTATGTGATTCTTAATACCTGCTTTCATTAATCATTCTGTCTGCAGTACACAGTTTCTAAGGAAAGGTTCAAACAGAAGGTTCAAACAGCAGAACTGTACAACTGTCAGATCAAAATACAGTATAAAGAAAAATAAACATTGCATTAAAATATAAAGTAGTGGCTGAGATTATAAAAGATTTTTACCAAGACCCTGTCTATTGGGTCACATCAGAGAACAGATTAAATAGTGACAGAGAATAAAAATGTGAGAACAAAAATGAAATGTGAAGGATATATATGAAAATGCAAAGAATGGCACCATTAGAATGGCACTATAACAATTAGATACAGTGCTCCTGCCAGCTAATTCCTAAGTTATTATCTTCAAAAACCCTAGAGTTTTCAGGTGCCTAAGTAGTCCCTGGAATCATGGTTAAAGTTTCCTCACCCCACCCCATCCCACCCCACCCTCCCCCCAAAAAATCTGAAATGGCGCCCTGGGTGAGCCAGGAGGGCCATGGGCTCTGGCAAGATGCAGGCCCCATGTGACAGCGCGAAGCCCGCCTTCAGCCACATGCCAAGCATCAGGCACCACAAGCCACACCAGCAGCGCAGAAAGGTGCAATACACCATATACCATGCCACTCTTCTGCACTGCTGCTGCTGGTGGTGGCATTGCCTTCAGAGCTGGGTGCCCGGCCAGCACCTGTCAGTATCAGGCCACCCTGCCAGTTCTTAATTTGTGCCAGGGCTGAGCTCTAGCCTCTGGCATCTCTTTCAATACAAATTAAACACTGGGGGAGGCAGCGGGGCCCAGAGGTGATGGGGAGGCGGGAAGCCCAGTGAGCCCATGGGGGCCAGGAGTGATGGGGGGCACCAAAATACAAGTTCACCCAGGGTGCCATTTTCCCTAAGGTCAGCCCTGATGTAATGTGTGCCATGTTATTTTTATATCTTTCTAGTTTTTAATCAAAATGTCATGCGGTATCAAATCAAAATCTTACAGATGTCTAAGTGTATCATTTCAGCACTTCTATTATCTTTATCAACAAAACTAATAATGTCATTAAAAAAAAGATATCAAGTTAGTTTGACGAGGATCTCATTTCCATAAACCCATGTTGATTTACATTAATTACATTACCCTCCTTTAGTTCTTTATTAAGTGAGTTCCGCACTGGCTGCTCCATTTTCTTGCTCAGGATCAGTGTCAGACTGACAGACCTATAATTACCTGTCATACTGTTTACGCTTTTTAAAAATTGGCACTGCATAGCTTTTTTCCAGACTTCTGGAACTTTCCCGGTGTTCTAAGACTTACTGAAAATGAACTTAATGGTCCAGCGAACTCCTCAGACAGCTCTTTTAAAACTCTTGCATTCAAGTTATCCAGACCTTCTGATTTAAAAATATCTAACTTTAGTAGCTTCTGTTTAACATTCTCCAGTGATGATAATGGAATACAAAGAGTGTTATCGCCATATGATGAGACTATATAATATTTTCCCCCATTACAAAACAATGTTTGTTGAACATTTCTGCCTTTCTTGCATTATTATTGATAATTCTACCATTTCCAACTAGTAATGAACCAATACCATTGTCAGGATTCTTTCTGAAATCAGTGAGATTTACATGCATGATGGTCTGGTAAAATGATCGATCCCATTGTTTGTAACTGAACTAAATTATAGCATCCAGAGTGAATAAAGCTCAAGGAAACACTTCAGCAGAGTCTGAATGAAGAAAACTAGACACAAAAATATGTTTAGTGCAGATAATGATGCTGAGATAATGCAACTGACACTGAGTTCACAGTATTTGGAAACTTCCCTTCAAGCATGGGATCAGATTGAAAAAATGCAGTTCACTCCCTGCCTATTTGTGTTTTTTAGCCATTGTACCAGATTTAATAAATTTAGAAAAAATTAAGAAATATTTTCAGCCACCTATATTTGTCTTCAGATGAAATTTAGAGCCAGATGTGGGGAAGGTTGGGGAAGGGAGAAGTAAAGGAGTAATTTAGTCATCTTGGATGCTGGCTACTCTCCTTTTTGCTCTTCTCAGGAAATAGCTCCATAAGTACTGCATTCACAAATTGTCATCTACTTGTATTAATACAAAAAGCCATAATGTAAAAATGTCAGTTCTTGAGTCAAGTAGATATAAAAGCCAATGCTCTTGAGGACGGCAGCTTAAAGATGCTAGGAAAAAAAGAAAGTGTTGAGGGTTATGCGTCGTATTTCTATGGGCTGTGTTAAAGTGGCAGTGGCTTTTTTTCTTTACATAAATTGCACTTACACCACAGAGTAATTGAAAGCCACAGAAGCACAGTGTTCAAGACTACATTACTGTTCCTGGTTCTGGCCGTTGTGCCTATTGGTGATCAAAAATGCAAGGGAAGTTGTTATGCAGCATAAAAATTACAACGCCAACCTTTGCAAAATTGCGTGCCTAAAATTAGTCTATTCAAAGCTGCATAGAGGCATCTTAAATAAGTGGCCTGATTAAAGTTGATGGGACCTTGTGGATATTCAGCATCCCTAGATATCATGTCATTTATTTAGGTACCTAAATATAAAACAAACTTTAGGCACCTGGGTTTGAAAACTTTGGCTTAAATTTTAGGGCCAAATCTGGTGGTACCATCTTGAGAACCACTCTGGTAGAGGGGGATAGTTCAGGTGAATGCCACATGCCAGCTGTTGTAGGGACTGGGAAGCATCACAGTAGATGATGGATAGCCTAACTGCTCTTACCTAATTACTCTAGCGTTTCTCCTCTCTAACTGCATATCGTTTTTATGGAAATACTCCAAAAATATAAGGAATCGTAGGTTAAAAAGTATTACTAGTACTGGATTTTTTTTTGTGAGTTATTTGATTTAACCACATCCAGAAAGCAGCAATCAATGTTTCTTTAGAAAAGGACGAAGTTTATAATACCTGCATCTCAAAAATCTGAAGGATAGAGAGCTAATAAATATCATTTCATGCTGAAAACTCATTTTGAAATATTCGTGGTAGTTTCCCCTTCGATCAGATGAATGGTTGTTATGATTGGTTTAGTCACTTAGAATACCGCAGTGGAAACTACACATCCCCTGCAGCATCTCTTACAAAAATTGCTTTGTGAAAGCTTTGAGATTTTTGAAGTATCCAAAAGGAAACATACAGTTAAATATCCCTAGAGAGGCAATAAAAATGTGGAACAAAATATAATCCAGATGGAAACCTGCTCAGTGCGTGTATAGTTTTTACATACAGTACATTGATAACTTGAATATTTTGGTTTTCTGTTACCAAGAATGTGCATGAAAGAGATTTCATCATATATACTGTTGACATAAAATATATAAAAACTCTCTCATAATTAATAGTAAGCCAAATCAATATTAAGACATGTAGAAGATGGTCACAAAGAGCATAGCTCTCTCTTCTGAAATATCCATAAACCAGCTCTTATCATAGATTCATTATGTTACTTCCTGTTGGAAGCCTCACAACTGTGTTCTTTGCAGGGTTAGAGACGGGTACAGTTTTGGTTCGTTTTTCTTTTTTCTGACAGTTTCACATGCTTCTTGTACATCATATTCTTGACTATACGCCAGCTATTCATAACAGTCAAAATTAAATCGCAGAGGTTTCACCTGCCCTGACATGTACCGCTAACGTTTCCTGTTTGCTTTCTGGATTAACATTTCTGCTTTCTGTATCATCTTAAATCTGCTGTGAAGGCAAGAGAGAGAGTTGGCTGTCATACTCTGTGATGGGTTGGTGAGCAATGGTTTCCCTATGACATTAACCCAAATGTTTGCAGTACCATGACACAAACTGAATAATCCATCCTGTAGGAAAGAGTCCTTTATCTAAGACTGGTGATGTTACATTTTCTCCTATCTTTATTTCTACATTGTTTCCGAACAATTGTAGTTCAGCCCTTTCTCATGTTTTTTGTAACCTATACAATCAAAACATGTAATAGGCTTCTTTCTGTAATATAGTAGTAGCCACTGGCCAGCCCTCCTTAAAAGAAAACGTTTCTAATTTAAATGCTGTATTACTGGGATTCAGTACAATAAAATAACTGAATCCTGCATTTGATCCATGCGGGGTTTCTTTTGACTCCAGTAATCAGGTGCATGCATCCTAAGAATATGCCCCTACATTTATAATATAAGCCAATTTATAATGCATGCTAATAGACAAAAACCCTCTTAAAATGACTCTACGTTTTCTGTGCCAAATGTCTGGTACTTAATGGCGTTTTGTAAAAAAATGGCATTCTAATTGGATTCAGGGGAACATGAGCACACAAGTGAATGTCCCCAGGTCATCCTGCTTCCTTGCCTGCATTCATCTTAATGAATTCTGACATAATACAGGAAAAAGAGGTGACACTTTTAATTGATATGCCATAATACTGTCGCAGTATTTATTTTGTTATAGCACTATCCTAGTCTATAATACGATCATATTTGTTTTTAATGCTCAATATAAAAGCATGTAATAACACATGGAAAATACATATGAGCCATAATTCATATAATTAAAATCAGTTTTCCCCACAAATGTGTTATGTATTGGAATTTTGGCTTAAGGTCAATCATGAATTTTATTAAGGATGAAAGTAAATATGAGGCTAGAGGAGCCACTTCCTTGAGGATAATAACTATATTATGGGGTTGCTGTTGTAATTTCATAGGTAAACTTGAATTGAGTTTTGCGCTTAAAGGGATTTGACATCTTTGTGTATGAAAAATCCAGTGCATCCTCATCAAAGTTATACACTTAGTCTGATAATAGTATAATATATATACTACATATTGTATAGAATAGACTTTATCATTTACAAGTAAATCTGGTATTTAGTGTAGGAGTTATGTCATCTCTGCCTCTTGTGGTGCTAGACTTGAGAACAGCCATTGTGCCCAGCTTTTGTGCAGAAGTGGGAAGAATGGTGTAGTCTCCTTGCACACCCTCACAGGACTGGGCACAACTGTAAAGTACTTTGTGATCCATCTGAAGGTCAGGTCACCATTACAAATTGGGAAATCATTTTTGTTTTGTGGTTTTGAATGTTGTTTTTACTGAGAAAGCAAAATTCAGGAGCAGCTTTAATGTAAATGCTAAGTGAAAAGCTACTGTGTGCAGTACGCTTGGGTCTGTTATAGCTGGCCTAATTTTAATTCTGCCCATTTGAAAATTGTTTTATTTAGGGGAGCATAAACTCACTTTGCACAGGTGTAAATGACTTTGCCAGGTGCAAGGCAGTGGAAAAGCAAACCCTGAATATTCTACCTGACGGTTAAATGAAGAGCCATCTGCATTGGCAAGAGACAGCAGTGCAGCCTATCCCTAATGAATACATACCTGTAATTATGCTTGCTGGCTGCTACAGTCCAACACTCACTTTCTTTATCTTAGACATGAATTCCTCAGGGATCCTCCTGTATATGCAACACAGTTTATTCTGTACCAAATCTAATTTCTTTTCAGAGTAGATACTTTCATGGCACACTAATTACTTGCAGGTTTCAAGCAGGTGAAGTATATTTTGTTTGTGGAAAAGCAATTTCAAAATTCTAAAAAAATAGACTCATCATGGAATTTATATTTGACTCAAATGCAAAGCTTATTCTAAATTGATGTATTCTATGTTCTGATAATTTAAAACATTTTAAAAATCAGTGATATTTTAGATACAGCCTTTTTAATATTTAATGGAACATTTTAGTGTTATAATGTGTCAACCTGTAATGTAATGTACTTAGAACTGTTTAGTCAGTCTTATGTGCACACTGTTTTGGGGGAAGAGCATTTGAATTGCAAATCACTATTTTTGCATTATTAATCAGTTTGACCAGTCATAATGAATGAATGAAAGGAGCCTGCATGGATGAGTAGTTCATTTGGTCCACAGGCAATCTCATCCTTTTCCAAATCAATACATGCCATTGTACTCCACAAACCAGCCTTTGTTTGTTGCCTATAACAAAGAACCATGTTAACATTTGCAAAGGGGACAATAACACTTGGCAGAATATCCACTGAAATATCCAGGAGCAGCATTATGTTGCTTATGAATGATCTGATCTAGAATTTAGTATATTTTAATTTGTGGCACAGCTGGACAGATCTAAAACCATGAAAGTCATTCAGATTATTACCTGGTATGTCTGAATAATATCTTGATCATTCTAATGTTAAAACCAGATAGGAAAACACAAGTATTTCTCTATAAATCCTCATTATGTTTTCTTTTTAAAATATATATGTGCTTTTGAGGCACCTCAAGGTGTTCAGCCAATCACATCACTCAATCAGCTGAGCATTCCATGACGGCCTTGCAAAACTGAGCTCATCCACTTGCATAGGGCAAGAAACCTGGTTTGATCAGCAATTAAAATACCATTAATTTTTTTAAATTTTCATCAACATGCTAAAGGGTTGAAGAATGCTTGTGTGAACACCTGTATTGGTAAAATATTAGGATGGTATTTTTACAATGCAGTTCTTCTGCCTCTTTTCCAAAAGGAGTGTAGCCTTCAAATAGATGGCTGTGGACTATTCATAATCATTCAGAGGTGGGGAAAATTTGTTGACGTTTTGATTAACAAATTTAAAAGAGTGCTCTCTGTTTATGTTAATTGGGATGTTCAGTGACTTCTCTCTTGTTGTAAAAGTGGAGTCGTAGTCTTAGGTAGGGTAAGACTGAACTTTGCCTTTTCCTCGTGCTCCTTTTTTTGGTTTTGAAAATCTGTAAGTGGGTGCTTATATAAGTTGTGCATCTGGTTTATTATACAATATCAAATCACTTTGTCAGAATAATCTTTTCTATACATTTTCAAGGAACCCAGTGTTGTGGTGTCTTGGCCCCAATCTGGTGGTAGCTGGCGGGTTTAATAGCATGCACCCAACTAAAAGGATATTTGAAAAACTATTATAAATCCGCATGCTCATGTTCCACTTCTTCAACCGATGCAGAATGTAACATTTCAAAAAGGCAGGCTGGATCATGGTCTACACTATTGTTCTATCTAGGGTCTGTAAAGAATCCACATACTTCTTTCACATCACAGTCTTTGCTGCTGGGTTAGGCTCTCCGAGGCTGAAGAGGCCCTGTAGAAACTTATCACAGGACATATTTGCCAAGGCTTTCTACTGGCTCAAAATCTACTCTTTCCACTTTTTCTAGAGCTGCAGTAGCCACTTAATTCTGTCTCTGATAGTGAAACTGTTAAAATGGTGCCTGTGGCATCCAGGAAACCAAGTGAAGAAAAAACCAAAAAGTTTTTTAAACTTAGGGTATGTCTACAACAAAATTATGTTGACCTAAGTTACATCCACATATAGCCACAACAGTAATTAAATTGCTTTTATGTGTCAACACTACACTCCTTGTGTTGGCAGTGCTCATCCTCACTACCTGCATTTGCATCGATGCAGAGAGCAGTACACTGTGGGTAGCTAGCCCACTGTGCAACTTGCCACCGTCTAGCGCTGGGTGTTTTGGGAACAGTTTGCAATGCCTCGTGGGGGCAAATGAGTTGTGCAGGCGTGACTGGGAACATGATTTCACCACCCCATAATGCAGTTTTCTCCTTTCCATAATTTTTATCTGCATCCCATAATGTTTTGCGCCTCTTTTCAAAAGCCCCACAAACCCACTCATCGACCATCTCTGCATGGATCCTGCATAACTCTGCACTATTGTGATCAGCGTTGCAAGCACAGGGCACTTGATCCTGCAGTATTTGCAGAGCTGCCAGAAGAGCCGTGGGGAACATGACAATTCCGGGGAGGCTAGCTTGCTGTGGGACCTAGAAAGAAACAATTCAAAGTTGTTGGTGGCATTCACAGAGCAGCTGCAGACCATGGAGCTCTGGTTCTCGGCCCAAGAAACAAGCACTGACTGGTGGGACTGCATCGTTATACAGGTATGGGATGATGAACAGTGGCTGCAGAACTTCCAGATGTGCAAGTTCATGTTCCTAGATCTGTGTGCAGACCGTGCCCCAGCCCACCAGCACAGGGACACCAAAATGAGATCTGAACTGACATTGGAGAAGTGAGTGGTGATCGCTGTGTGGAAGCTTGAAATACCAGATTGCTACCAATCAGTCAGGAATCAATTTGGAGGTGGGAAATCCACGTTGGGGGTTGCTGTGATGCAAGTGCACAGGTCCATTCATTGTGTCTGGACGCTCAAAGGACTCTGACTCTGGGCAATGTGCAGGACATAGTGGATGGTTTTGCAGCATTGGAGTTCCTGAACTGCAGTGGGGTGATAGATGGCACACTTATTTCTATTTTGGCACCAGAGTACATCAACAGAAAGGGCTACTATTCTATGGTATTGCGAGCACTGGTGGATCACCAGGGACATTTTACCAACATCAACATGTGCTGGTCAGGGAAGGTGCATGACGCACGCATCTTTAGGAACACAGAGCTGTTCAGGAAGCTGCAAGCAGGAACTTTCTTTCCAGACCAAAGGATTACTATTGCATATGTTGAAATGCCAATAGAGATGCAGCCTGACTATCCCTTATTCCTGTGGCTCATGAAGCCATACACCGGCCACCTTGACAGCAGCAAAGAGCACTTCAACTACAGGCTCAGCAGGTGCAGAATGACAGTTGAATGCCTTTGGCCACTTGAAAGGCTGTTGGTGCTGTCTACTCATGAGATTAGTCTTCAGTGAAAAAAATCCAAATGGTTATAGCTGTCTGCTGTGTTATTCATAATATCTGTTAAGTAAAGGGGGAAAAGTTTCCACATTAGTGGAGGGTGGGAGTAGAGGTGGAGCAGCTGTCTGCTGATTTTCAGCAGCCAGATACCAGAGCTATAAGAAGAGCTCAACCCGGAGCTATTCAGCTCAGGGAGCCTTTGAAAGACCATTTTAACAATGAGCCACAGTAGTGTGTATTGCTTTAGTGTGCTCTGCCTGGCATTGCTTTTTTTGCACCCAGGTATGAACCTTGTAATGAGTGCTGTGTGTGTAGTATTATAACATTGCAAATGCACCTATTGCTATTATCTGTGAGTGATGTCAGCCCCAGCCAGCATATGTTGTCAACTGATAAATATGAATTAAGTTTCCATAAATAGACTTTTTTCCAAACCCATGCAAACAGACATATTTATAACTGAATGAAACTTTATAAATACAGGGGAAAGAACTTTTGAAGGGGAAAGAACAGTCACTTCTATTTCACAAACACATACACCAACCGTGTCACTCACAGGTCAGTGTATGTGCAGCTGTGATTGCCTGTAGTCTCCCTGGGTGGATTGGTAGGGGTAGTGCAGCGTCCCCAGATGCCACATGGAATGTGGGACTGGGGGTAGGGTGTAGGGAGGTCCCAGAATGCAGTTCTCTATGGGCTGCGGAGGGAGGCGAGCATGGGATTGTTGAACCTGAAGGTCAACAAGAGTCTCCAGCACCGTCTGTTTGCCGCTTGAGAAGTGTTTCCATCTCCTGCTGCTTGTCTCTCTCCTTTTCCAGTGTCTTTCTCCTCTCCACTGTACCCCTGTCCATGAGGGTGATCCTCCAAGCCCTGTGCTCAGTTTCCGAAGCAGAAGAGACTTGCCAGATCTCTTGGAACATGTCATCCTGCATCCTCTTCCTTCTCCTTCTTATCTAGCTGAGCCGCTCCATGTTTCCATCAGCAAAAGATCCGATGCATGGAGGTACTATTGTGAGTGTATTCACAAGATAAATGGAAACTAGGTGTACAGAACTCATTCCCCTTGACCTACACGTGGCCTGCAGTTGTGGGAATTGGGTATTGTGGGCATGGGAAAGTGTCCTACCACTGTGGAAGAAATAAGGCAGCCCTCCCCATAAACTTTTGGCGGAGGATTGCAGACTACCTTCAGGAAAGTTTCTTCGAGATCTCTATGGAGGATTCATGGGACATACCAGTGCACATAAACAAACTGTTCTTTGCAGAGCTCCTTCTGCCTAACTGTATCGGGGAATGAGAAGCAGATAGCAACTCTACCTCTGTTGGTTGTTTCACTACCTCTTCTAGCATAAGTAAAAAAAAGAATAAATCAACAGATGTGCACCTGAAATTTCAAAGCAAACTGCATAGTTACCAGAGGTGCCTTCCCCTGCATCAGGCTCACCTGAGCTGGATTGTAGGGACTGGCTGGACTGTCCAGGAGTCAAAAACAGGTCCTGGCTTGGTGTGCCATTGCATCCCCTCCGGTTACCTGTCCCCCATACTCCTCCTCCTCTTCCTCCTTGTCACTGTTCATGGTGGGGGCCTGTGACTGCTGCTCCCCCAAAGTATCTCTGGCGCTCTTGGGGGTGGGATCTCCGCCAAGGATGACATGCAGCTCTTTGTAAAAGCGGCAGGTCTGTGGCTCCACACAAGAGGAACTGTTAGCCTCCCTTTCCTTCTGATACACCTACTGCAGCTCCTTGGCTTTCACACGCCAACTGTGGGTCTCTCTTGTAGCCCTTCTCCTCCATGTCCTGCTCCATGTCTGCTCATAGGTATTAACATTTCTATGGCTGCTCTGGAGCTGTGCCAGCTCAGCCTCTTCTCCCCACAGACCCAGAAGATCCAGTATCTCCTGTGTACTCCAAGCAGGGGCGTGTCTGCAGTGCGTAGCCAGCATGGTCAGTTGGGCTCTTGCTAGGTGTGCTGGAGAGTTGGTAGGTGAGCTCTCTATGCAGGAAATTTCAAAAATTTGCTGGGCTTTGAAGGGGAGGGGTGTGTACTTGGCCACCGGGCAGCAGAATTCAAAACCGTGACCAGAGCGGTCATGGTGGGGCATTGTGGGACACCTCCTGGAGGCCACTAAAACCAACATAAGTAATGCAGTGTCTACACTGGCACTAAGTGCTGTGCCTCTTGCAGAGGTGAAGTTAAGTCAGTGTTGCGGCTAAAACATTTTAGTGTAGATGCTTACAGAGTTAGGTTGACGTAAGTTGCCTTATGTCAACCTAACTCTGTAGTGTAGACCAGGGCTTACAATGGCAGGGGAAGGAGGGGGAAAAATGGCAGGGGAAGGAGGGGGAAATAGTTGAACAAGAAGTATGTTAAAAGTTAAAATATGCTGAAAATTACATTTTTGATACAATTTTGGGGCCATTCTTCACAAATTGTGGAGCCTTTCATCTTATTCTTTAGTGCAGAATAATTATTCATCTGTCTGAGAAGCTATAGGAGAAAAAACAAAGAGAAAAGGCTCATTCTGCCTGCCCATCCACTGCCACATTCTTTACACTGATCTACACCAAGCTCAGGCAGCTTGAGTAAGGAAAGACTGGAAATACGAACTGACAAACCTATCAAAATGAGGGCAAATAGAAAACACAGAATCAAAGCTAGGTGAGAGAGGAAAGAATCAATGACACATGAAAACCACCAATCACCAAATTAAAAGTGTTTTCTAAAACTGTCCTGACAGGAACCTGGCGGATAATAAACAGAGATCTCATGACTAGAGAGTCAGATGAGATCTAAGGTGCCAAAAAAAATGCTCCTATATACCTTTATGGGAAAACTTTCTTCCCTTTTTTTTTCTTTCCAGAATTTAAATATTAATCACCTATCTAAATTTTACTGAACATGCCTCTTAGATCCTGATGCTATAGCACTAGAGAAGAGGTGGTACAATAATAACTACTCAGTCAGGCATTCAAGATCGTCTCTCTTAATTTCATGGTTGTTGCAAGCAGCTTTAAAAAAAAAAATTAGTCAATCAGAATCTCACTTGTTGTTCTTTCCTGATACAAGCCTAGTCATTCAGGGTTGCAGGCAGGAGCTCAACAATATCAAAAGAGCTTTCGTTCAAGGGACCACAGAGACATTTCTCCTTTTTCCAGCCTGTTGAGTGTGCCATCAACACAATCATTTTGGTGTTTTAACTCAGCAAACTGAATCCTACAGAAAAGCAAGCAGGACAAAAATCATCTCGTGAATCTAGACAGTGATAATGATGCGGACATTTGAAAAACCTAAAAAAAAATGGTAATCTTTTTTTAATTGAGCTACTCTGAGAAATTCTGAGCATCTCTCATTTGCTGGTCAATTAAACTTAGACCAGGTTATGTGCTTACAACACAGTCTTTGTACCTGTATTCTATTTTGGTTAATGGTGAGTTTGGTTTATTATACCAAACTAGTTATATAGTACAATCCCTAGTGTGGACACAGTTATACCACTATAAAAATGTCTTCTACCAGCTTACTCTGCTTCTTTTACAGAAATAGTTACATTGGTATCAATCACTTTTTTTTACCAGTATCATTGCATCCACACTAGAGGGTTGTATCACTTTAACTATATCACCACAATATAGTGATATATAAAACAGCTGAAAATAACTGCACAATGATGCTTTTGCTTATTATCCTTGATTTATTTCTCTCAAGGATTGTAAGGCAAAATGAAGGAAATAAGATGGCATGACAGAATCCATGAGCAGCAATAAAAGGAATTTATCGGGAGGCATTACCTAGGGGGGTGACGGAATCTCCTTTCTTTGAGGTTTTTAAGGTCAGGCTTGACAAAGGATGGGATGATTTAGTTGGGGATTGGTCCTGCTTTGAGCAGGGGGTTGAATTAGATGACCTCCTGAGGTCCCTTCCAACCCTGGTATTCTATGATTCTATGAATCTTTGAACTAAGACATTTCAAAAAAATCTGAAATCGTTTTAGAGAGAAGCTTTCAGCCCTAAGCCAGCTTACATTTCTACTACATGCATGCCCCCATTTTGAAAATCCAAACCATCTTTGTGTTTGACAATATGGTACTTGGATGCACTGCTTTGTTGGCTACATGTAGAAATAGTTATTATGCACCCACAAGTTGTGCAAATAATTGTCCAAGCAACGTAAGCTTGCAAAATGTGAGGCTAGGGTTGAAAATGTGGTCCTGTGTGTACACACATTTTTTCATTTGTGTAGGTATTAGGCTTCTGTCTCAGGGTGAGTGGCCCTTTAAGGGATGATGGATCCACCCTCACCTGTATCTCACTTAGCACAACTTCACATATGGAGAAACTAAGCAAAGTCACATGATGGGGGCAGGTCATGTGACTGAAATCAGGCCTTCTGAAGCAGAGATAAAAACAAAAGCCTCTGAAGAACCATGGAGGAAGAGAGACAACAGACAGCTGGGAGAGGAGCCTGGCAAGGGCAAACTTTCTTGCAGCCCAGCCTGAGAAGGACAGCTGTGGCCTCCCTTAACCAAAGGAACTGAGTGTCCTACAAGGGTGATTTGGAAGCCTAAGCGGGGATGGCCTTGGGCCGAAGAACCAAAGGAGACGGTATTGTATAAAGAAAGGTGGCATGACTTGAAGTACTCCAGGCTATGAATAAGCTGCTGGGAGAACCAAGAGGGGACTTGGTGCATGGTGCAGACAGGGCCATACTGTGGCAGAAAGGGGCATGCTTTGGGATGACACCCTGTCACATCTTCAAAATCTTTCTAAAGATGGTAACCATCGTGTTATCTTTTCTTAATAAACAGTTGCACATAAAACAATCTACCTTCTCTCTTGTCGTTTAAAATGATTGGAAGTGTTTTAGAAGTAACAAGCCCCTTCTTAAAAAAGGTATAGTAATAGAGGTGCACAAAATCAACTGGTTTAGTGGCAAAGTATTGGAGTATTGATTACCTCTCCACCTCCATATGTAAACCTGGTTCTTCATGGAATTTATTGCATTATCAGTAATCATGGAACTTCACAAATATTCAATATCTATGCTTATATAAAGTGATTTCTAATGGAACTTTACAAATATTGAATACCTACACTTATATAAAGTGACTTACTGATTTTAAGTGTCCAACAGTGCAAACAGGTATAGATTAATGCTTCAAGTTAACACTTAAATAGTTCTTCAAATCAGCATTTTCTTTTCTCAGTTTCTAATCTTTGGTTGCAAAATATTTTAGTCCCTCAAGTCATGACTTAGACTGGAAATAATATTACATGCTAACTCTTTAAGTGTTTGAAATTCTATTTAAAATCCTAATTAATAAAATGTGAGAAGTAGCACCATTCCATGACAGTTCAGTACTTAAATGTACAGGCATGACTGGCCATCACCAGTTTCAGATGTCAGCCGATGGAAGACATTCCCCCAGCCGCAGTATGTGACTCATTATTAAATGCCACTAGCTGCTCAGCTGATGGCTGAAGTTGTTTCAGTCACTTTCATGCTGTTTGCCCATTGATGGACTGCCCACATTCTTTTGTACAGTTCGAGAACATTTCCTTTTGAATCGCCTTTGATTCTGATGAATTGTAAGACCATTTGTAAATCACCGGCCCCCTGCAAATGTTTCCTTACAATCCAATCCCGCTTGAGTTGAGCTGACCTTGAAATTCCTTAGTTATTTTTGAAATTGGGAGCAAAAAGTATAGACATCATTCCAATAAACAGAAAAAAGTCCTAATGTCCTATCTTGTTTCATGCACCGACTTTTTTGCCAGCAGAAGAAAGTTTGTGTAGTACACGCCAACCTAATTAAAGAAACCTCACACAAAGGAACTTGTACATTCTGAATGTTTGGGGTGGTGAGGAGGAAGACCCATTTTGAAGAGTCTAGTGCCACAAAACTGGTAGCGTTCAAGATTCTTCCAGAAGTAATTCTGTTCATTCTAATTGATTCCCCTTTTCTTAGTATGTGAAAATCCACAATGGGATCTTTGTCCCAGTTTCAAATGACAAGCATTAAGACCAATGAAGCAGAAACTGTTTGGCCATCATCCATGTTACAATTCAGAAAAACTGCACCTGTATTCTCCTTCTGTGGTCCACTAAGGCACCCACTCTCCAGCTCCCCAGCCATCATCTGTCTTGGGCAGAGACATATGTCTCATTCCCTCCTAACATGGGTATTTCCAGACTGTACAATTCCCTGCCTACATGGTAAATTCCCAGCAAGTCAGACTGCCTAAGCAGGCCTGCTTTACTTTTCTCCCCAGAGGGCTATAAACTGTGTACTTAACCATAGTTATAAGGTACCACATGGATTTTCCTAAGCAAGCACATTCATTCTTAAGGTGAAAGCATTACAGAGAAAACATGAAAACAATAATAATTTTAAAAAAATCTACAGGCATGCTAGTAAGCTTACCAGAGATCACTCCAACTCCATCAAGTGCTCTGGTAGGAGTCAGTCCTTCAAACTCCACACAGGTTGTTGGGTTTTTTTGTGGTTACAAGTTAATAATCTCCTTTGCTCAGATCAAGCAAACCCATGAGTCTTTATACAGTCTGGGCCTCTGACCTTGTCCTTATGCAACAGGTGATCAGCAGACAAAGGTACTCTCCTCAAAGCAAAAGGCTGAATTCTTGCATAACCGGAGGGAGTATATTTGCATACACCTCCTCTAATTGTTTCAAATAGACCTCTGAAGCTCATAGCACGTCCCAGATTTGCTTTAGTTGTGTCTCCACCCAGGGATTTTACATACAATCCTGCAATAATACATATAATTTACATTTTTAACACAAAGAACTAAAATGCATGCACTAATTCAGTAAGATTTAACTTAGCTCCAGTAAGGTTTGTCCATGATATTGCCATATCTGCCACACTCCATTTCAAAAACATTACCATTGGTGTTGCATTTTAGTAGCACTGGAGGCCATGGCCCACTATGCTACTGCCCTATGCAGCAAGTGCATGTGCAATGGTTCAGATCAAAGAATCATAGAATATCAGGGTTGGAAGGAACTTCAGGAGGTCATCTAGTCCAACCCTCTGCTCAAAGCAAGACCAATCCCCAACTAAATCATCTACTACCTGGCCCAGCCTCCATGCTGCTGCTGCTGTATTGATGTAGAGCTGTAATCCATTAGTGCACAGGGAATGCTGAGTCTGCCTACGCAGCTTCTTTGTGCCAGTTCTCCCCAGACATGGGGGAATTATGTTGTTTCTGATGTTTTTAGCAACAGGAATTAGCTGTAAGGCTGGTAATGTTCCATTTTACATTCAAAAATGAGAATCACTAGAGCCCATACTTTTCACACACAATTGCACCAGTGGGCAAACTTGCTCAAGGGCTAGTGTATTATGAATGCTCTCGTAAGCAATACACCCCACCAACTGAAGTAAAATATCCATAGAAAAGGGCACTGAAGATCCCCATTTCCAAATACAGCTGCACCCTGGGATAACAGGGATAAAACAAAGACAGCATCTGTGATTGTACATCCTGTCTATTGATGATAATGCAGTTTTGTAACTGAGCTGTTCCTTTTACCTCCCCTGTAATCTCTAGTGATGAAAATAACTTTATAATCTAACCTGGGCTTTCTTCTTTGTTGCGGTTTGTGTGTGTCATTCAAGAAATTTGATCCCATGTGTTAGGTGTCCTTTCAACATGCGCTGAAAGGCTAAACAACGTAAAACTGGTCAAACAGGAGGTACTACAGCTACAAACAAATGTGAAGTATAGAGAGACTCTGAGCAGCGTGGAGCTTAGTTTTTAAATCATTCATCGGAGAACTTTTTGATTGGATTGTGAACCTGGTGAATAGACATTGAATAGAACATGAAGAGGATAAACAGGATTCTAAAATAGGGATGTTTCTTGTGTTTGGAAAATGGTTTCCTATTTTTTGTTTCATTATCATGGGAAGGGAATATACAAATGAAAGCAGGAAACTGCAGTCGAGGTTTCGTCAGGAATATGTATTTTTTCTCTGTTATAAATGAAGAAATATGGGAGTCTGTAGAGGATATTCCAAATGCACCCTTACATTTTGATTGCCAAGTCATTTGCATTCATATATAAAGTGACATCCACCCTGAAATGGGAGTTGGCATGTAATCACAAAGAATAAAAACTCCTTGAAATAACTAAGTGCCAGCCATGAAACTAAAAGAAGAAAGAAATTTGGAATATATGAAAAATGTACTGAATAAATTCTGAAGAGTGGAAGAGAAATATCTTGGAAGATGTTAAATATAAATTATTTTCCTAATCGGCGTCATTCATGGATATGGTAGGTATTTATTTGTCTTTGTCCAGAACAATGCACTGCACCTTCTGCTGGGGAAAAGAGCTAGAAGGATATTTAATTTACATAGAGTAGAAATGAAATGAAGAACATTGATAAAGAAATATGTTCCTAAAGTTGCATAATTTTAACTGAGCTATTTCTAATATTTTCTTTTACTCCACAGATTCTTGCTCTTTATGATTCTAGCACTGTTGGCAACCCTAAACCTGTTACAAGTTTTGATAGCTATTTTGGGAGTGCAAGGAATGCAAAATTGTACCCTCTGTTCATTTTTATTATACTAAGTCATCATGTCATGAATAAATCACTGACGATGCATTAAAGTCTAAATATATAAGAGTAAGTGATCTTTTTCTTGTATTTGTTAAGGCTTACTTGACGATCAAGGAAATGTTTTTTGCTAAAAAAAAATATTCACTTGTATGAAATTAATTCTTGGATTTAAAATTGTACTAAGTCACTAAAGTAAATATTTTTTACTTAAGCATAATTCCTTAGTTTTATCTCTGGAACTTTCCAAGCCACCCCTGTTCTGTCAACTAATGTTATATTTTTAACAGATACGCAGCTGCTGCTGTTGCTGTTCTAAAACAGATCATATTAGGGCAATGGTGGAAGTTTCATCAGGTTGTGTCATTTATTATTAATTTTTAAAAGCCATACAAATTTTTTAAAATAATGTCTTATAGCATATAATAGAGCTTTATATTCATTTCTATTGCATTATAATGTGCTGTTTATTTTTAGTTTTAGACAAAAACACAATTTTGCTGTTCACGTATGAAGTACCAGTGTACTTTAAAAATTTAAGTAGTAATAGTACTCCTTTTTATTGTAATTATAGTGTTGATAACACTTAACTCATTGCTTTTGGCTAATACTGAGCAAACATCTAAGGATTAGATATTTCTTTTGCTCTGAATAAAAATCAGGGTTATAGTTCCAGAAGTGTACACAACACTTTACAAACGTAAAGGTATGTTTCCTATTTCAGAGCTTAGAGTCTAAGATAATCAAGGTACATGGTGAGCAATATTTCAGGGAAGGGAGAATGAGGAGAGGTTATTGCTGAGGAAGAGGAAGGAAAAATACATACTGAAAGAGGTAGGAGTATGGAAAAAATTGAGGCAATAGAGAGGATGCTTAGTGTAAAAAATTGGGACACAATTGTAAGTATATGGGAAGCATTATAGTGAAGAACAACCTATACATATGTAGAAAGGAATAGAGGAAAGGAGGGTCTGATCCTGCAAAGTACTTTGAGGTGCTGAGTGACTTCAACTCCCAGTAACATTGCAGGAGATCAGGCCCCAAAATGCTAAATAGGATTTTCTTAATTTTATACGAACATCATCATCACCTAGTTATTAGCTGGAATAAACATAAGGACTATCAATCATCCATCCTCGTGCAAGAGTTCATAAATTGATCATTAGCTGAGGTTAAAAGGAATATTCTTCCATGGTGTATCCTGATACAGTCAGATACACTGTGAAGGTTCTGTGTCTTGCACTGAAGCATTTGGAATTGGCCACTTTCAGAGACTAGGTGGATGAATGAGCCATTCTGATATGGCATTAATGGTTTTACTAAGGCCATTGCTTTGGCAAAATATTACATGCCCATCATGCATGAGAATGGTTACAGGACATGATTCATTACATTGCTAACCAATAGGACCACTGAAAGTCCCAAAAAAGAGAGAGAGGAAGGTGAAACTTTATTTGAATATGGCTTTTTACCAAATTGAACAGGACCACATTTTTTCCTTAAATGGCTATGTAAGCTTATTTTAGTTAGGGTGACCAGACAGCAAGTGTAAAAAATCGGGACAGGGGATGGGGAGAGGGGGATAGTAGGCACCTATATAAGACAAAGCCCCAAATATCGGGACTGTCCCTATAAAATCAGCTCATCTGGTCACCCTAATTTTAGTGCTGAGAAACCTCTAGTCCAGATCTGGATTGCTGAGGGTCTCTGTACTTACAACACCATTTGTATGTTTTAATCTGAAAATACCACTTTTAGCCTCTGCATTTTGTATCGTACAGAATCAGCTGGCTGCCTGAAGACAGACTCAACTGCTTAAATGGTCTTTTGCTTGCTCACAAATTGGCCAGATGCTTTCAGTGGCACAGGAACCATATAATTTTGGTGTTAGCTGTACAACTGAAATAACTAACTGTTGTGCAAGAGGTCCTTTACCTTTTGGCAGACACACTGACAGACACACTAGTAGCAAAGGTCTCTTTATACTAACTTACTTTAAATTTCTGCACACATGATAATGGCAGAAAGGGATTCAAATTGTATGGTCTCCAGATATGTGTTCTTTAATATCCCAGCTGGAGCTTGGCAAACACAATGAGACCACAGGAAGCATCAGAATGTATGTAATATGAGCATACAGCCTGTAGACTTTCTGTGTGAAGGCAAGTTCATGCTGCACAGTAACACCAGGGGACATGGTCAGTCACAAGGAAGCGAATGTGACGGATCTCATGAAAGAAGCTGTGTATTACACTGAGATTTAAGTGACAAGCCAAAGGATAGTAACTCTGAGCAATCATGAGGCAAAGATAAACGAGAGATCACGTGGCTCTTATCCATCAAGTGACAGGTGTTGGTGCCCGGGTTAGCAGAACACATGTAGACATAAGTCAGAATTATTTGAGTGGTTTCCCTTTGGATTTATTGGGATGGGGGAAGTTAGTTTGATTTAGGGAGTTCCCATTACATGAAAATCACAGTTCTCTTAGGATATTAACATCCGCCAATATTGAAGTATTCAACAAGATTCCCTATTAAGATCTGACACCTTTATGGCATTCATGCAGAATGAAGGGGCCAAAAAACTATTTCAGATTACCAGAAAAGTATTCCCCTGATGTAGGACAACTCCTTGTTGGTGGAGATGTACTAAAGCCAGATTTTGTGCCAGCAAAAAGAGGAGTGTTTTGGGGAGCAATGGGGCAGGAAGGGTCATGACAAAACAAAGAGCTGCTTTACCAATCCTCAACTGGCCTAAGGTTAAGTAAGAACCCTAAACTAGCAGCATATCTTAGAGCAGCCCCGCTCTAAGCATTGTTGGGGCAGGAGCTTGTACAGGCAGGCCATTAGGATCAGAGAGTCACAATGGCCTCTGACATTCCCCACCTATTATCCTACACAAAATAGAGCATGAGAGAATCTGTCCCATTGTCATCAGTACCCATCCGCACATCATTACATATTGATATTTGGGAGGGGGGCATCTTTCATAATTGATCCTGGGGGCAAAAGATGTAACTCTGTATTCTGTGTTAATCTGTAGGGGCGTTTCCAACCCGTACTCTGACGTCTCTGGAAGTGATGCAGAGACTTTCAGCTCCTGAATGGCACTTGCCTTGTGTGACAATTGAGCAGCAGAAACTCCTGATGAAACTCTGAAAAGAAGCATAAAGCTATAAACTTGTTTAATCCTTGCTTGCGGCTGATGGAGAACAGAGAGGAGCTAAGCACCTGCAGCTCTCATTGATTTCTGTGGGAGTTGCAGGTGCTCCTTGCAATTTTGAAAATCAGTCCCCAAATGTAAGATTGTTTATCCTAGTAGTGATAAACACAGGATGTAAAATGAAAAAAAAAATGGCCTACTCATGAAATTAACTCTCTTTACAGCCAAAGCTATTGAATATGAGGATGGAACTTTTTGCACAAAATAGCGCTGTAAATACAATGCCTTTTGTCATTTAAAATATATATATCTAACATTGAAAATATTAAAAGTATCATTTTGATGCTTATTTGCTTATAATTAATCTTTCTATCAAACCATCTCCCTGGAAGCACCCAATGAACATTCTGCAGTTAGAAGCAGGCAGTCTGCTTTAGTTAACAGCTTTTCATTAGCATCACTTGCTCTGTTTTTGATGAAATTATAATAACTCAGCGATTAAAAAATGACCTTTTCAGAGTTTTGCATTGCAAGGTCTCAACCTGCATGCTATTTTTTTACTACATTTGGTTTATGTTTTAGTTTATGGGACAGCAAAAATAATTGAAGCTTTGTGGTTTGCAGTCATCTTTTATGCTCCTGCAGAGTAATTCAAAAAGAACCTTGTTTTAAAAAGTAAAATTGTGCTGGTCATTCCTCCATAATGGAGACTGATTATGCTATTTTTGGTTTATAAAAAGCCCTATGCATTTAGGCTCTGATCCTGCAAAGATTTAGAGATTACTTGAGTAATTTTACTTGAATATCTAAACCTTTGTAGGGTCAAGTGCTTAAAATGGTTTGGCAATAGGGAATTGGAAACTGCATACTTCTATAACCTTCACTGTTTATTTAGTCTTATGGATCCTGGTACATGAATCCATTGTGACAATGTCTTTGATTATTACTTAATTATAGATTGGGCATAATTTGTTTGTGGAGCTAACATCTCAGGCATAACAGGAGTTACTGAGGACATTCTAGGAAAACACTTATGAGTCAGATACATTAGTATGCAAACTCATTCTCTGGCCCAGACATGGAAACCAAGTACTCTCACCTGTGCAGATTATTCATGTTCCTAGCAGTGTGGTGCTGTTAGCAGTTGTCCAAAGTATGGCCATCCAAAACAATAATGTTCTTTTACACTGGTGCCATTATGGGCAGTTTTAAAGTAGGTCTGAAAGTATTTCATACACACCAGTCACTTTGTGTTATCCCTATAGATAAATACTGTATTATTAGTTCCATTATTCAGACTAGAAAAATGAGGTATGGGTCCGTTAGGACTTGCCTGTGGCCACACGGAATTTTGTGGCAGCGCCAGGAAGAGAACTTGAGTGTCTTGAATCACAATCACTTGCTTTACTCAAAAATCTATCATTCCTCACATTAATTAGACACAGCAGTGAGAGTTAATTATAAAATCTCTTATAGCTCTATATTTTCTTGCTTTTGTGGGTTTGAGACCGAGCATTAGAAATACTTTAATATAACATTTAAGTAATCTTAGTTCATTGTTTAATTTCTTGTATAAAGGTGTCCTGTTTCTACTATAAATAGGAGATAATTTCAGCTAAGAAATCATTTTTACACATAGAGAATGTTTGACAGACATAATGCAGGAGTCTGTAGGCACAGTTTAGAAATGAAAAGCCAAATATCTTTCATATGCTCATATATGGCTTTAAAAAGAACAAAGAATGCATTGCTGAAGTATGTTTTCAGTGAAACTAATGCCATGAGTTAAAATATGGTTCTTTAGCAATAAAATGTTTGTGATTTAGCTGGGTCTGACCATTGTTTTTAAAAGAAAAGCATATATTTCCTTTTGCTGTTTGAAAAGCTTGTACTGTGTTGTACTGATAGATGATATCTGGTTGCATTTCCTTTCTGATTGGATGGTATTTGAGAAGTTGTTCTTTCAAAGAAGTGGAAAATAGTTACAACATTTGAGGTTTTATCAAGTATGTCAGCAATTTATGTAATTCTGGCAATTAGTTTGTTTAATTAGTGATCTTAATTTTGATAACTTGGAAATACTGTTTCACATTTATCTTGTATTGGGCATTCATTCCGAAAGAAAAAGCTTTCTGATCTTAGGGTACTTTTTCACTGCTTAGAAAGAATATCTTTTCTAATCAAAAAATATGTTGTGTACAGCTGATACGGAATTTCTGTTGGTGCAGAGCTACATCAGATGTTCTTAAAACAGCTTTTCCTTCTCATATTTACTTTCATTGATCTTCTCTTCCCCTTTGTTCAGTTCAAATGGAACCATCTGTCTGGCTTGCCTGATTGTGGTACAAAGCTGCCTTTTCAGGGGTGGGTGAGGTTGATTAAAATCTAATAGATTTTCAGTCCTTCAGTTTATGCGTGCTGTAGTAGCCTTCCTAACAGCTGTTGTCAGTGCCACCATTTCACACACGCTCGTACACAGGTTTGGTCATTGGATCCATGTATGTGCAAAGTACAACACACTGGATGCTCAGCCTGCACCATAAATCACCCTTCACATTACTGGAGATGGAACCCCCATTGAGTGGAGCTCTGTAGAACACAAAGATGAGGACCCCTTTCCACATCTGTCAGTCAGTCTCTCTCACACACACACTCACGCATGTTCATGCATTAGACCACACCGTTCAGTTAATTTTTGGTTGCTATTTCCCTGTGGGGAAAAAGGGACAGGATTTTCCCCATAGGGTACAATTGTGGTCCAAGATCTGCACTGCAGACTTCTCTATTCTGGAGAGCTTATGCCAACAACCTTCACTCTAAACTGGTGATCTGCCCAGAATCTCCTGTCATATGAAAAGTTTGTCACCAAATCCATACTGCATATCCTTTGTGTTTTGATGGTGGAGCTTCAAAATTGCGTATGGTTTGCCCCAAAGTAGGTATTCAGTCAAATATGTACGTGGTTTGTATGCTTAAATTTGAAACGGATGAATTTAGAGTTTAAACTGCAGCCAGTTTGATGTGGAACAACTTATTCTTGAGAATCTATAGATTCTGTATGTAACCAAGAGGGAACTATCTGCATAAAATTATTTATCAAGTCTTTAGCTTCTTATTAATTCAGTAATTGTTAACCTGTTCCTGCACTCCTTATTCCCAGACCTGATTTAGGCAAAACTCCAATTGATTTCATTTGGTTTTGGTGGGCATTCTGCTAAAGAATGAAGGGTCAGCCCTCTCTGTCTGAGTTTGTACAATTATGACTCCAAACTTCACAACCAGCTCTTCTGATTTTTCTGTGACAGTGCTGGGAAATACATCAGATCATCATGGCTCATTTCTGTTACGAAATGCTGAGTGACCTTTCGTTGTTTTTCCCTTTGGCAGTCAGTAAATCATATGCAATTACATTTCGTGGACTGTAGGAGCAGGTTGCAGTTGGGTGTGCAGACTGAGAGTGCGTTCCACAATTGACGGAGAAAATATGGATTAATTTCAGATAATTTTTCTGTGAAGGTTGATTACTAGTTCCCACACTTGGCACTTAGAAACTAGAAAGATGATAGGGACCCATAGGTGGGACTTCAGGTCATATACAAGTTAAACACTGGCCCAGTTTGACAGACTGCAGTTCAGATTTTCCTCAGAATGCTTTTATTGGGACTACCAGTGGAGGGCCCGCAAGCCTCTAGTCTGTGAGCTAATAGCAGGCTGCATTACTCCTGTGGGGCATGCTGTTGATTTCTGGTTTTATACTCCTGTCATCACCGCACTACATGAGCACCTTACAGGATTGAGAGATTATTTTTAATCGGACTACAGAGGAAGGGAGGACAATTGTGTTTCTCAGTGTGTTCCTTCCCCACATGGTTTTCCTCCTGCAGCTGTTGCAATGTCACAAGGACCTGACCCTTCCACCAGGTTTCCATTTTCACAAAGGAATGTAGCTGATAATCCTCCCATGGAAAGATCCCCAAACCAAAAGGGTGTCTGCTTGATATGCCATAAATGCCACTGCCCTGAGAATGTGCAGCTATCTACTGATACTTTGGGACTCTACGTATGAATCTTCATACAGGCGGACTGAGATTCTTAGGTTCCCAAGCAAAAAGCCTTCCCACACCTTATACAGCCCTGAAAGGTCTGTTCACAATAGCAGTCACTGCACTCTTGGAAACAGGGTGTTGAAGGGTCCAGGAAAGGGGGAGAGACCTGAGCACCCCTTCTTCCACTGGCCCACATAGCAGAGCCAGTGCAAATAAACCTGCTCTTTCCTAAGTGAATGGAGCAGATTGCACCTCCCCCTGTGTGCAAGGAGTAGCTCTAGAGCAATTATGCCTCTCAGAAACACGCTCCCTGGTGCCGCTGCCACTTCACATACAGGGCTGTGGAATTTAAGCTACAATCTAGCCTTTCGGGTTTAAACTACCTTACGTAATCTTTCCTAACCTTAATACCCATGATCATAAAAGCAGGTTTAGTATGTAATACAGCAAAGCATTTGTTAGAATTCTCTGTCTGTGCTAAACCTAAGTATTGGAAAATCAGGAAATACGCTGTAACAATTCAAAACAAATGACAGGACAAGAAGAGTCTTTTTTCTTTAAGAACTAATGGTCTCATAATTTCATTTCTTGATTTTTGTTTTATATTTGAC
This sequence comes from Natator depressus, assembly GCF_965152275.1. Taxonomy (NCBI): domain Eukaryota; kingdom Metazoa; phylum Chordata; order Testudines; family Cheloniidae; genus Natator; species Natator depressus. The sequence continues at coordinate 87,906,858 of NC_134241.1, read as the reverse complement.
AAGCAAAAGATTATAGAATTGCACCATTTCTCTGTGAATTGACGTGTACGTATTTTTTGAAAAGAGAAATGTTCAAGCTAGAGAAAGATGTTTTTAAAAAGCTAATGGACATTTTGCTTTACTGGATTTATATTAAGAGCTATAGAAAAATATATAGATGTATATCTTTTCTGTAGAGCAATGGTAAAACATTTAATAAATTTTAGTACTTAAGCATTTTATTTTTGACGCCAAGAAAATGAAGCTTCCAGATTGTAGTAAACAGCGTTTATACTTAAATACTTTAATAAATTACCCTTTGCAGTTTTCATAATGTTGTTTTTATTGTTGATTGTACTGAACAAAATATTCCTAAAGTAAGCTGAACAGTGCTTTTAATTGCAGCTTTCCCCATTTTGAATGATAAAACACCACTGTTCTGGTGCACTGCCAGGAGTGCTTGATTGATAATATCTGTCTCAGATGTCACCCTGAGAGAAAAGAATAAAACCTCAGTAGATTCGGTGCAATGCAGCTGTCTAGCTCAGCTCTAATTTCTCTGGCCCACTGACGTCATTGGGAGGTTTCAAACCAGTCCAGTGTGTCTAGTAAACTTGCACATAAATGAAATGAAGAACAGAAAGACAGAGATTCCTAATTCAATCTTCAGAGCAAGCTGAGGATCTTTTTCTCTGTACTATGCTTGGCATCCCTCTCCTCATGTTCTGCTCTTATTAAAAATATTAAAATATCTTTTTTTCTACCCAAAAAGTGGGGAAATGCATTTAACAAAATGCAAGTGTTGGAAAACAATTATAAAGCTGTCAAACAGTAGCTTTATGGTGAAAGGTCCACATTTCTAAAACTTCTCAGACCTGTCCCAGGTCTTCGTAGAAGCTGGAGTTTGTGTGTGTTTTAGCTATCATGTCATAATGGTATCAACTCGTAGAGACGAATCATCTGTAGCTTATTCACAACAATAGAGATTGCATCCTTTTCTCTTGGAAAACTTTGTGTTTAGTTCAATTTTAATGCGTTTCATACTATAATTACTTTAAAAAAAACCAACCAGGGTATTTCCCAAGGATTATCTGTAATTCTTTCAATAATAACTGTAGAAAGGATAAAAACACACACACACAGGCTAGAGAGAGAGCTGCAAAAACAAAAGAACCTGATTTTTCCTTATACAGTGTATATATGGACCAAATGACACTCTCTGCCTGAAATGCTTGTAATGAACAATTTCAAGGTGCCATAATGCAACATTTTAATAACATTACTGGATGTTTATACAAACCAACTATGGCCTTTTTAAGATTTGTTGATACTGAAATGATTTATATTAATTAGTAAAGCTAGAATGGCACTAGCTCATTATAAGCTTGTATTACTGAGACATAGCTAAAAAATACATAAATTCAGATAAACTATTTACCTGAATGCGCCTAGATTAACTGTTTTTGTGGTTATTGGGTTTTTTTGTTTCTTGTACAAATACTTTAGAATACAATGTTCTGACAATGAAATGTGATAATTTGGATGTATAATACAACATGAAAACAAACATAGCAATCTGTATTCTTACCATAGATGTTGGTGTACGTGGTTCTGTATACATTATGAGCCTCAAGACATAAGAACATACTATAACAAAACTAAAGATGACTCACTATAAATTGAAGGATGATCAGGAAGTTAGGGCATGGCTCTCGTCTTGCTCACACTAGTCATAGGCCATGCCTACACTACACAGTGCTGTAGCTATGCTGCGGTGAGCCCATAGTATATACACAGACTACAGTGACAGAAGGGTTTTTCCATTGCTGTAGGAACTCCACCTCCCCACTAGGTTGGCTAGGTTTGTCAACCTAGCTGCACCTAACCAGGGGTTAGGTTGGCATAGCTACAGTGCTCAGGGGTGCTGGGTTTGATTGATAATGTCTGTCTTGGATGTCACCCTGAGAGAAAAGAATAAAACCTCAGTACACTTGGTGCAATGCAGCCGTCTATCTTAGCTTTAATTTCTCTGGCCCATCTGGATTTTTCACATCCTGAGCACTGTAGCTGAGTCACCCTACTTTTAAGTGTACATCAGGCCGTAATCTGAAATAATTCCATTGTAGTCCAAGTCTCACCAGAGCAAATCTGATGGGAGTGGGAGTTAAATCACATCCACAGTATTGTCAGTGCTTAATTTGAAGCCCAGGCACCTCTAGGTTTGGCAGTTCATAGCCCCGGCACCTCTAGGCTTGCTGTGTCGGTTATGAAAGAAAAAAAAATCTCTATTTATTTTTTGCTCTGAAATGTGTTTTTCTTAAAATTCTCAACCCAGTACTATCCATTGGGGCCATTACCAGGGGCAGCTGGCCAGGGTGCAAAGTCAGGGGGCGGAAAAATGGGGCAGATGGAAAAAATAGTGGTGGGGGAAGAGCCCTGCAGTGGGACTGGGATCGTGCTGGTCCCATTACCATACCAGAAGCCACCCTTACTTCTATGCTGCTGCTGGCGATGGCACTGTCTTCAGAGCTGGCCATTCGGCCAGCCACTGCTACTCTCCGGCTGCCCAGCTCTGAAGGCAAATTTGCCACCAGCAGCAGCACAGAAGTAAGGGCGGCAATACCATATCATGCCACCCTTACTTCTGCGCTGCGGCTAGCGGCGGCACTGCCTTCAGAGCTGGGCACCCAGATGATTCAGAGAAGCCAGTGACACAAGAAGCAGAGAGAAGGAAGATAGCCATATTTGGAGACTATTTGATTAACTTTTCTGGAGAAGTGAAGCACAAGGCTGTATCCTGTACTGCCTCTCTCAAGCACTGCAGGATTAGGGTAAGGGAAAAACTTAATTTTTTTTTTTTAAAGTTTTTGGTTAGTCCATACTGAAATATAATTTGTTGATTTCTATTAACAATGCTTCTTAATAATATAGAAAACAAAGTGAACATAGTTAACTACTTTTATTGATTATTGATTTATTTAAAAGTTGTTACTGTGATATACCATAGCCCTGGTTGTAAGTATGAGTACAATATAATACTACAGTTACGGTTATTTCAGCTGAACAGACAATGCCTGTGTGTTTGGGGTGGGGAGGAGTGTTACAGGAGGTCAGGGAACGAAGGAGGTGGGAGAAAAATATTCTGTAATAACACTGGAGAGAAAGAGCAAAGGTGGATAGCTCTGTAGCTAGAGAATTTATTCAGACTCTTTTTATTTATTTTTTCTGTAGTTGCTTTTAATTTATTTTTCTCCACAAACTACTTTGTATACGATGTAGAATATGTAGTTGTAAACATCTAACACTAGTGCGTACAGTAGGCTACTCTTTCAAATAGACTTGTTTTGACTGAACGTGAAATGGTATTATTATCATTGATAATTGGTATTGACAGTAATTGGTAATGACAATAACGCTGCCGCACATTGAAAGTCATAAGTTTAACATTTAAAATTAAATCATTGGCTGAGCCCCAGCATCTCTTTCATTACAAATTTAGCACTGAATATTGTACTTCCAAATTGTGGCGGAGAAATGTTAACGATATATTGTTTACTTTAAAACACGTTACTGGAAAGCTTATTCAAGATAGAAATAAATACATTGTTTAACAGTGTTCTCCTTGTTTAAAATCTTATATCATACTGTATGTACTATGTTAACCAATACACACCACGACGAAGTGGGTGACAACTTTTTATGGTAGAGTATTTTGTTTAAATTGTAAGGGCCAAATTCCAGCCTGGCCATTGCACTGATGGGGAGCACATGCACTGCCTACCTGGTGTGTCCTGTGTCATAAGAATAATGCCTGCCAGGGCACACTATTCCATGGGGAGGGTCATGGCATTTTGCTGTGGAAGTCACTTTGCTGCAGGAGCAACAGAGTGGGTGGAAAGGTGCCACACTGAGTGGGTGTGGATTACACCAGCATCAAATGCATCATTTACACTAGTTGCCTTAGAGGTTTGGACACACTCCGTAACCTCTGTACATTGGCTTTAAGGGGCACCTTACCTGCTTTTAGCAGGGCCGAATTTGTTTTTATATTTAGTCCTGGTGTAAGCAGGCATCCTTTGAAATCAATTAGCTGGACACAGCTCCACGCTTCATTGGGCTATGAAAGCATCCAGTGGGTATGGGAGTGGCTCCTCATACACTTGGCCCATTAGCAGGCAGGATGAACCCTGATGGAATTGGATTGTTAGCTATATTTAAATACTGCACAGCATTGCAGAATTGCAAAGCACAAACTAGAATGGGAGGTCTTCAATAACTCATTATTGAAATTCTTAATATTTTAAGAACAATAATTCTGGAAGCATTAGGAGGCTTTTTTAATTAACAGTTAAAGTTTGACAAAGTTTTATTAGGTTTCAGAGTAGCAGTAGTTTTATTACGTTTCAGAGTAGTTAGTCTGTATTCGCAAAAAGAAAAGGAGTACTTGTGGCACCTTAGAGACTAAAAAATTTATTTGAGCATAAGCTTTCGTGAGCTACGGCTCACTTCATCGAATGCATTCAGTGGAAAATACAGTGGGGAGATTTATATACAATAGAGAACATGAAACAATGGGTGTTACCATACACACTGTAACCAGGGTGATCACTTAAGGTGAGCTGTTACCAGCAGGAGAGCGGGGCGGGGGGGAGATGAAACTTTTTGTAGTGATAATCAAGGTGGGCCATTTCCAGCAGTTGCCAAGAACGTCTGAGGAACAGTGGGGGGGGGGTGGGGGGGAGATAAACATGGGGAAATAGTTTTACTTTGTGTAATGACCTATCCACTCCCAGTCTTTATTTAAGCCTACTGTAATGGTGTCCAGTTTGCAAATTAATTCCAATTCAGCAGTCTCTCGTTGGAGTCTGTTTTTGAAGTTTTTTTGTTGAAGTATTACCACTTTTAGGCCTGTAATCGAGTGACCAAAGAGATTGAAGTGTTCTCCAACTGGTTTTTGAATGTTATAATTCTTGACGTCTGATTTGTGTTCATTTATTCTTTTACGTAGAGATTGTCCAGTTTGACCAATGTACATGGCAGCGGGGCATTGCTGGCACATGATGGCATATATCACATTGGTAGATGTTTTATTAGGAACTGAACACAAGGTTTTTTAATGGAAAGTGTTGAGCAACCTTATCTATAGGTGTCACACCTGCACTGCCTTTAATTAAAAAAAATTTCTACCAACCAGTGTATTTTTTTCAACCAATGTATTTAAAACACCACTAATGCATTGTTTTATTCACTATAACAGATAGCAGCAGAGATTCCTTTATGGACTGGGAAAATTCAAGTTTTTGGTAAAACCTCCTAGTTATTAACCTCTGAAAAAAGAGATTTATAAAGCAAATCCTGACAGAGCTTTAAGAACTATACATCCGCATTACAAAACAGACAATACTAAAATACATGGCTACATAGAAGCCATCAGTTCCTGGAAAATGTAAAGCCCCTTGCAGTTCCCTGAGATTTTGCTAGTTTGCAGAGTCCAACAATCTCCTTTACAGTGCATTTTCTTGGATGATAGGCTTCTTCATAGTTTGCAGAAACTGCATGATTGTTCTGAAGTTCACAATATGTATTGTATATATTAGGGCTGTCAAGCTATTAAAAAAATTAATCATGATCAGTCGCTCAATTAAACAATAGAATACCATTTATTTAAATATTTTGGATGTGTTCTACATTTTCAAATATATTGATTTAAATTACAACACAGAATACAAAGTGTACAGTGCTCACTTTATTTTTGATTACAAGTATTTGCACTGTACAAAAACAAAAGAAATAGTATTTTTCAATTCAGCTAATACAAATACTATAATGCAATCTCTTTATCATGAAAGTTGAACTTACAAATGTAGAATTATATCCCAAAAAAACCTGAATCCAAAAATAAAACAAGGTAAAATTTTAAAGCCTCCGAGTCCACTCAGTCCTACTTCTTGTTCAGCCAATTGCTCAGACAAACAAGTTTGTTTACATTTACAGGAATTAATGCTGCCCACCTCTTGTTTACAATGTCACCTGACAGTACAAACAGGTGTCGGTATGGCATTGTTATAGCCAGTGTCGCAAGATATTTACATTCCAGATGCGCTAAAGATGCATATGTCCCTTCATGCTTCAACCACCATTCCAGTAGACATGCGTCCATGCCGATGACAGGTTCTGTTGGATAACCATCCAAAGCAGTGCGGACCGACATATGATCTTTTTCATTATCGAGTCGGATGCTACCAGCAGAAGGTTGATTTCCCTTTTTGTTGTTTGGGTTCTGTAGTTTCCGCATTGGAGTGTTGCTCTTTAAAACTTCTGAAAGGATGCGCCACACCTCGTCCCTCCTGTAAATGCAAACAAACTTGTTTGTCTTAGCAATTGGCTGAACAAGAAGTAGGACTGAGTGGTCTTGTAGTCTCTGAAGTTTTACATTATTTTGTTTTTGAGAGCAGCTATGTAACAAAAAAATCTACATTTGTAAATTGCACTTTCACAACAAAGAGATTGCACTACACTACTTGTATGAGGGGAATTGAAAAATACTGTTTATTTTGTTTATCATGTTTACAGTGCAAATATTTGTAATAAAAATATTCAATTTTATTTAAATTATAACACAGAGCACAATATATGTGAAAATGTAGAAAACATCCAAAGTAGTTAATAAATTTCAATTGCTATTCTGTTGTTTAACAGTGCGATTAAAACTGCGATTAATCACGATTAATTTTTTTAATTGAGATTTTTTTGAGTTAATCGCATGAGTTAACTGCAATTAATTGACAGCCCTAGTATATATTAAACTACATAAAAATTATTGTAAAAGAACATTAAGGTTGCAAAGTCAAGCACCTAATAGTTCAGAAATGCCAGACTTAATTTTGCCCTTATGGGCATATGTATTATGATAGTCTTTAATTACATATTCACATACTATTTTTACACAGAACCCCTTCCTCATTCAGTGAACAGGACAGCTCCTAGAACCCCCTCTTCCACGTCTCTCCTCACGTCTCTGCATTCTATGTCAGGTGGCTTCCTTCTTCTCCTCAGGGCCAGCATTGGGAGTACTGGGAGGACAAGCGAGAGATGGCCTCCTAGCTGTTAGTTCTGGAGCCTCACCCACAGCAGAAATTGCAGGGAGAGTTCTGAGCAGTCCATGCAACCCTGGATTGGTTCATGCTCGCTCTGGGTGGATGGTGCACATAGAGTTCAGTCACATATAGGAGCTGTGATGGGATGGAGTATGCCCAGTATAGATGGAAACCTGGTGAATTTAGCAGCCAAACGCTAGCAACTCTCTAATGAGCATGTGCAAATTATGATTTTTATTAAAGGCCATGCATCCAAAGAAGTGAGCTGTAGCTCACAAAAGCTTATGCTCAGATAAATTGGTTAGTCTCTAAGGTGCCACAAATACTCCTTTTCTTTTTAAGATGAGAAAGGGAATTAAATTCATTACTCAAAAATGGCAAGTCCTTTTTAAAAAGTGTATTTTACAAGAGGTTGCACAATGAAAAAGTAAAATCTGAGCATGTAAGAGAATACTTTTGATAATATGAACATATATAAGTCAACTAGATGATATATCCTGGGATATTTGAGAATCAGCTAACAGGCCTAGTTTACTACAGATAATTATTTTTGAAAGTCTTGGAGAGCTAGGGAGAAAGTAGAAAGTGGAAGAAAAGCAAATAGAGGGCTGATTTTTTTTAAAGTGAAAGTGGTCCTGTTAGATTAATGTATATCATTAGTAACGCGGTATTACTCTGTATTACTACTCTGAAACTGTATTAAGAGAACATTTGCCATATAGGCCCAAATGTGAAGTCCCTACCTAGGCACAGAAATCCCTTTGGCTTCAATGAGAGTTTTGCATTAGTAAGGAACTCAAGGCTTGGTCCATAGCAGAGAGTAGAACTATGAACAAACAGTAGCACACTCGATTTCTTTTTTTATATATAAAGCCACAGAAGTAGCGGAGGAAGTGAACATGCAGGTGATATATATTTGGAGTTTAGTAAAGCATGAAATCTGACTTCAAAAGTTCAAATTGGCTTTGATGGGGAGGCACTATCATGTGGCTGAAAAGCTGTTCAAATTAGCTGGCTAATGCTCCAAGATTTTAACGATCCAGCAAGCTCCTCAGCCAGCTCTTTAAAAACTCTTGGTTGAAAGTTATCTGGACCTACTGATTTTAAAATGTCTCACTTTATAAGCTGCTGTTTAACATCCTCCTGAGAAACTAGTGGAATGGAAAGCGTATTGTTCTCATCATATAATCAGACTGTTTTTTCCTCTCAAATACTGAACAAAAATATTGACTAAACAACTCTGCCTTTTCCACATTGTTATTGATAATTCTACCATTTCCATCAAGAAATGTACCATTTCTGTTGTTAGGATTCTTTTTTGTTCCTAACATACTCAAAAAACTCCTTCTTATTGTCCTTCACTCTGCTGGCCGTAGATTATTCTTTCTGTCCCTTTGTTCTCCTTATCTGTTTTCTACAATTCCTAGCTTCTAATTTATATTCATTAATATTAACTTCCCTTTTCTTCTGTTTGTTACATTTATATTTTATAGCTGCCTTCACTTCCACTCGAAAAAAGGTAGTTTTCTCAATTGTGGCTTTCTGGGCATCTAGTAAAGTGTTCTTAAATAACTCAACTATCATTCACATTTTTTGGATTAAATTCTTCCTCCCAGCTTAGCTGGCACATAATTGTTTTCAGCTTTGTGAAATTGGGCCTTTTAAAGTACAAAGTATATATGGTATTGATCGGGACTTTATTCTGTTTGCAAAGTATAAGTGTGATCAAGGAGTGATCACTTATGCCTAAAATACCGTTAATTTTTAGTTCTTTGATCAGTTTTTCTTTATCTGTTAAGACAGATTCTAATATGGAATTTCCCTGTGTTGGATGAAACACCATTTGAGTTAGGAAATTGTCATCTGTAATATTTACAAATTACAATTTTGTCGTACTGGAAGCATGAGACCTTCTGAATATGTCACTCGAACTGAAGTTCCCCATGATCTCATAGCATTTTTCCCTGCACATTTTAGATAATTGCCTCAGGAGCACCTTGGATGATTGGAAGATGATTAAAGAGATGAGTACTCATAACAGAGAATGCTCAACTGCCAGCCCGCTCCCTGGGTTTTAAAAAAAAAAAAGTTCATGGAGGATAAATCCATCAATAGCTATTAACTAAGATGGTCAATGATGCAACCCCATGTTCTGGATGTGTCTAAACCTCTGACTGCCAGAAGCTGGGACTGGATAACAGTGGATGGGGTCACTTGATAAATTGTCCTGTTCCGTTCACTCCCTCTGAAGCATCTGGCACTTGCCATTGTCAGAAGACAGGGTACTGAGCTAGATGGACCATCGATCTCACCCACTATAGCCATTCTTATGTTTTGTTCTCCCTTTTAAATTGAGGGGGATCCAGCTCAAGCACCTCTACTGATCACAACTTTGGTGGTAAAACAATTAGGAGTCCAGTGGCACCTTAAAGACTAACAGATTTATTCGGGCATAAGCTTTCATGGGTAAAAAACACCCACTTCTTCAGATGCATGTGCATTTGAAGAACTGGGGTTTTTACCCATGAAAGCTTATGCCCGAATAGATCTGCTAGTCTTTAAGGTGCCACCGGACTCGTCGTTGTTTTTGTGGATACAGACTAACACAGCTACCCCTCTGAACTTTGGCAGTGTGGTATCAGGAGAGAGAGAGTATTTCAAGTTGGAAGTTCCCAAATCATTTATGGCTTTATAGGTTAAAACTAATCCCTGAAATTCAATCAGGAAACTAGCAGGAAGCAAGTACAAATCATGGAACATCTAATCTGGCAGCTAAGTCATTTGAAGCCATTTAGAAACGTGGTGCCAAAGTCTACATATAAGGCTGTAATTCCATTGCCCAAAGGACATAGGCAGATGATATCTAGAAAAAGGGTTTGGCTTCAGAGATAGCAAATGGTACCACCACAGCTGCTCATGTTGCACAGAGGATTGTTGTTACTAGCTAAAATATCCTCATAGGCCCAGTAAACAGTTTCAGTCCATTAGGGACTGAATTACTGGCAGACAAGACAATGAAACAAAGCCAGTTGCCTGCTACCATGAGAACATTTAAGTGGGTTTCTGCTTAAAAATAAAGGGTGCATAGCTGGATACGCCTTAAGTTAACTCACTGGTCTATGTTTTCTACCAAGATCATCTCTGTAATGAAGAAAATTGTCAGTGTACCAAGAGATAATGTAATGAGGACATTTTTTTGAACAATATCAGAGAGAATGGAAATATTTTATAGCTGACGGTACCTCTAAAGTGGTTAAAATGAGAAATGCAAAAGGCAAATTTCCTGAGGCTGAAAGATGCAATGAATCATTTTATGTTCATTTAGTACTGACATTTTGCACAAAAATTCACATGAACACAACTTTCACAGCTACCGTTTTAATCAAAATATTATCTTGTAGGTGTTTGTCTCTGTCTGAGGGGTTGGAGCAAATGCGGTTGTATCGTAGAGGTTTGCAAATTGGATACAATTAACATAGGCTTGAATAGAGACTGGGAGTGGTTGAGTCAGTATACAAAGTAAAACTATTTCCCCTTGTTTATTCCTCCCACCCCCCCACCCCCCACCATTCCTCAGACGTTCTTGTTAACTCCTGGAAATGTGCTGGAAATGGCCCACCTTGATTATCACTTCAAAAGGTTTTCTCTCCCCCCACCCCACTCTCCTGCTGGTAATAGCTCATCTTAAGTGATCACTCTCCTTACAATGTGTATGATAAACACCCATTTTTTCATGGTCTGTGTGTATATAAATCTCCTCACTGTATTTTCCACTTTATGCATCCGATGAAGTGAGCTGTAGCTCACGAAAGCTTATGCTCTAATAAATTGGTTAGTCTCTAAGGTGCCACAAGTCCTCCTTTTCTTTTTAATCAAAATATGGTAGATCTCAGCCACACAAGTAATACTTTGAGAGAAGGAAGTGGAACCAGTGAGAAGCGCATGTGCCTGCAGTTGTCTCAGTTTGAATGTGTTGTCTGTTGGTGCGCTCATTGTTGGTCTATGTAACTAGCAATGGGAGAGACTGAATCTTAGCTTTTCAGCAACATTCAAGGAGTTCAAATGGAATTTTCATTGTCGGAAAGACAAGCAACTGTTTAATTTTTGAGGAAACCCTTGTTTTCTTGTCAAATAACCAAATTGGATTTTTGGCCACCCATGGACAAACAATCAGAAACCTTTTTTTTTGTTTTTTTAAACCTGCCTGCCTGCCATAAGTTTTGGCAGGTGACTATGGTAAGGCCTGGATATTTTGAACAGATAATTAGAAAAGAAATGTCTCTCTTCTGGGTGCTTTACATACAGAGAGCTAGTCTGAAATATTTCCATTTCCACTGCCACCTCATGAAGGCAAGACACAGAGATCTAGAGGGGAAAAGCAAATAAACTGCACTGTATTAATAATTACCATTCAAACATTAAGATAGTATCCAGTAATATATACCTTGTATATATTTCATTACACTCCACTAGACCTTCGAGCTAACAGAACATTGGGAATCATCAAGAAAGGGACAGATATTAAGACAGAGAATATTATATTACATCTATATAAATCATGCTATGCCCACATCTTGAATACTGCATACACAGGTGTGGTCGCCCCATCTCAAAAAAGATATATTGGAATTGGAAGAGTTTCAGGAAAGGGCAACAAAAATTACTACTAAGGGGGGATATGATTGAGGTCTATAAAATCATGACTGGTGTGGAGGAAGTAAATAAGAAAGTGTTATTTAATCTTTCTCATAATACAAGAATTAGGGGTCACCAAATGAAATTAATAGGCAGCAGGTTTAAAACAAACAAAAGGAAGTATTTCTTCACACAACGTACAGTCAACCTGTGAAATTCCTTGCCAGAGTTGTGAAGGCCAAGACTATAACAGGTTAAAAAAAGAACTAGATAAATTTGTGGAGGATAGGTCCATCAATAGCTATTAACCAGGAGGGCAGGGATGGTGTCCCTAGCCTTGGTTTTGCCAGAAGCTGTGAATGGGCAACAGGGGATGGCTCACTTGATGATTACCTGTTCTGTTCATTCCCTCTGGGGCACCTGGCATTGGCCACTGTTGGAAGACAGGATACTGGGCTAGATGGACCTTTGGTCTGATCCAGTATGGCCATTCTTATGTTCTTATGTTCAGACTCTTGCCCAACACAAACAGGGAAGAATTCAAGCTGTGGTTCCCAGATGTTTTTTCCCCATGCAAAGAAATGGGCTGCCCTCTCCGACGGACCTCTCTCATTTTGCTTTATAACTGAGATCTCTCTCTCTCTCTCTCTCTCTTTCTGAGATAAGCAGACTAAACAAAACATGTATCGTAATCTGTTACTTTTAAGTGAACTAGAGTCAGCAGTACACATATTTTGCAAGACTTCATGTATTCTATTGAGTGGTCAATTCTTCACTTTTAAAGTCAAAGGGAATTTTTATATCGACTTGAATAGGAGCAGGATCATGCAATGTTTCCTTCAACCTCTTATGAAGTTTCCTTGGGCTCTAGGACTGTATGTCTTCATCTGCCACTAAAAACTGGACTAGAATGCCTGTGTTTGTTGCCCACATTCCTTGGGCTGGAGCAGTGAACCACGGCCAGTGGGAGCCACGATCGGCCGAACCTGCGGATGCGGCAGGTAAACAAACTGGCCCGGCCCGCCAGGGGCTTTCCCTGCACAAGCAGTGGAACAAGTTTAGGAACCACTGCCTTAGAGGCATACTTCTAAGTCCATCTTTTTTCTCAGGTATTTGGGGAGGGGAAGAAATTTAGTGGGATTGATGATTAATATTGTTATTAACTGAGACTAGTTTTTTGTGGTGTTTGGACAGTTCATCAAGATTATTGTGAGCTTTTTATTTTTGCATTAAATATTGCTTATTTTCAAGTTTTATAAAGTATACAGAGCTTAAAAAACAATAAAACAAAAATTAAAAAATCAGCCTCTTATTTAATGCTCAACGGCAAGTTATGGGGAGGTGTTTAGTAAGTAGCTGATAGTTTCATTGCATTTGTTTTTACTTAATCTCTTTATTAATGATTTGTAAAATGGGACAAGCAGTATATAATTAAATTTAGAGATTATACTAAATTAGGAAGTGTGTACAAAAGCCACTAAGGGCAGAGAAATAGAGGCAGGAAATAAAATGAGATTTAACTTGGAAAAACTCGACTAGGTTATCATGGGGAGAAAATCTAAAAAGACACAGAGTTTTTCAATGGAAGGGAACTGTTTAAAATCAGTAATGGTGAAAAGCAACTAGGAGAGTGAGTGAGTAGATCTGAGATTAGATTTGTGTTTGCAAAGATACAGTGGGGGTTTTTTTGGTTTGGTTTGGAGTTTTCCTAGGTAGTGGGGAGAGAAGAGAGATGCGGCTTCAAGCCAATATAATTTTGGTCTGCAGAAGAATGAGAATGATTTAACAGAATAAGGAGAGCATAGTCCTCCTCCACATAAAACAAGTGGAACTACATCTACTGTTAGAATATTGTGTCATAGTGGACATCTCAGTATCAGAAGGTACATACAAAATGGACAGAGTTCAGAGGGGAGGAAATGAGTAAAGGACTTGTGGGACTGAATTGTGAAGAAAGATGAAAAATCCAATTATTTAATGTTAAGTAACAGTAATTTCTAAAGGGTGTAAACATTAAGCAGGGATGATGCAAATGGCTGCTATAACTAGTGTGGTAGAATAATCTCCCAAGGAAAGTAATGAAAACTCAATGGCTTGAGTTATTAATGGTTACACTGTAAAAAGCACTGGAGAATATTCCATGGGAAGAATGGTACATTGACAAGGGGTGAACATATGACAAGAGGCTTTTCCATGTCTGGTATTCTCTATTGTATTTTATAACATGTGAGGGAATTCTTCAGCCACAGAATCAATTTCATAATTCCTCATGTTCTCCTCAGCAGAGAATATTTCAGAAGGGATGGAAAAGAATCTACGTACACTTAGATTTGGGAGTGAGCACAAGAATATAGACGAGGCAAGATATTTGAAAATTAAGCTGTGGAGTTTGAGAGAATGAATGCCTTTCTTACTTCAGCATTTTCATCATCTCACTGTAGCTCAACCATGGACTTGTCTCGCTTAAGGTTTGTAAAGCTTTTTATTGATCACTGAAAATTAAAAATAAAACACAACAAACCACATTGTCCATGGCACAGAGGATTGAGAGAAAAACTCACCGATTTCATGCCGTCAGATCTTTGTTTGATCAATTGTTAGTGACTCAAAACAGATTTACAGGAAGTTTTTTTGTGAGATGGTCTAATAGTAGGTGGGGTCCCCAACTGTCCTAACTTTTCCCTTCCATGCTACTTCACTCTAAATTCTGGCCATTTGTTACGAGATGTAAGACCGTAAGTGCTATTGTTTGTTTTTATATTCTTCTATATTAGGTGACACACATGCTTTTTCAATAGAAGTTTTCTTTCCTTTTGCTTTTGGCAAACATTACCAGGTATCAACCATTCTTTTCCACTTGTTTTTATAAAAATGTCTTTTCTAATGGCTGGATGTTTTAGATACTGTATATGGGAGATTTCATTCTTAATGTTTATAAAGCTGTAAGGACCCAATATAAAATTGCTACCTATAGATCATACCAATATGGTCACTACATACTGTGATAAAGTTCCTCCTCTGCCTTGGTGGGTCCTGTGCTTATTGGCGGATTTGCTTGCCTCAGAGGTTCACAGCAGCCCTCAGTTTGGCCACTTTCGTGGCTCAAATCTGCTGTTCACTCAGTTAGCCTCATCACTGGCCAGCATGGGGAAAAGGAAGAAGAACAATCCCCGCAGTCTCTGCTGATCCACCTAGTGGGTCGGGGAACAGGCCAGAGACCTTCCCCTCTGGTGGAACCCACAGTCCAGGTCAACTCCTCTGGTATCAAGTAGGGAGATGGAGGAATGGGGGGAATCCGGGCCCACCCTCTACTCCGGGTTCCAGCCCAGGGCCCTGTGGATTGCAGCTGTCTACAGTGGTTCCTGTAACAGCTGTGTGGCAGCTACAGCTCCCTGGGCTACTTCCCCATGGCGTCCTCCCAACACCTTCTTTATTCTCACCACAGGACCTTCCTTCTGATGTCTGATAATGCTTGTACTTCCCAGTCTTCTAGTAGTACGCCTTCTCACTCTCAGCTTCTTGCTCCCAGCTCCTCGCACGCACACCACAAACTGAAGTGAGCTCCTTTTTAAACCCAGGTGCCCTGATTAGCCTGCCTGTCTTAACTGATTCTGGCAGCTTCTTGATTGGCTGCAAGTGTTCTAATCAGCCTGTCTGCCTTAATTTTTTCCAGAAAGTTCCTGATTGTTCTGGAACCTTCCCTGTTACCTTACCCAGGGAAAGGGGACCTACTTAATATATATACTTAATATATCTGCCTTCTATCACTTTCCTGTAGTTGCGGGACCTCCTGGTCAACCTCCTCCTGGCCCTGGCTAAAATGGCCATCTATAAAACCAGGGTGAGGAGGTTGGCTGATGGAGTCTCCTGTGACTGTGGGGCCTATTTCTGATCCTCCGTTTGTTCATGTATCCGGGCAGAGTTCCTCTGGGCGTCGTCCACTGACTCCCTTGACGCCTTTGAGGAGCAGTGGGCACTGTCCGGGGTTCTCTGCTTGGTGTCCCTGTCCGGTTCCCTTCGTTTGACCCTTTGATCACACTCCTGTCCCTGTTATTTCATTAGTTGTCCCCCGTACTCATTTGATGTCCAGGTCCTGTGGATGCCCCTCTTAGGCTGGGGGGGGGATCCTTTAGCAGTGACACTTCCCAGATCCCAACAGGATCATTCTCCTGTAGCCATCTGTCCTGACCCTGTCACAATACATATGCCAGTTTTGTCTGGCAGAGGGGAGATGTCTTCTTTTTTGGAATCTCTAAATTTCACTATTTTTAAGTAAAATGTTTAATTGCTGTATTTTTAAGTAGCTACACATATGACTCATATGAACCCTAAGAACCAAAACCTGTTTCATGTAGTGGTAAATCCAGCATGGTTAATTTCTTATGCAATGCATAAGGTAGTATGACTGTTCTGGGATATGGTCCCAGTAGCAGCGGTGAGTCATTGACTGCAGCAGAAGTAATGATATGAGAATCTATTTATTACTGCTTTGCTAAGCATCTCGCAGTGAGTTCATCTAGAAATTATATAATTATTCCTTCTGGATGATTTTTCTTATTGGTTTGTAATTACAAAATATTCTCAGAACACTTTTGTATCTTAAAATTAAGTCTTCGGAGTTGTATGAAGAACTGTGAAATTAAATCTTATCTTGTTTATATTCCATTGTACTTCATTTTACCAATTAATAATATAGCTTTCTAGATGTTGAAACATGACCTTCACTTTTCCTGGAGAACCATTTCTGCATCATCCACTAGTTAAATTCATTTGTAAATGAATCTTTGAGCTGTATCATCCTTTCCTGCAGAAGAATCTAAAGGAGGGGACAAGTTCCTTGGGGAAACTCCACACAGGAGTCCTAGCTTCTTGTCCCTGGGAGGGAACACTTCACAAAGCTTTAACGAAGGCATCTTGACCCTCTTAATGCCTGGCTGTCCCAACATTAATGAGGAAATCCACCAGCTTTTATGGCGTGTATGCTGCTGCCCGAGCCATCCTTACTTGTATTTATTTTCATAAACATGCATTCCTTTACTTGCAACTCTCTGGTATTAGTAATAGAAGCAGAAGCGTAATAATAGCACAACACCAATACATGTCTTTAAAACAAGACATTGACTAGATGACTTAACTGTTCCCAGTAACTTTTACTTAAAGTGAAATTTTGGTTGTCTTTTCCAATCCTATTTCAAAGGCATGGAACACTTGCAAAGACTTGCCACAGTTGCTAGTACAGCCCAGAAACATTAGGTCAGTAGGTCTGCTGTGTCCTTACATGGGGCGGTGTTCTGTGGACCTGTGGAATTTACCCTGCAAATACCCCTCCGCCGTTCTGTGGAGAGAGCCATGACCAAGCTTACTGTTAGTTTCAAGGGATTCCTGTATATTCAGCCGTTTTCTAATATTTGTCTAGATAAATGATTGTGTCGTTGCCAGATGTTTGGAATATTCATTTAAGCAAATAATACAGCATAATGAATCCTGTAGAAGTCAATGCAACGGAGACTATAGAACAGCGGTTCCCAAACTCTTTGCCTGCATGACCTCATTTTTAGATTTACTGCTTTGCTTCCTGCGACCCCAGTCAGCCTGAAGGATGCCACTTTGTAAAGCAAAATGGCATCTTCTGCTCATGGGACCATGACCCCATCCGCTGATGGTTGCAACCCATAGTTTGGGAACAGCTGCTGTAGTCTTCTGTATGCCCTTTCCTCTTCCCAACTCTCCTGTACAGCAGAAACAGTATTGTCCTATGTCTTGGGTCTATTGCTCTCACAGTGAGACACTGGATTTGCCTTGTGTTAACCTGTAGAATGTATGGATTAGCACAGGGAATTCAGTTTGGCTGTGTAAATATGATAGCATGTTAACATATCCTGAACAACAGCATGGCAGGTACAAAGAAACTCCTCTTTAATTTACAATGGAAATATGTATATGTCCCTTAACTGTCTGTAGATTTGAAAAAAGTGAAAAATTGGCCTATTAAATTTCAGCTTGCATGCCCAGAGTGCTGAACTGTTCACTCTCACTGAGAAGCTCTCCTCTTGTAGCTCTTTCTAGGAAGTTAGATTTTTACTCTCCATGTTTGGGGGAGGAGGGAAGCAATTTAATTATATTCTCCTAACACATCAACATGTGCTGTGTTTGAGAATTTTATAATATTCAGGAAATGGGAGTTAGCGGGTTGTTTAGAAAGAGCTACATTCAGTATTTATTTTTCAGTTACATAATGTAATAATTACCCTATTGATATTTATACAGAATTTTGCTGTAATATTTACTATATATAACAGTTTTTGTCAATTCTGTTTTGTTTTTATCATTTCATTACTGCAGAAACAATGACCAGATATGAGTAGGGAAATCTTGATTTATAGTTGTACAGCATTATAGGAGCTTGTTGTTTTCCTAAGAGCTGTAATTCTTGTTCTGTTTGAGTAAAAGTGTTTGTGGTTAAGAAATTTCTTTGCTAAGCCTTCTTTTCCTTGCAATACCGCCACATTTTCCCTGAAAAGTGTAACTAGAAAACTAGAGCTCCCACAGCTAGGTGGACTCTGCAGGGAAAACATGTCTAAGGACCTGTGGGGTTGTTGTTAAGGAGAAAGGGTATGTATCTGGATGGCTAAGGGACACTTCTGATATAAAAGGCCGTCACAACTGGTTCCAGTCCTGTTCTCTGGAGGGGACACCAGTCTGTCATGAGCGGATCCAACTGCTGAAACCCACCTGCCTCATAGCTCCCCTGTGTCTGGGCAGTGACTTGTCACTGTTCCTAGCTCTGGCTCTGTAGCACACTCCCTGGTACAGACCTCAGTCTGATACCCTTCTTGGGCAGTAGGACCCATTGGCTACCACGACCCTGGAACTAGTTCCTGAGCCATCCTAAGCTCCCCATTAATGAGTATAAGTTCAGACTGAATTTTACCTTATTTAAAGGCTTCAGGGTTTAGCTCACTGAAAGCACAATAATTAATTATTCTAATATCTTTTAGAGGTATTGATTCAAACTAAAATATGGAGTGGATATTTATATTGTTGTGTATTATGTGAGAAACAAATTAAGTAGTACTCTATAGACTATATATAGTATACTATACTCTATAACTCCCTGAGGCTGGTAGACAGATAACACATAGTTCTTCTCTCCCCATGACTGACTGGTTTCTTGGACATCATCCAATTTTAGGCACATAAACACATTTGCAGAAAGGTTTACTGACCTGAAAGACCACAGTCTTTGGTTTACTTATTTAAAAGAGGAAGAGGAAGAGAGAGAACCTCATCTGCCTTCAGATGGAGTTCAACAGCAGTATAGAAAATGGGGAGGAAAGTTTGAAAAACTAAATTTAGATTCAGCTGCTCTGCTCTTTTCTGCCCCGGTGCTCAATGTAGCAGAACTGGCACTGAGTGTGTTGACCCTGTTTTGTGGCTCTGTAAAGCTGTGGGGATGGGGGCAGCACCTCATGCCCCTCTGAACATACTGTGAGTTGGGGAAGCAGTAAATCGCCCTACATTTTTGCTGGTCTAATGCTGTAATTGGGTGTGACTTTAAAATGAGTTAAAATAATTAGCTAAAAGTAGCATGGCACTTGAGGATTTTCTGATGTTGTCTAAAGAGTTAAACTCCCACATTTTCAGTTGAACTACGGGAATAAGGTGAATGTCTGGCTTATATAATTATCAGTCTGGAAATTTCTACCTAAAAATATATATTTATTTTCAAAATCACACAGTTGTGGTATTTGCATGTACTGTTGGAACAAATAGATGTGTGTTACTCAGGACACTAGATCTTGCTCAGCGTCACTCAATACATGTTTTTGTAAATTAATACAGTAGTACAGTGCGGTACTATTTATTTCTTGAGTGCCTCCCACTTCGTCACTTATAAGTGCATGCTGGATACTAGTGCTGGAGAGCCACCTACTGGCCTGGCTTTGAGTAACACTGTGTGACCAGTTAGTTAAACGTTCCACAGTCTCCACTGTCTGTGAAATCACGGGTCCCTTCCCTCTCCCCCCCCCCCCCACCTTTAAATAGTTAATTAGTTTGCATTACTTTCTGGTTTTGCAGTATTTAATGTACTTACACATTTTTCAGTGTGCTCTTCTTTGGATCAGTTATGGACTGTTATGACCTTTACCAGTTCCTGTTCTCAATATTACAAATGCAGTTTAAAAAGAATATACCAGCATACTAAATTCTTCTGTTAGACTGAAAGTGCAGCTTTTGTTATGATGACTGTATTTCTTAGACTGCATTGGGTGGATTGGTTTTGTGTAGTGGCTACGTATCTATGAGACCTTCACTCTGAAACTTTAGCTACTTCATTTTTCCTAAAGCGAACATGTATTTGTGCTGTGTTTCTCTATTGTGTGATATTTCCAGGCTGAGACTGCCTTCTTGATCGATTACTGTTTTAGGGAGTCATTAGTGTGGGTCTGTAATGTATTTTGTTCTGTTATCCTGGGTCTTTATTTCTTTGGAATGGTACTGCTTCTGACTGATAGTGAGTGATTTTAAGTCTCAGTGATTTCAGTAGGTTATCTTTGAGACATGAAACAGAGCTGATCAGAAATTGCTAATTAAATAACATTGGTGGTGTAACAAGCCTGGAAGCAGGTTTCTGAGAGATTTGCAGGTCTGCAGAAAATAACAAAGAAATAGGAAATGATATTTTGAATGCCAACAGCATGCACTCTACTTAGACATCAGGAAACATAGCATCTTCACCAAGAGGCTTAAAAATCTAATATAGACACAGACAAGGCAGTTCAGACATACTGTGTGTGGCGAGGTGCCAATATGAGTTGGAGGCAGTGTAGCAGTCTGGCAGAGACCCTTTTGAAAGGTTTTATGGGAAGGAATGTGGTTTGAGGTGGGATTTGAACTTCGTCACCCAAGAACATGAAGACTGTTGCAACCATAAAGGGTGGCATGAAGGATGTCTCAAACGCAGAACAAGAATACAAAGGGAGAGGACAGTTAGGAAGCTTGGAACAAGCAATGGGAGCCAATGAGGAGTAGGAAAAAATGAGAGCAGAGAGGTAAACAGGAGCAGTTTCATGCATACGCTATGGAGGCTGACCTGTCCAGAGCATAAGGAAAGGAAAATTATTTTAGGAGTCTCCTTTCCTACAGAATGGAGGGGAGATGCAAGGAGGCCAGAAAGGAGGATAAAGCTGTAGTCAAAGCAAGAGTTGTCTATATAGATAAGGTTGGTAGTGGAAGGGATGGGGAGGAAAGGAGAGACTTTCAGGGCTATTGGTAGAGGAAAAACCAACATGACTTGCACCCAAGAGTAGGAGAAGACGGAGAGAGAGAGAGAGAGAGTTCAGAATTGTTTGACATCGAAACGGCAAGCCTATAAGAGGGATAGTAATTGTTGAAGGTGGTGGACAAACTAAGTTAATTTTTATTGAAATTGTCCTTGAAGTGATGACGTAAGATTCAGATATTATAAGGATAATCTGAGAATGGAAAGAGTAGGAGAGATGGAGAAAGAGCTGGGGGGCATTAGCCTGGCAATGGAAGCTGAAAGTATGGGAATGGATAAAGCCACCAAGGGATAGAGCACAGAAAAAAGAGACAAATGGAGCCTCTTATATTTTAAAAATATTTTAGGTGATCATCTAATGTTATGATATTTACAATATCAGATGCTTTTTAGCTGTTGGAATACCACGTTCAACTAATTAATTAGTGGATTTAGCCTTCATTTGCTTAATGCACTGGCTATGGACTTAGGAAACCTCGGTTGTATCCCCAGCTCTGTAACTGGCCTACTGGATGAACTTGGGCAAGTCACTTCAGTTTTTTATGCCTCAGTTTCTCCAGCTGTAAAATGGGGACAGTGATACCTCATTTTTAAAGCACTTTGAGAGCTACTGAAGAAAAGCACTATTTAAGAGCTAAGTGGTGGTGTTACTATTTTAAAGTACTGTGCCTTAAATAGGATTAAGCTGGGGTGAATTTGCCTCAGTATTTTGTCAGAGGCAAAAAGGTACTTTTATCATTGTAGATAGTCCATACCCATCAGCAATTTAAACCTTACAAGAGCTGTAAGCCAGGTACTGGATCTCATTGTTGGGATGCTGATCACTAATTTACGCAAACTACATGAAGTATGCTGCAAAATTTTCATCTTAACTCTTCATTAAAACAATGATCATTCAGATGATAGACTCTAATCCTCCTGTCCTGTATTTCCTTCTTTCTCCCATTTATTTCTTTTATAATTTAATAGGGAGTTTTCCTCTTACCAGTTCAGGCCTCATATCCCAACCCAGAATTGTTTGTGTTTAATTCAAAATGTAGGAAACATTTTCAAAAACTTACCTTTTAATGTCAAAATGTCAGAACACTTGTTTAAAAACCATATGAACTTCCCTGTTGTTTTTGCTTTGTTTTGCTTTTAAAAGCAATGGGTCCTGTGCCGGACATAGAGGTGGTTCCTTAGTGCTCCCTTGTACTAAACCCACCACTTCTGTTAAGCACTGAAGTCAGGAAGCCATTTGCAATGTTACAACTTTATTAAACCTATGCATTTATGAACAATACCCTATTCTTATATGGCAGGCAATGGCATGCTTTTTATGTACTGTCTGCATACATACATGTGTACAGATGTGCTATTTATATAGAACTTCTGTAACAGCTTTGTTGACAAGTGACACTGCCACAGACATCTTGCTCTGGATCTGCCATGTACAGTGTCTCCAGCGCATCCCCCAATCCTACACCCAATGTTTCCACTCCCAGGGCTTCCTTCATCTTACCGAAGGGAAATCTCAGATAACTGGTTAGCCAGCTTTTTGGCTGTATTTGTGCAACTGGAGCAGCAGACAGGAGCTAGAGAGGGGCCAAAATCTAGAAGCTAATATCTCTCTGAATCCTAACACCCTTCCTCACAAAAGCTTGTGAATATGGGGTGATAGGGCACCACTTCCAGTGGGAATACATGTATTTAAGCAAGAGTTTCCTCATAAATACCAGCAGTGCAATCCTAGACCCATTTAAGTCAACTCCCAACTCTTCAGTAGGACTAGGAGTTCACCCCTGGATTTTCAGGAATTAAAGGTCCTTCATACATTAGTGTGAACAAAATCCAGTCACACAAACGTTCACAGACATGGTTACAGATGTGGCTGGCCAGATCAAATGACGATTCAGAAATTCACAAACCTACCTGTAACTTGTTTTCTACTGTTCACTTAGCTCTGGTGATAGTGAAAGAAACGTAACTCCAAATGAGTTTAATATAGTAAATGTACAGTTGTAGTTTATTAATCACATGGGGTTAATATCATTAGTTGCTATACTATAAATGCTGGCTTTTTAGAACACAATGCATTCAGTACAAGTGCAGAATCAGGTATAAAGAACAAGCAAGGTATTTTCTGCTAAACAAAGGGCCAGATTCTGCCACCCTTACATCAAGTAATATTAATGTGTAAATGCTCTCATTGATTTCAGTAGGACTACTTCTGTATTAAGCCACTATTCAACATGAATAAGAATCAGGCCTTTAATCAAAAAGAACTATAAAATGATCCATGAAATCATGTCATGTACCTAAACTATTATTTATGTAAAGTGCCTTTCCACACTGATTGAAAAGATATTAATAGGGACATTTGGGAGATGAGGAGCAGTTAAATCTCTCTGAAATACAATGGAGTAGATTATTTTTGTGTGTAAAAATGAACAAAAATACCCAGTGAAATCAGCAGTCTAAATATAGGCTCAAGACATTCTATAGTTCATTTGTTGAGGGGAGTGCCATAAGCTAAGGGAATAGAGAAGTGTATATATTTATGTAAAGTCCAATAACTGGGTCAAATACTTACTTTATGAATTAAACAAAATGGCTTAATGAAGTAGTTAGTGCAAAAACATTCCACATGTCTGTTGTTTGTCTTCAGTCCTTGTGGCTGGACTGAAAGATATTTTAAAAACTTACCATGGACAGTCTATAAGTTGTATGAGACAAAGCCCATCTCTCCATACAGTTCAGCTTAGCCGATAAAGTGGAAAAATCTGTGGTCTCTGTAACTATTGTAAATTGTCATTTCATTCCTCTGTCTCCTATCTGTCTGACAGCAGGCCAGCACAGATATTTGCCTTATATTTGATGCCCTTCACACACACTGTCTCAGCCAGTCAGAATTACAATAGCGCAAACAGGTTTGGTGTTAGGATTGCTGTCTTTTTCTAAAAGGTAGAATACTCTGTGTAATGAAGTATCAACAGTTGTTTTTTTTAAGTCCAAGATGAAATAAACTATGGTTATGGACAGGTTACCTACAAACATGGAGTACTTTCCTTCCCCTGTGAGAGAGAAGCACTTTCAACTAGTGGTTGGAATATGAGACTGGGAATCAGAAGATTTGTATTCTCTTCTAGTTTCTGATATGGACTCACTATGAGGCTTTGGGCAAC
Source organism: Natator depressus (assembly GCF_965152275.1). Taxonomy (NCBI): domain Eukaryota; kingdom Metazoa; phylum Chordata; order Testudines; family Cheloniidae; genus Natator; species Natator depressus. The sequence continues at coordinate 87,882,700 of NC_134241.1, read as the reverse complement.
TAACTTGACCTGTAAGATGATCTGTGAGCTGTCCTGAGCTCCGTCTATGAAAAGTGTTTTATGAGATTAAAGTATTATTTTCATTACCATCTGTAACTGAGTCGAGTCTTTGGTTACTCTCGCACTGTGGACCACATGGTACCAATCGTTCAGATCGTAAAAGGAAAAGCCACTGATATCTACAAAGGAAAGCATCAGCAACAGGCTCCATCATTCAGAATGCTCTCTGAAGTGCACACACAGCAGTCCATCAGTGGATAAATGAAGCTCCCTTTTATGGACACCCAACCAGCCAGTTAGCTGTAAAATCCCTCTTGGTAGCTGTTCTCTGCTTGCTTTACCGCAGGTAAAGAAAATGAAGTGGGCACCTGACCAAAAGAGCCAATGGGAAGGTAGAACTTTTTAAAATTGTGAAAGAAACTTTTCCCTCTGCCTGTCTCTGGGCTGTAGGGACACGGATCAGCAATGCTGTAAGCAGAAATGCTGTGTAAGGTTTGAACCAGGTATGAAAAAGTATCTTCCATACCTAGAAGAAATTATTTGGATAGGGAATGTTTAGTTAGACACTACCAGGTTTATTTCTTATTTTGGCTTGTGGATCTCCTCTGTGCTAACCCCTGATGCTTTTGTTTGCTTGTAACCTTTAAGCTGAACCCCCAAGAAAGCTATTTTGGGTGCTTAATTTTTTTAATTGTTTCTTTTAAGATCTAGCAAAAAACCTAAATTACAGATGTAATTTTCCCTTTTTGTTTTTAATAAAATTTACCTTTTTTAAGAACAGGATTGGATTTTTGGTGTCCTAAAAGGTTTGTGCATGTTGTTTGATTAGCTGGTAGCCACAGCTAATTTCCTTTGTTTCCTTTCTCAGCTCTTCCCCGGAGAGGGGGGTGAAAGGGCTTGAGGGTACCCCACAGGGAGGAATTCCCAAGTGCTCCTTCCTGGGTTCAAAGAGGGTTTTTTGCATTTGGATGGTGGCAGTGTTTACCAAGCCAAGGTCAGAGAGAAGCTGTAACCTTGGGAGGGTAATACAAGCCTCAAATGGCAAGTATTAATTTTTAAAATCCTTGCAGGCCCCCACTTCCTGCACTCGGAGTGACAGAGTGGGGATTCAGCCTTGACACCGTCAGAGGGAATAGTTACCAAAAAGACCGAGAGGCCTGGTTTACATAACAAAATGTTACTGTGCTTGAATGTGATAGCAAAAACTGACCCAATGCTGAACAGAACTTGGCAGTCATTGTAGACCTGGACAAATTGTGTTCAGCATTGTGGGTGCTAACATGAGTGTGCACAATAGTGTTTGAGAATAATACCATTTTTGTAGAGCCAACCATTCCAGAAACTTGTGGAAGTGCTATCAGAAGGATGGGAGTATATATGGCAAGACTGTTTTTACCTCATGCCCTGCATAACATGGGTCACAGAATGGTGTTACAGTCCCACTGAATTGCTAATGCTGAGCATTTTAAATAGAAAAACATTATTTAAATTGGCTCATCCAGGGAATCGAGCTGCTTCCTTCAAAGGAGCAGTTCATGATGTTGAAAGCATCAGCATGTTTAAGAACAGATTTGGTTTTGATTAGCTGTAAATCAAAAGAGCAGGTTAAGAAAATAGTGTAGCTGGAGAGCACTGTGCAGATAATGATAGAAAATATGAGAAGAGCTGTGTGAACCCTGTGTATAATGAGTGAATGTTAGGACTGGCAAGATTTTTTTTTTAGACTTAATCTTATTCTTTTCTTTTGGCTCAGCACCCTGGTGCCCAGCACCCTTCAAGATTTCTCCAAAAGAGAATTTGATTTTCAATTATTATATCCAGTAGGCAAGGTATTCTTCCTTCTCCTCATGCTGCCAGTTATTGCTGATATCAAAGGGGTAGGCACAAATGGAAACATTTTATTGGCGATTGTAATCTTTCTGCCAGGAGCAGATTACGTGATACATTTTGGAAGGAAAGTGCAGTACGGTCTATAGCACCGGGCAAGCAATGCAATTGCTTCACTTTAGCATGAGACACCATACTTTTTATAGCTTATCAGTAACTTGGGTTTTGTGCAGCAATAGATGAGAAAGGAGAGAACAATGTTTTTTATGTTAAAGACAACCCTTCACATAGTTCACTTGTATTGCTGCTTTTGCTAGGAAAGGATTGCTTGGCTGTCACACGCATCTGCATTTAAAAACTGTTGTTATAAGAATAGAGGGGGCATTTGAGATTTCCAACTGTGTCCTCCATTCTCTGGAGACTAGTGGAAATAAACCATTGTGAGATGACAAAACAGCCAGACCACATGAGATGCGCAGCTTAGGAAGGTTACAACTGATGGATTTAATAGAGTATGAAATAGGGAAGCAGAAACTCAGTATTTATTTTTAGTGTATTGTAGGGTAATGTTTTTGAGGTATTTATCTATCTAAAATTCATACAGTGTAGTTTAAAAGATTTAAAAGATTACATTAATATATTTAGTATTTTCTCAGGTCTCGTCTCTGCCAGGAGAATCACAAATCCATCTTTCTAATTTAGACTTGGGCAAGCACTTTCACTGCCATGTCATCTGCTCTGCAGTAAAAACTTCTGCACCCTGTCTACCCTAAAGCATAGGCTGTTGGTAACACTGATGCAGCTATACCAGGGCTTCAGATGGCTACAAATGTCTTAGTGTAACTGTCCTCATGGCAGAAAATGTTAAAAGCAAATCGTGCAGGAACAACTGCTCTCTGATTTAATACATCTACCTGCTACTGAATGAATGTGTGGGAACAGGGTGAAGTAACAGTTCAACTGCTGAATGTGTTAACAGCTGAGATTTAAGGCAGTAATTACATCTGATGTTGAACAAGCAGGTAGCACAATGTCTTCTTCATAGTAAACAGTTATGATGAGAAGGACTATCTTAATTTTGACAAGAAGACAATTGAAAAGGAAAAAAACCAGTGGTTCAAAATGAGGACTGTGTACAAAACTTCAAAAACTAACTATACTTATATTGAATAGATGTGTTCTGCTGTGGAGGGAAGTGAAACCAGTTAAACTGTTATTTTAAAGTGATATGTGAACAGAGCTATGAGAGCTGATTCAGCTTCTCATAGGTCTCACACCCTCAGATGATCATACAGATACAGTGATGATCATACAGATACAGTATGTAAGTCGAGAGAGCAGAAGTCATAGCAAGAATCTCGCAAACCAAGCACTACGGCTGGAGCTCAGTGACGTCAAGGGGAGTTTTGCATGCTGTGCCAGGAGAATATCTTAGTGCGGGGTGGCACTCATTTCCCAGTTAATATTATTTTTGCCTTTGAAATACGTTAGAGCTAGGCCTGAGTTACAAAGGTTAGTTCCATTTCCCATAGATCAAGGGTGTTTTGGATCCGGATTCAAGTCAATTTCCAGTCATAATTTAAACACGTTGCAGCCCTGGAATCATTCTACATGGTGAGTAGGGCAGAGCTCCACTTGGTGATGGACAGTTCTGGTTCTATTATCTCCATAATCTCTCCCCTCCTGTTACCCGGGGTTCTTTCAACCCAAAGTTCTTGGTAACTTTTACTCTGTGCGAGGTGGTGTCAGGAAATAAATCAGGGGAGACATGGACGTCCGACCGATAGATGGCTGGCACAAACAGGACAACACAAGAGTGCTTTCACTTAAAGCTAAATTTTACTTAATCTCAAGCACTTACACACGTCTGCAAAAGGTTAGTAAAACACCTCCAACCCTTGATAATTACCACAGCTGAGTGTGGCTCTCGAGTGGCACAGCAGCAGGCTTCCAGTGGCCAAATCTTCCATCTGCAGGTGGGGACTGCAAGATGTATCCAGAGGGAGAGTCCAAAAAGAGTCCAACTACCTCAAACTTCTTCCCCTTATTTATACATTAGTAATAGAATGACATATCCCTTAAAGAAAACTTAAGTAAGTAGTTTCAATAGTCAAGCAAGAAGTCCCTTCTGATTATCGATTAACCAGGTGTGGGTTTTTCCAGAGTTTGCAGCCTAGAGGCCCCAATAGACATTCCTGGGGCACATCCTGCTCTTCAAAAATGCATGTATCAGCCACTTCAACACAATTCTTATCAGGAAGGACGTGGGGTCAAGCTGCCCTTTCTGCGGCACCCAAAAGTCACCCCCTCCCCCTTCCCCGCTCCTGCCTTGGTCAAACTGAGAGTGCTGAATGGCCAATTTACAGCCTGCTGCCTTGGCTGCTTTTAGCAATAAGCCACAGTGGTTTCAGGCACTTTCCTGGTATGCCAAAGTCTCCCCATACACTCCCTCCCCCACACCCCAAACGCCATGGAAATGGAGAACTCTGCGTTAAGAATACTGAACCTGTGTATTCAGAGAAAATAAATTCAGGTAAACATCCATTTCTCTTTATAATTCATGCAGAGGTTTAATAACATGTTTCACAGTAGATGACAGTTTACATTTACAAATACTAGTAAATAAGGCAGGATTTTCCATGTCATACAATTATCCAATGGAAATCAAGCATAGCACTAATGAAGAGTACTGTGGCCACCTTGAAGGATTAAGCATGAGATTTTGTCCTATTGTTTAGTGGATGCCATACACTAGGGAGAAGGAATAAGTCTTTTGAACTGGTCAGAGTAGCAGCTAAATGCAGGGAGGCTGTGTCTGATGGGGGGCAGTATTGGAGAAGGGCAGAAAAATAAGTCTAGTATTTGAGGTGCATAGGGAACAGAGAGGAGAACAAATGGGTGGCGGTAAGGAGACAGTGCTAAAGGAGAAGCAAATCCAGGGAGCATGTTGAAGATGAGGGAGGTTATTTTGCTGGAATCTAAATTCAGGCTCTCAGACTGCTTGGTGATGAGGGCAGTATAAAAGACTCGCTCGGCGGATAGATGGGATAGCATATCCAGCTTTGTGGACAATGTTGTAACATCTAATTTCTCATTGTAGGTAAAAGGGGAAATTCTCCCTTCTGTGCCAAGTAGGCCCAGAAGCTGGAGAGTAGCGGGAATGGCAAAGAGGGAGTGGGGATGGGTAGAGATAGAGCTACTTCATTGCTTCTATGGCAGCCTTAGGGCTGCAGTCATTTCTGCATGGGTTGAACCTCCTCTTTTCCCCCAAACAGAGACACTCGTCCTGTGAAGTGCTGAATGACTAAGGGACCCACCTAGTCACAGATTCACAGACACCCCCAAATGCCCCACCAGGCATGTACATTAAACTCCTGCAGTGCTGAGCACCACAACACAACCTCAGTGCAGATCTCTTGTGTGGATTTCGCTAATCTCATCCCCTCCCTCCTTGTATCCAGGGGCAGTCATGACCAGGAGGGGAAGGGTGAAGTTAGCCCAAAAATGAATAATTGTTACCTTTACTCAATCTCTGGGTATTAGACATTTTAGGTTAAAGGGTTATTTTATGTGAAGTCTCAAGAGGCAGCTTTACAGGGTCAGATCCTGAGATCACTGAGCACCCACAATTCCCATTGATTTTAATTGGGTGTTGATAGTGCTCAGCATCTTTCAGGAACTGTCCTATAGTGATCAACACTGATTTGTCTTGTATAACATAATATGTCCAGGACAGGCACTCTGAGTCTGTCTTCTCTGTCGTGTTTTATGTAGTGATATGATAAACATTATATTGGATCTTAGTGATGATGAAAGAATGTCTGGTTTTAAGTACACTTGTTTACAGATTTAAAAAGGCCATTCAGAAAAAATAACAAGCTGTTCTAATAATGTGAAACGGGTGCACAAAATTAGATAGCATCTAGAAGAGGCCATTAATGTAAAGCGCTGAAGATGGAAGTAACTGCATTTGCCAAGGACCCTTTAGGAAAGCACGCTTAATGAATCTGAAAATCTAACCAGAATATTAGTTGCTGTCTTGTGGGGAAGAGATTTTGGTCACTGTAAGATGAGCTTTATCATTAGCAACGTCTGTTAGAATCACCTGAAATTGCACTGCAGGGAGCAATGATGGCACCATACCAGCTACGGAAATTTTTATTTTTCACTGGAGTGTGTTAAATGGCCAAAAAAAGGACCCTTGGATGTGTTTGTGGAACTCAGAACAGAATGCAGTTTATCTGTTATGTAGGATTGATTCTCTTCTCAGGATAAATGGTTTTGTCACATGAGCAAAAAATGTATAAAAACTGCCTTGTTGATGTCTTAATTTTATATATTTTTATTCTACATCTTGAGACGGTATGAAGATTATAATGAGACCAAGAAGAGGCACAGCAACCACAGGATATGCAATCAGAATTCAAATGCAATTCAGAATGTTAGACCAAATCTCTCCTTTTTTCGGAAATTAAAGTGAGACCCTGCCATGGACTTCAATCAGACCTGAAAATAGAAATATAATTAGCATGTTGGTAGGACACACCCAGGGTCTGATGAAGAAATTAGATTAGGAACTCTGTGTATGCATTCCAGATTCAGTCTCTTCCTCAGGCTATGAGGAGATATATATATTTGTTATTCCCATAGAAAGATTTGTGACAAATCCTGTTCTAAGGAGAAAATCTAGGAACTAGCATTCTGTTTGGGTAGACCGTATGCTGATCCTAGCTTCTTAATGAGGCTTTGATCCCTAAGCTCTTTAGCACCCATCAACCCTTAACCGGGGGCAGGACTATTCAGGAAGACCAGGGCTTTAAAAAGCCCACTCCTAAGGGACCAGAGGAGCTAGCAAAAAGGAGCAGCTAACGGGAGTTTTGCAAGGGAGTTTAGAGGAGCTGTCTCAGGGGGGGCTAGATACACTTAATATTCCTTAAACTTAAAGCCAAAAACACCCCCTGATAAAAACAAAACAACAACAAAGAAACGAGCTTCAGGAGTAAAAAGAGAATGCAGGCAGAAGTTCAGCAACAGAGTTGGGGCTACCCAGTTTATTGCACCCAATGCAGCATGTTTGATTACCTGCCCTATGGGCAGGTGGCGTATGTGTGCGTCGGAGCAAGGAACTCCTGGCCCTCAGAGACAATGTACGGGTTTTGGAGACCAGAGTGGCTGAACGGGAGGAGCTAAGGGAAACAGAGCGGTACATAGATGAGACTTTCCAGGACACAGTAGAACAGTCCCACCCCCAGTCTCACACCCTCTGTGCTTCTGAGGAGGATGAAAGTCTCAGGGAAGGAGAACATCCAACTGGAGCAGAGGGAAACAATCCCATAGTTGGGACCCTCCTTCCAGATGATGATGTGGTATCCTCTCGCACTGAGAATACCTCTCTGGTGGAGAGAACTCCTGTTATTAGGAAGAGACAGGTGTTAATAATGGGCAATTCGATCATTAGAAACGTAGATAGCTGGGTTTGCAATGACCGGGAGAACCACGTGGTGATTTGCCTGCTTGGTGTGAAGGTTGCGGATGTCTCAAGACATCCAGATAGACTTTTATGTGCAGTGCTGGAGAGGAGACGGTGGTCACGGGTACCAGTGACATAGGGAAGGATAGGAGAGAGGTCCTGGAAGCCAAATTTAGGCTGTTAGGTAAGACATTGAAGTCCAGGACCTCCATGGTAGCATTCTCTGAAATACTTCCAGTTCCACGCGCAGGGCCAGTGAGAGAGGCAGAACTGCAGGGTCTCAATTCGTAGATGAAACGATGGTGTAGGGAGGAGGGGTTTAGACTTATTAGGAACTGGGAAAACTTTTGGGAAAGGAGGAACCTATACAGGAAGGATGGGCTCCACCTAAACCAAAATGGAACCAGATTGCTGGCACTTAAAATTAAAAAGGTCACAGAGCAATTTTTAAACTAAGGGCTTGGGAAAAGCTGACAGGTGCAGAGGAGCATGTGATTCAGACAGAGACATCCCTTAGGTGAGGAGGTTCTATTAATGGAGATTTTCTATGTCCTAGTAATGAGGAGAGGATGGAAGATGATAAAATACAGGTAGAATCTGATGAGAAACAGTCAAATGAAAAGAAGTCCCATTCAATTACATCATGTAATGGCAGACAGCTAAAAAGTGACAAGTTTTTGAAGTGCTTATATACCAATGCTAGAAGTCTAAATAATAAGGTGGGTGAACTAGAGTGCCTTGTATTAAATGAGAATATTGATATAATAGGCCTCATAGAAACTTGGTGGAACAAGGATAATCAATGGGACACAGTAATACCGGGGTACAAAATATATCTGAAAGACAGAGCAGGTCGTGCTGGTGGGGAAGCGGCACTATATGTGAAAGAAAGCATAGAATCAAATGAAGTAAAAATCTTAAATGAATCAAACTGTACTATAGACTCTCTATGGATAGTAATTCCATGCTATAATAATAATATAGCAGTAGAGATATATTACCGACCACCTGACCAAGATGGTGATAGTGACTGTGAAATACTCAGAGAGATTAGAGAGACTATTAAAATAAAAAACTAAATAATAATGGGGGATTTCAGCTATCCCCATGTTGACTGGGTACAAGTCACCTCAGGATGACAGGATGCAGAGATAAAGTTTCTTGACACCTTAAATGACTGCTGCTTGGAGCAGCTAGTTCTGGAATCCACCAGAGGAGAGGCAATTCTTGATTTAGTCCTAAGTGGAACACGGGATCTGGTCCAAGAGGTGAATATAGCTGGACCGCTTGGTAATATTGACCATAATATAATTACATTTAACATCCCTGTGGCAGGGAAAACACCACAGCAGCCCAACACTGTAGCATTTAATTTCAGAAAGGGGAGCAACAAAAAAAATGAGGAGGTTAGTTAAACAGAAATTAAAAGTTACAGCGCCAAAAGTCAAATCCTTGCAAGCTGCATGGAAAATTTTAAAGACACCATAATAGAGGCTCAACTTAAATGTATATGTAGGGTGACCAGATGTCCCAATTTTATAGGGACAGTCCTGATATTTGGGGCTTTGTCTTAAACAGGCGCTTATTATCCCCCCCCATCCCCTGTCCTGATTTTTCACACTTGCTGTCTGGTCACCCTATGTATACCCCAAATTAAAAAACATAGTAAGAGAACCAATAAAGTGCCACTGTGTCTAAACAACAAAGTAAAAGAAGCAGCGAGAGGCAAAAAGGCATCCTTTAAAATGTGGAAGTTAAATCCTAGTGAGGAAAATAGAAAGGAGCTCTGGCAAATGAAGTGTAAAAATATAATTTAGGAAGGCCAAAAAAGACTTTGAAGAAAAGCTAGCCAAAGACTCAAAAAGTAATAGCAAAAAAAATTGTAAGTACATCAGAAGCAGGAAGCCTGCTAAATAACCAGTGGGGCCACTGGACGATCGAGATGCTAAAGGAGCACTCAAGGACAATAAGGCCATTGCAGAGAAACTAAATTAATTCTTTGCATTAGGGCTGTCAAGTGATTAAAAAAATGAATCGCGATTAATCACACTGTTAATAATAGAATACCATTTATTTAAATTTTTGGATTTTTTTACATTTTCAAATATATTGATCTCAATTATAACATGGAATACAAAGTGTACAGTGCTAACTTTATATTTATTTTTTATTACAAATATTTGCACTGTAAAAAACAAAAGAAATAGTATTTTTTTTCAATTCACCCAATACAAGTACTGTAGTGCAATCTCTTTATCATGAAAGTTGAACTTACAAATGTAAAATTATGTACAAAAAACGCCTGCATTCAAAAATAAAACAATGTAAAACTTTAGAGCCTACAAGTCCACTCAGTCCTACTTCTTGTTCAGCCAATTGCTCAGAGAAACAAGTTTGTTTACATTTGCAGGAGATAATGCTGTCCGCTTCTTGTTCCCAGTGTCACCTGAAAGTGAGAACAGGTGTTCTCATGGCACTGTTGTAGCTGCCACTGCAAAATATTAACATGACAGATGCGCTAAAGATTCATATGTCCCTTCATGCTTCAACCACCATTCCAGAGGACATTCCATGCTGATGATGGGTTCTGCTCGATAACAATCCAAAGCAGTGCAAACAGATGCATGTTCATTTTCATCATCTGGGTCAGATGCCACCAGCAGAAGGCTGATTTTCTTTTTTGGTGGTTGTAATTGTGTTGTAATTAAAATCAATATATTTGATTTTCTGTGTTGTAATTGAAATCAATATATTTGAAAATGTAGAAGAACATCCAATAATATTTAATAAATTTCAATTGGTATTCTATTGTTTAACAATGCAATTAAAACTGCGATTAATCGCAATTAATTGTTTAATCGTGATTAATTTTTTGAGTTAATCATGTGAGTTAACTGCGATTAATTGACAGCTCTACTTTGCATTGGTCTTCACGGCTGAGGATGTGAGGGAGATTCCCAAACCTGAGCCATTCTTCTTAGATGACAAATCTGAGGAACTGTCCCAGATTGAGGTGTCATTAGAGGAGGTTTTGGAACAAACTGATAAACTAAACAGTAAAAAGTCATCAGGACCAGATGGTATTCACCCAAGAGTTCTGAAGGAATTTAAATGTGAAATTGTAGAACTACTAACTGTAGTCTGTAACCTATCATTTAAATCAGCTTCTGTACCAAATGACTGGAAAATCGCTACTGTGACACCAATTTTTAAAAAGGGCTCCAGAGGTGATCCCGGCAATTACAGGCTGGTAAGCCTGACTTCAGTACCGAGCAAACTGGTTGAAACTATAGTAAAGAACAAAATTGTCAGACACATAGATGAACATAATTTGTTGGGGAAGAGTCAACATGGTTTTTGTAAAGGGAAATCATGCCTCACCAATCTACTAGAATCCACTGAAGGGGGTCAACAAGCGCGTCTCTAAAGGGGAACCAGTGGATATAGTGTACTTAGATTTTCAGAAAGCCTTTGACAAGGTCCCTCACCAAAGGCTCTTAAACAAGGTAAGCTGTCATGGGATAAGGGGGAAGGTCCTCTCATGGATTGGTAGCTGGTTAAAAGATAGGACACAAAGGGTAGGAATAAATGATCAGTTTTCAAGGGTCTGTACTGGGACGAGTCCTATTCACCATATTCATAAATGATCTGGAAAAAGGGGTAAACAGTGAGGTGGCAAAATTTGCAGATGATACAAAACTACTCAAGATAGCTAAGTCCAAGGCAGACTGCGAAGAGCTACAAAAGGATCTCTCAAAACTGGGTGACTGCACAACAAAGTGGCAGATGCATTTACCAACACTGAATTTCAAAGTAATGCACATTGGAAAACATAATCCCAACTATACGTATAAAATGATGGGGTCTAAATTAGCTATTACCACGAAGGAAAGATCTTGGAGTCATTATGGATAGTTCTCTGAAAACATGTGCAGCAACCGTCCAAAAAGCAAACAATGTTATGAATCATTAAGAATGTTGGGAACCATTAGGAGAGGGATAGATAATAAGACAGAAAATATCATATTGCCTCTATATAAATCCATGGTACACTCAAATCTTGATTACTGCGTGCAGATGTAGTCACTGCATCTCAAAAATGGTAGATTGGAATTGGAAAAAGTTCAGAAAAGGGCAACAAAAATGATTAGGGGTATGGAACAGCAGCCGTATGAGGAGAGATTAATAAGACTGGGACTTTTCAGCTTGGAAAAGAGACGACTAAGGGGGAATATGATAGAGGTCTATAAAATCATGACTGGTGTGGAGGAAGTAAATAAGAAAGTGTTATTTAATCTTTCTCATAACACAAGAACTAGGGGTCACCAAATGAAATTAATAGGCAGCAGGTTTAAAAGAAACAAAAGGAAGTATTTCTTCACACAATGCACAGTCATCCTGTGGAACTCTTTGCCAGAGGATGTTGTGAAGGCCAAGACTATGACAGGGTTCAGAAAAGAACTAGATAAATTCATGGAAGATAGGTCCCATCAATGGCTATTAGCCAGGATGCGCAGGGATGGTGTCCCTAACCTCTGTTTGCCAGAATCTGGGAATGGGAGACAGGGAGTGGCTCACTTCATGATTACCTGTTCTGTTCATTCCCTCTGGGGCACCTGGCATTGGCCACTGTCGAAAGACAGGATACTAGGCTAGATGGACCTTTGGTCTGACCCAGTATGGCCGTTCTTATGGAGTGTTGCATCTCTGCAGGGATCACATGAAAGAGACTGTGGAGTCGTTCTGCAGCCACTCTGAGTCAGTTACTTCTGCCCAATGGTCTTTGCTGCCTCAAGGTGACCTTGAGGGAGGGCAGGAGGATCTACTGAGCCATGGATCCTCTCACCCCTCCCACCTAATAGAGCAGACCCTCCTCATTCCAAACCCTGTGCAATAGGAAACACACCAGTCCTTCTCCCCAGGAAATCTCTTTGGCTATGAAGGTACTAATTGGATTTGCCCCCTAAATTTGAATTCAGTGGGGTTTCACCATGTAAAAGAGCAGGGAGGGCGGGATGGCTAGCTCAGTGGTTTGAGCCTTGGCCTGCTAAACCCAGGGTTCTGAGTTCAATCCTTGAGGGGGCCATTTAGGGATCTGGGGCAAAAATTGGGGATTGGTCCTGCTTTGAGCAGGGGGTTGGACTAGATGACCTCCTGAGGTCCCTTCCAACCCTGATATTCTATGAAGAGCAGAATGTGGGAAAACTGTGGGTTTGTTTTTTATTAAGTCTGTGTATTTTCCAGCATGGTGCGTAGGACTTAGTTGTATTTTACATTCAAGTGGAATTTCTCTTGGCATTTCATTGTGTTATTCCTCTGTTTATTAATTTGTTGCAGTAACAGTTTTTGCATCCGTGACTGAAACAAGTGCCTCAATCAGCAGGTGTCTAAGCAAGTTACTGCTAACTTGTGCCATCTACTGGCTGTCTCTGTTGTTGCACTATCAGAGGCTCGTTCACCAGCACATCTACCAATGTGATATGTGCCAGCAATGCCCCTCTTCCATGTACATTGGCCAAACTGGACAGTCTCTACGCAAAAGAATAAATGGACACAAATCAGACGTCAAGAATTATAACATTCAAAAACCAGTCGGAGAACACTCCAATCTCCCTGGTCATTTGATTACAGACCTAAAAGTGGCAATACTAGAACAAAAAAACTTGAAAAACAGACTCCAGCGAGAAACTCCTGAATTGAAATTAATTTGCAAACTGGACACCATTAAATTAGGCTTGAATAAAGACTGGGAGTGGATGGGTCATTACACAAGGTAAAACTATTTCCCCATGCTTATTTTTCCCCCTACTGTTACACCTTCTTGTCAACTGTTGGACACAGGCCATCCTGATTATTACTACAAATGGTGTTTTTTCTTCTGCTGATAATAGCTCACCTTAACTGATCATTCTCGTTATAGTGGGTATGGCAACACCCATTTTTTCATGTTCTCTGTGTATATATCTATCTATCTTCTTACTGTATTTTCCACTGCACGCATCCAATGAAGTGGGTTTCAGCCCACAAAAGCTTATGCTCAAATACATTTGTTAGTCTCTAAGGTGCCACAAGTACTCCTTGTTCTTTTTCTGTTCTGTTTATTATGGTTTTATTAGGGCTTGAAATGCAGAAGGACTGAGGAAGAATGCAGTTCCCCTTGTTAAAATAAATTATGTTACTAAATACAAACATAAGGCAAAAGGCTTCCCTAGTTCTATTATTATTACTTTGTTATTATTATTATTTATTATTACAAAATATTCTCATTTATATTAGAGAAATATCTTGAATAATATAATAATAAAGTAATAATAATAATAATAACAATACCTAGCTTTTTATATAGCATTTTTCATCCATAGAAGAATACAAGATCCCTTTTAATTCTGTGTTCCCTGCATACCTAACATTCCCCGTGACTCCTGGGAGTTTCCTTAATAAGATAGAGTAAATATGAAGGGCTTGAATGTACCTAATGGTACAGCCACATTGGCCCAGAGGGAGCGCAAGCAGACATACTGTCTTCTCCCAGGACTCTCTGGCATTGCAGAAGTAACGCACACACTGCTTTTGGGGTTTACTACTCCAGTGTGGCCAGCCAGCTCCTTGGGTTGGTGCAGGGCCGTCCGTACCCAGATGCAAAGTATGCAGCTGCGTAAGGCACCAGAAAATTTGGGGCACCACATTTCCTGGTGCCCTGCACAGCTGCGTACTGCTCCAGCCCCAGCCCTCCTCTGCCCCAGCCCCACCCCACCCCACCCCACCTCCTCCCGCCCCTGGCCCCTTCCCCGCCTGAGTCCCACCTCTTCCTACCATGCTCCGCCCCAGCCCCGCCCCCACTCCCCTGAGGAGTGTAGCAGGGCCGGGCCTGCACTCACCGGCGGTGGGAAGTGAAGCGGCCCGGCCTCAGCCGCGCCGCCGGTGAGTGCTGGGGGCGGTTCCCCCCCATCCTCCAAGCCAGACCCCCCCCACCCTCCCTGCAGAGGCCTGCCCCCTTCCCCCCCCCCCTGCGGGTGGGCTGCGTAGGGCCCCAGAATAGCTAAGGATGACCCTGGGTTGGTATATAGGGGAGCTGTGCCATTGCCTCCTCTATATTCCATCTTACTCTTTTTGTGGGATTCATGCCCTCCCACGACAGTAGGCACAGAGCACCCCCCGTGCTCCCTCAGATACAGAGGCTGCAATTCTGCCTGGCTCTTATGCAGGTGTGGGGTGAGAAGGGGTTTCTCCCTCCCCACTGTGGATCCATGTAGTGGCCAGGATTTGGCCCTGATGGAACAGCAGTTCACAGGATATGGTAAAATTCTTCTCTTTTTCTGGTTTCTAGTCTGAATATGTCCTTAGTTTCGTTTTCATGTCAGTCTTACTCTTTGCTGACTAGCGGTGTGCATGGAGTTTCCCTTTTGATCTGTTGTTTTGTTTCTGTTGTTGTTCAATGATCTTTGGAATGAACTCAACCCAACTAATGTCTGGTTGATGATTCATGCCTGTTCCTGAATTGCACAGATGTGTCTGTTTCTTTAAAAATAAAAAGGCCTCAGGGATTATGTAAAAGGCCATTTGTCTCAATAAGTCTTTCTACAGTAGGAATCTACTCTAACCTTTTTAATAGGCCAGCAATTCAGTCTTTGCTTTTCTATTATTTTCTTGCACATAGACTTCGTAGTTTACACAAGTCAATCGTTAACAAACACCTATTTTACCATAGATTATAAAGCCAGAAGGGTCCCGGTGATCATCTAAAGTGACCACCTGTGTAAAACCAAAAGCCATAGGACTTTTCTGAATTAATTCCTGTTTGAACAAGAGCAGATATTTTAGAAAAAATCCAATCTTGATTTAAAAATTTCCAGTGATGGAGAATCCACCATAATTCTTGGTAAATTGTTCCAGTGTTTAATTACCCCCACTGTTAAAAATGTGCAGCTTATTTCTAATGTGACTTTGGCTAGCTTCAACTTCCAGCTACTAGATCTTGTTATATTTTTGTCTGCTAGATTGAAGAGCCCTCTATGATCAAATTTTACAATTAGGGTATGTGTGTCTTTTAGCTAGATGTCTGTAAATACCATTGTTATTTAGCTGAGCTTTTTCTGTTGATTTTCTGTGCACAAATAAGGATATGTACTGAGTCATTCATAAAAGAAAACACTGATATCTATTCAGCTATATATCATTTTGTAGATGTACTTAAGCCATTGTTAAGAGCCATAATATAGCATAGTGATTATAGGAATCTCCTTCATTGCATACTGTATAAACTAGTGCTCTGAATTTGGGTTTCATAGGAATCATAGAATATCAGGGTTGGAAGGGACCTCAGAAGGTCATCTAGTCCAACCCCCTGCTCAAAGCAGGACCAACCCCAACTAAATCATCCCAGCCAGGGCTTTGTCAAGCCTGACCTTAAAAAATTCTAAGGAAGGAGATTCCACCACCTCCCTAGGTAACACATTCCAGTGCTTCACCACCCTCCTAGTGAAAAATTTTTTCCTAATATCCAACCTAAACCTCCCCCACTGCAACTTGAGACCATTACTCCTTGTTCTGTCATCTGCTACCACTGAGAACAGTCTAGATCCATCCTCTTTGGTCTAGATCCATCCTAGATCCACCCCCTTTCAGGTAGTTGAAAGCAGCTATCAAATCCCCCCTCATTCTTCTCTTCCACGGACTAAACAATCCCAGTTCCCTCAACCTCTCCTCATAAGTCATGTGTTCCAGTCCCCTAATCATTTTTGTTGCCCTCCGCTGGACTCTTTCCAATTTTTCCACATCCTTCTTGTAGTGTGGGGACCAAAACTGGACACAGTACTCCAGATGAGGCCTCACCAATGTCGAATAGAGGGGAACAATCACGTCCCTTGATCTGCTGGCAATGCCCCTACATATACATCCCGAAATGCCATTGGCCTTCTTGGCAACAAGGGCACACTGTTGACACATATCCAGCTTCTTGTCCACTGTAACCCCTAGGTCCTTTTCTGCAGAACTGCTGCCGAGCCATTCGGTCCCTAGTCTGTAGCGGTTCATGGGATTCTTCTGTCCTAAGGGCAGGACTCTGCACTTGTCCTTGTTGAACCTCATCAGATTTCTTTTGGCCCAATCCTCTAATTTGTCTAGGTCCCTCTGTATCCTATCCCTACCCTCCAGTGTATCTATCTCTCCTCCCAGTTTAGTGTCATCTGCAAACTTGCTGAGGGTGCAATCCACACCATCCTCCAGATCATTTATGAAGATATTGAACAAAACCGGCCCCAGGACCGACCCCTGGGGCACTCCACTTGATACCAGCTGCCAACTAGACATGGAGCCATTGATCACTACCCGTTGAGCCCGACAATCTAGCCAACTTTCTATCTACCTTATAGTCCATTCATCCAGCCCATACTTCTTTAACTTGCTGGCAAGAATACTGTGGGAGACCATGTCAAAAGCTTTGCTAAAGTCAAGGAACAAGACATCCACTGATTTCCCCTCATCCACAGAGCCAGTTATCTCGTCATAGAAGGCAATTAGATTAGTCAGGCATGACTTGCCCTTAGTGAATCCATGCTGACTGTTCCTGATCACTTTCCTTTCCTCTAAGTGCTTCAGAATTGATTCCTTGAGGACCTGCTCCATGATTTTTCCAGGGACTGAGGTGAGGCTGACTGGCCTGTAGTTCCCAGGATCCTCCTCCTTCCATTTTTTAAAGATGGGCACTACCATTAGCCTTTTTCCAATCATCCGGACTTCCCCGGATCACCATGAGTTTTCAAAGATAATGGCCAATGGCTCTGCAATCACATCCGCCAACTTCTTTAGCACTCTCGGATGCAGCGCATCCGGCCCCATGGACTTGTGCTCGTCCAGCTTTTCTAAATAGTCCCGAACCACTTCTTTCTCCACAGAGGGCTGGTCACCTCCTCCCCATGCTGTGCTGCCCAGTGCAGTAGTCTGGGAGCTGACCTTGTTCGTGAAGACAGAGGCAAAAAAAGCATTGAGTACATTAGCTTTTTCCACATCCTCTGTCACTAGGTTGCCTCCATCATTCAGTAAGGGGCCCACACTTTCCTTGACTTTCTTCTTGTTGCTAACATACCTGAAGAAACCCTTCTTGTTACTCTTAACATCTCTTGCTAGTTGCAACTCCAAGTGTGATTTGGCCTTCCTGATTTCACTTCTGCATGCCCGAGCAATATTTTTATACTCTTCCCTGGTCATTTGTCCAATCTTCCACTTCTTGTAAACTTCTTTTTTGTGTTTAAGATCAGCAAGGATTTCACTGTTAAGTCAAGCTGGTCGCCTGCCATATTTACTATTCTTTCTACACATCGGGATGGTTTGTCCCTGTAACCTCAATAAGGATTCTTTAAAATACAGTCAACTCTCCTGGACTCCTTTCCCCCTCATGTTATTCTCCCAGGGGATCCTGCCCATCAGTTCCCTGAGGGAGTCAAAGTCTGCTTTTCTGAAGTCCAGGGTCTGTATTCTGCTGCTCTCCTTTCTTCCCTGTGTCAGGATCCTCAACTCGACCATCTCATGGTCACTGCCTCCCAGGTTCCCATCCACTTTAGCTTCCCCTACTAATTCTTCCCGGTTAGTGAGCAGCAAGTCAAGAAGAGCTCTGCCCCTAGTTGGTTCCTCCACACTTGCACCAGGAAATTGTCCCCTACGCTTTCCAAAAACTTCCTGGATTGTCTGTGCACTGCTGTATTGCTCTCCCAGCAGATATCAGGGTGATTGAAGTCTCCCATGAGAACCAGGGCCTGCGATCTAGTAACTTCCGTGAGTTGCCAGAAGAAAGCCTCGTCCACCTCATCCCCCTGGTCCTGTGGTCTATATCAGACTCCCACCACGACATCACTCTTGTTGCTCACGCTTCTAAATTTAATCCAGAGACTCTCAGGTTTTTCTGCAGTTTTCATATTTGAGCTCTGAGTAGGAACCTTAACCACGTCACATATCTTAATATTGTTCTTTGCTTTTATCATTTTCATGGGGTTTTGTAATGCCTTAAGGAGTCATTTACTTGCCAGAATAAATCTTGAGCTAAATAACTTGTTGTGTATCCAGCTTCGAGGAACTGAAAGGCCAGAAGAAGATCTGGTCTTGTATTTTTCCAGCCCAATATGTGGTTTCTAGAAGCATTAAAACTCTGAAAAATCTGAACTCAAGTACAAATGTACATAATGGTACATTTATGTTTCACCTGCCCAGTTCTCCATGCACAATGTGTTGCTACTGGCACTTTATCAGTTGTTCTTTTATGAATAAATACATGGTATTTGGTATATTAAATAAACAGTTCTTAAAAATGTTTCTGGCACGAATTGCCACATTAGAGTAGGCAGCATATACTTCTGATGCTTTGGCTGTTACTGCAGTTTCAAGACGAGTTGCTGTAGTCACACCCTATTCTGTTAGATAACAGTTTGAGGGTAACATTTTGACTCATTGCTTGTCAAGAACAAGAATTCTGATTTTAATCTATGAGAGGCTGAAGTGTTTGTGCAAAAAGTAACACTAAGTATATGCTTGGTGCCTGGTGTTTGGAAGGGGACAATAGTATGTGTCACCACAGTAACCCTCTATGCCTTTGCTCAGCTGTTAGAATGATATGAATATCATAACGATTAGAAAAAGGCCCAAGTCACAAAGTTCAGATCTAAAGCAGACTTCCAGATCTGAATCTGGCTTGCCTAAAAGCTTGAGGATGCTTGTAACTATAGTTTTTGTTCAGCCCATAATGGAAATAGGGCAGGAGCAATTTTGGGGGAAGGGTGTTGAGATCCAGAATGTTTTGGTTGATCCTGATCATCCTGTCTGTAATAACAGTTCATTTCTGTACTGTAAGATTCTCATTCTCTCTCTGCAAGACCTGTCAAGTAACCTGGCTTGCATTGGGATTTCTTTGCATAGCCATCTGCTTAAAAAAAAAAAATTCCCTACAGTTCATAAGGGTGATACTTCCAAATGCATAACTTAGCTCACAAGGAGAGAAAATATTAAAACCATAGTCACTGATTTTCTTCAAAAAGCCTTTTTTTTTTTTTAACCCTCAGGTCCCTTAGGCATCTGTAGCGTTGCTGTCTTTCTTGCATACTTCACCAACCTTCCTGTGTCATATCTCAGCAATGCCTCTCCTCATTTGCTGGAAGTTAAGGTTGCTTTCAGGCGTAATTCAAACCCTCCGGACAAAGGAAATAACATGTTTAATAAAACCTTAAAGTAAGAAGGGAAGAGAAGTCTCCTGTGTTCCTTGCCACCTAATGCACTCACAGCCTATAAGGGTTACACGTCCAACTTCAACAGACACGAAAAGAAATACACACCCTAAACTTCATCCAACTCACACACTAATGTACAACCATAACAGTGACTTCATGTCCTGTTGTATAACAGATTGGCACATCTGATCAGCCTTCCTGTGTAGTAGCTCAGCAATGCCTCGCTTACTATTTATTTATTTTTACAGATGTCAAGAGCATGTTGTCCATTTTACAAGACAAATAGATAAATGAGCTCCCCACCCAAAAGAACTTACAATCCATCATTAGACAGGACAAGTCTAGGCAGCAGCCAGCTGGAAGGGAAGGAGGAAGAAGACCGGGATTACAGTAAGGAAATCCTCCGGGTACTCAGTTTAGGCAAGTCCACATCATGGTGGTTAAAATAAACGTTCTGGATTTTTTAAAACAATTATTATTATTATTATTGTTTACTCACTTCCTGAATGAGGAGAGGGTAGTGGCTTAGTGGACCAGATTGGCCTACAATTATTCTGTCTACAATATTGTAGTTTACAATTGGAGATTTCACTTTTTTAGTTTAAATTGAACACCAGTTATAAAACACTGATCAAACGTCTCAAGAATCAGTTTTATGAAATAAATACTGAAGAACCAGAAAGAGGCAAGGTTCTTTTTATAGAATCCATACCCCCTTTTCATGAACTATGGGATCAGTTACATATGCCCATTATTACTTCCGATCCATGATTCCTGTTTCAGTTGTGCATAGCAGTGATGTTGTGAGCACTTGAGTTTTCTGTGGTTACATGCCATATGGGAATACAAACAAGAAATTAGATGGCTCCACAAAGGTGTTATACACAAACTTCAAAATAAATATGTGTATTTCATTGCTAATGGAACAACTGATGTCTACTCAAATTTCTCAGTCACACTTTAAATAAACCGTTAGAAAAGAATGATCTAGGAAGTTGCAGGACACTAACGTAGCCAAAACAAACACTGCAAAAAGATAAAAGTATAGACCCAAACCTGACACCCGCATGAATAAACAGTAAAGTTACTCTATCTCAAATCATAGTCACAGCAGGGCCGGCTCCAGGCACCAGTGTTCCAAGCAGGTGCTTGGGGCGGCAGTCAGAAAGGGGCGGCAGAGTTTCCGCTGCAGTGGCATATCGGCGGCAGCTTCTCCGTTCCTCCGTCCGTGGTGGCAATTCGGCGGCAACAGTTTTTTTCACTGCTTGGGGCTGCAAAAACGGTAGAGTCGGCCCTGAGTCACAGCCATTGATTTCAATGGAACTATTTGCATTTAAGGGGAACACAATTTAGCCCTGTATAATAACAAACAGGCTTTGACATAAACCTAAAAAAGCAAGAAAATACAGACTGAATTTATCCTCAATTCATTTTGGTTTTGCTTGGATATTGCAGCACATATGGTATTTACATCAGTCAGACTGGTTCCAAAAACCCAACCAAAACTGGCCAGCCTGCTTATTTTGGGAGTTTATGAGGGGTGTCTCCTACTAAAATGTCCAAAGTGACTTCAACCACATGCTTCAACAGCCAAGTTATAAACCCGTAAGAAAGTGGGTGTGCATGGAAATGGTGACAGAAGATTTTAAATAAAAAACAAGCTCCATTTTGCTCAACCTAGCAGTTTGAAAGTGGATGAGCTAAAGAAGTATTTCTCACAATGGTTAAGCTGTGAAATGTATTTGAAAGTACAGGCCACAATCTTCAAACTTGGTTGCCTGAAATTAGGCTCCTAAATAAGTGACCTGACTTCCAGAATTGTTGAGGATGCGTAACTTTGACTGCTGTCAGTGGTTGGCTGCAGTGCGGATTACAGTTGCTGAGCTGAGCTGCATGCATTCTAAAGAGAATTATTACACTGCATATGGATAGCATAGTTTTCCAAGTCCTTCACCATCTTTGTACCTTCAAATGAGTATGGTGAGATTGGTATTCAGCTACTTCAGGCTTTCCTGGTACATATTCCCTAACAGTAAGCTTTGTACCATTCTGAAGTCAACTATTTTATGTGCATCTGTGTTAAGCCTTGAAAACTGTCTGTTAGCTCATATCTCATACTAGACACGGCTATAAAAGCTGGGCCTGGACTAGCTTGTTCAGTAATTCTGTTCGAGGATGTCAGCTGGATTGTGTGCATTTCATCTACATTATTGCATGTTAACATTATGAGGATCGTCACTGGGGCTCAGCTAATTGGGATTAGTAAAAGGGAGTTGACCGGTATCACAAGTGTAACGCTGGAGAGAGGGTCGAGGAAAACCATGGAGCCTGGAGGAGTAATCTGTATGTGTGCTGAGTGGATTACAAGTATGTTGAGCTCAGCAAAATTCAGACTGGAGGAAGAGAAAATATGTACAGTGCGAGAAGGAGCTGTAAGGTAAATATGCTAACTTAGAGCAAAATCCTGCCCTATATCAGCAAAAGTGTATTTGTGAGTGAAATTGAGGGCTGGAGCAAAGCAGCCATTTAGAGAGTTCAGGAGCCATTCTGCTGATGCAGGGCAGAGTGTATTCCTGTGCCCTCTTCCTTTCTTTAATACATCTGTGCAGGAGAGGGCAGGCCTCGCCACAGGTTGAAACCCCCCAAAATAAATGTAAAACTCTGCCTCCTATATTTGAAGCTCTGCACCATACCAGGGTAATTTAAAAAGTTTTATGCTATGCTCTGAAAATACATATCCGCAAATGTGCATGAAACAATGTGTGTTTTGTTCATAGCTTTGATGTGGAAAATGGCCCGTCATCAGGTCGCAGCCCGTTGGACCCCCAGGCCAGTAGTTCTTCAGGACTTGTATTGCATACCACTTTTCCAGGCCACAGCCAGCGCCGGGAGTCATTTCTTTACAGATCAGACAGTGACTATGACTTATCACCAAAGACTATGTCCAGGAACTCATCTCTTCCAAGTGAACAGTGAGTATGAATCTAATTTACATCATTCATCATAATAATGAGACCAAGCACTTTACGAACATCTCTGTAATCCTCTTAATACCCCAAAGAGGTAATTATGTATTTTATAGAGGGAGAACCTGAGGCAAAGTGGTTTTTATTAAACAACACAGGCCAGATCAGGAGTTCATGACCCCCAGCTATGTGCTCACAAGACTCAATGTTTTAGCCTATTAAATAAATTTTTCCCAGCTAGTATAAGAGCATTGCAAATCAATGTTCTGAAATAGCATTGTTGTTTACTTGTTACTTGTATGAAAATTGGTTCTTTTTTAATAGATGAGGTTTATTGTTATTTTCAGACAAATTACCTTACCTTATATTTCACTTTATACCTTATAAATCACTTACCTTATATTTCAAATATATTCTTATGTTTTTATATGATATTTTGGTTTTTTTGTAATGTATGGTTAATATAATACAGTGAAGACCATGTTAGCAAACATGTATAGATGGATGGATAGACAGGATTGGTACAAAATATGTCATGTAGATTAAATAGATTTACTTGATTTGCAGTGCTTTAGTTTAAAGTGCACATTTTAACATTTTTCTGTTGCCTTTTTCTTGGTGGCTTGGTAGAAGACCACATGTCACTGGAGAAACTGGCCTCATTAGACACACCTTTCCATGCTTTAAATGAAGGCAGGTAACCAAACCTATGTGCCAGTAATTATATTCCAGGAACTGAATACCTCTTAATGGGCAAAGGCCTCAATATTCATAACGTTATACGGAGGGAAAAAATTGAGATAATTTTTCAAATGAATTTAATTCTGGGGAAAGGTGCCAGAAATTGAAGATTCTTTCTATAGATCAGATCGAGCATGAGGCTGCTGCAGTCCCGGTTTCCCCATGCAGCTCTGTTCATGTTCCCATGACCAGCAGGAACTGTCTCAAGGCAGCTCAGCTACTGGAGGGTAGTTCATTCTTCATGTCTAATCAGTTTTTAGTCTCGCTACAGAGACTACCAAGGCTATGCCAACTAGTGCCAACCGTGAGGGCAGGTTTTATGATAGAACTCCTGTTTGAGACCGTGAACTCATTTCATGGGTCAGTTAAGTAGCCACCCAATGGTGATTATTGAAGACGAGATTGGATCTGCTGACCTTGCACACAGTGTCTATATCCAAGTACCAGTTGGCATTAATTTATAAAATAGGTGGTGGTTTCATAAGAAATAGACTCATAATTAGAAACGGGGGGCAGTAAATAGATGAAGTATAATGGATTATAGTGTGTTTTTGTTTTTCATGAGTGTGAAGGATCTCTCAGACTTCTGTAGCATTTTAATGGAAGCTTACAGGATTTGTATAAGTATTTCTAAAGGACCTTGTAGAGTACCATAGTAATTACTGGTGGAGGGGATATATAAACCTTAGACACAAAAGTTTCAAAATTAATTAAAGGTATTGGGGCTTTATTTCATTTCTAAATATTAACTTATTGCCTATTTTAGAGCAGAAATTAAGCCCTGTACAGTCCTGAAAAATTGGTATTAATGCACACACAGGAAATTATGTATAAATGCCATGACCTCAGAAAATAAGAACGTTGGATATATGTGGTGTTATCAGGAACATGTATAAATTCAAAATTTCAGGCATGGGCTCTTAATGTGAGAGCAAATAAATTTACAAATTAAGAACAGCACTTATTCTCCATTAAGTTCAAAAGCTGTCTTTTTTTCTCTAAAAACAAAGTTAAAAAGATTATTATATATTATATGAATTATAAATATTTTATAGTGTAGTAGAAATCTAAAAGTTAGGAAGATGGTCCAGCTATCATGAGAAATACCTACCAAAAATCTCTAGCTATAGTTAGCATTTAGCAAATATTAACATAAGAGACTGTAACATCTCTAAATTATGTAAATAATATATTATAAGCTAATAATATGTTTTACATTTGACAAAAAATATAATTATCTGCGGAAGCAAAAGGATTTATTGTAATGGCTAAGGTCAATCAATGCAAATCTGCATACTAAAGTATGTGTACTATAAAAAGCTTGGTATGATATGTACTCAACTGGATAAAATGCTCAGTACATATTTAGTTGATTATAAATACAAATACATAATATTTACCAAAACCCCCCACCAAAGATAGTAATGCATTTTGCACAGTACATATTCTCTAATCTTCCATGATGAAAATCTACAGACTAGAAACAATGTTTAAATAACATTAAAGGCTGTGACACAAATCAACAAAAGCCAGGAAATTCAAAGATGACCTTTACTCAGACCGTTATGCTTTTTTTTCCATCACAGTATGAGTGAGCCACCTTAACCTTGAATTTCCTGGCTTTTATTGCCTTGTGTTACCAAAACTGAGCAGTTTTTCCAGCTTCAGTTGTTTTTTGTCTGTGAACATGCACAGTAACTAGGGGACATTTCCATTAGGAGCAAGCTTTTATGTAATTTAAAGAAACAGTACGTGTAGTAAAGATTTATTTTTGAATAGTGGGGCTATTTGAGAAAATATTGCATTGTAAAATACTCTTTTTCCCATTTGAAATTAAACTGTGTTTGATATAAATATTTATATTTGCTCATAAATGTTAAGGAGCCAGTTTTTAGTTCCAGCCTTGAGTTTTGCTTACACAAATCAGGCAGTTGAATACCCAGTTTCCCAATTTGAATATGCATATATTGTGTTTGTGTGCACTGAATGGGTGCCCACCCACTTTAGTAGATGCATCCATTTGCTAGCAAGCAAAAGTTGCAGCACTAAATAAAAGGCTAGTATAATGCTTGGTTTGGCTGTCTGTATATTAATGATTACATTCTGTGCAGAATTTTTACATCATACAATTTGATGAGTATGTGTATGTACTGTACTAAAATACTGATAATTATTCTCTGACATACAATGATTCACACTTTTTTTTTCATTTATTTTAGACATGGAGATGACCTGATTGTTACACCTTTTGCGCAGGTAAATTTCAAATAGTCTCTTTGTTTAGACTATAATATCATAGATAAATTGAATAGAATAGAAAGCTGTCCTTCATCATCTATGCTCCTATATTAATACATATATTGAAAACGTGCATGTTTGTAAAATATTATATGTTTTTGTTTACTTTAGGTCCTGGCAAGTTTACGAAGTGTGAGAAATAACTTTACGTTATTGACAAATTTGCATGGAACATCAAACAAGTAAGCTTTCTGCTTTTAATTAAATTCATTTTTAAGTACAATATCTACATCTTGGGCCAGATTTTCAATCTGAATTCAATCCAGCTTCCCTTTGTTCAGGCACAGGTTACCACCTGCTAAGAACTGTCTGTAGTTTTGTCCATGGGATGAACTTCAAGAAAAATATTCATATTTAGATCATAACCTCTTTGGTTCGGGACTGTCTATTACTCTTTGTTTGCCTGGTGCAGGGAGACCCAAATTCTTGGTTGGTCCCCAGGCATTACTGTAATAAACATAATTACTACTACTACTATGTCTAACTACTACTATTTGTGCTTGTTATTCAGTGCATATGCAAAAATGAAGATTAGTGCTGGAAAACTGGCCCATTGTGAGAGTATCTAATGCAGAGGCATGAGTACGTTTTAACATTTAGAAAATTACCCGTTAGCTCATTTGTATGGTACTTCAAACCTTAGCAACTAGATGGCGAACTTCACTGTAATTCATGTCAAATAAAGTTGTACAAATATAAATCTCAGGATGAGAAAATTACTGGCAGTACATTTGGGGGTATATTTTATTATGGCATTTACATTTCTTAGTATTGATTGTATGTGAATATTGGTATTTGAAAACCAGAAAATTTGATTATATTTAATGGTGAACGAAATGCAGAGTTCTCCTATCTGGTACAGATAAGTCTCTAAAGTTGGAATGCAAATAGAAAGCTTATCAGCACCTTTGGAAGTCTTGTTCCTCTTCTTTGTTTCCCAGCCTTGGCCATTCCTTCTCCATCTGTTCTTGCCCATCAGTTGGCTCCTTCCCTTTTATTTTCATTTCTTCCCCTTTCCCCAACCTGCCTGCTGCCATCACTGCCTCTCTTCATCTGAAAACAATGCACTGGCTCTCAGGTGACTGAGCTGAATGGAGCAGCTGGAGCTGATGGCCCTTTTGTGTGTGTGGAGACAGAGAACAGCCTTGGAACAAAGCAGCCCAGGAGCCACTGCTGCTTTAAGAGGGAGAAGAAGGGATTCAGGAGCGGAGCAGCCCAAACAATATTAACTGTCCGTTCCAGTAGGGAAGCAGGGGGAAGGCAGAAAAGCCCGGGTACTGCTGCTCTTTGGTAAGGCTGGAGCGAGGGCACAGAGTGGCTGAAGATAGAGCAGTTCCCAGGAAGGAGACAGGTGGGACGTCATCCTGTGCTGAGCCTAGAAAGATATCCCAGTAAGCCTGCAGAGCCTAATTTTTTTATTATTAGTAGTAGTAGTATTAAGCTTCTGCCTGCAGTTTCCAGCAGCAACAGCAGAGAGCACCAGTGTGATTCTTCCAGCACAGGGGACTGTTTTTCTCTCCCCATCCTACCTTGGACCTATCCATAATTTAATGCTGCCCCTGGAAAGGGCTTGGTCTTTGAGAGGAGTGGGAGGTCTATACAGTGAGGGGCCTGAGCTCCGACCTGCATTCTAAGCTATCATAGGCTGAACCCAGGCCCTCTTCTCCTTTCCTTTTTCCCTGCCCAGGAGGCAAAGAACAAGCCTTTTCCCAGAATGCCAGCCTCGAGGAGGAGGAGGAGAAAAAGCTCCTGGCCTCAAGGAGAGTGGGAGAGAAGAACCCGCTGGTTCCTGGTGGGCAGAATCTCCCGAGAGAGAGGGGCTGGATGTAATTGGGTACAGAGGGGAATGCTGAGTGGTGGTGAGCAATTGTAAAGGGGCAAATGATGGACTTGAGTGATTTGTTGGAAAGTCTGGGGAGCAAGAGGAAGTGATGCTGCACACTAGTGTCTTCAGAAAGAGAGAACCATGCACTGGAAAGTGCTCCTGGGACTGACTTCTGATCCCACTTACTCTCTGTCCTTGGCTGAGCTAACTCTTCATCTGTCTGCAGTGCTGCCCCTAACTCAGTAACCTTATCTGGCATGATAAACAGGAAAAAAGATTAACTAGGAGGGGAGGAAGAAATAATATTTATAAACTATCATTTTAAAAAGATGAGTTATCATCCAGATTCCCACTCTGGATTTCCCAGCCTTTTGTCAGGAGCACAGTGTGCTGTTTCAGACCCCGACCCATTAGTCACATTTGACTAATCTGTAATACTGACCAGTATCATTTTCAGTCATTTATTAAAGAAACTGCTCCTCTAGTTCTTTATGTACACGCGCACATACACACGAGCTAGAGAGGCAGTTTCATTAGTAGATGACTGAAAACAAGATATAATATGAGATGGAAAATATATTTGCAAGTAAAATCCAGAGTAGTACATACAATAAACTTAATTTTAAATCTAAAGTGCTCAGCATGTTAATTTTCATTTTAAGATTTTTTTTTGATGTGGAGTAGAAAGCATTGGAACCAAGTAAAATGTTCTTTTAACCCCCTTGTCCTGAACATTTTCCATCTTGCTTAGCCTTTTATATTGCCCCAGTCATAGTGATCATTTGTTTCTGTGTTCTGCTTTGAAATAGCCACTTCATATGAAGTCACCATTAATATCACTTCTGGGTTAGCCAGGGGTATCGTTGAAAAGTACTATCTGGTAGGTCCTTGGAATTTCGCTCTTGAAATTGTCTGTTTTAGGTGACATCTATTAAGGTTCCCTAACATTTTCTGACACAGCATCCCACTTTCATTTGCATATAGCTTTGAAAACTTTAATCTTGCAGAGTAAAATTTCCCATGCTTTAAGTTTGCCTCTGTTGTATTTTTATTATTATTATTATTATTATTATTACTATTATTATTTATTATTTAAAGTTTTAAACAATTCAGCCATTTTCAAGAGGTGGGATAGTTAAAAATTGATAGTTCTGGTTAGGTTTTTAAAAATGGTTTCAGATCATTTTTTGAACACCTGTAGAATCTCAAAGGTTTGGAGTCGCAATCTGCAGTTCAGCAGGGGTGGCAACCTTGAAGTCGGAGAGGTGTCTTTCCTTGTTTCTGTGAATATAATCCCAGATTGGTCTGATTTATAAACCATGGAAAATCATCATTTGCACAGCTAAAGTAGAACTTATTCACTTAAAACATTATATATCAAACATTCCAAATTTCTTCCCAGGACCTGTGTACTTTCTGCATTGTGTCCAAACAACTGCACAGAACGGGACATAGGCAGAATGCATCCAGACCCTGCTCCTCCCCATCAAAATATCCTTTGGCTAAGAGGGAGGAACACTGGGCTCGTGCAATTTTATATCCGGGATGAGTTAGTATTATAGAGCTGTAGGTCCATTTTTCAGCAAACTTAGGTGGTTTGCCTTTTCACCACTAGGTTGTGATAGAAGCCAGGATGAAAATAACATGGAGTTTTGCTGGTTACATGGGGAAGCAGAATTATGACGATTTTGCAGGGATGGTGACTGTGCCTTTAATTAAAAGGAATTTACCCCTTTTCAAAGAGGGTTGTGATTTGGGGCCAGATTTTCCAATGAATTTAGGAGTCAGATTTTCAAGTGCTCAGCACAGACAGTTGGGGGCAGATTTTCAAAATAATTTAGCATCCAACATGCTCCCCAAAATGCTGAACTCTTCTGAGAATCTAGTTACATATTTAAATTTCCCACATGGGAGGTGAACTCTTGAAAATCTGACTGTTTTGTGGTGCTGAGCCCTTTTGGAAATTCTGGTTGTAGGGATTATTTTGGTCCCCCCTTGCCTCTGGAATACTAGGTGACATTGGCTAAAAATGACTTTTTCCATGTATGCTTAGGAAAAAGATTGCACCATTTCGCTCTAATGTGAACCTTGCCAGGTCATCTAGCTCTTCGTGACCTCCAGAGTTACCTAGATCTTTGTGACCTGCAGACTGGATTACAGTAATGTGCCCTACTTGAGGAGCATGAAGCTAGAACTGTAGCTGAATGAAGCAGCTCACTTGGGGTTTTAGCTTCAGGGAGCGCGTTACACTAGTGCTCCAAAGACATCACTGACTCCTTATTTGCTTTCAGGTGGAGTTTAAGGTGTGGAAAGTGATCTTTAAAGCCATATAAGGCTTGTATTTCCCAAGAGACAGATCTTGATTCAGGAGTTCAGTGTCCCCATTTGTTGGAGAGAACCCAAGTTTGCTGACCTTCAGGGCATTTCTGAGCTAGCGGGATGATTGTGGCAAAGGTAGTGAGGGTTGATGGTCCTGATCTTTTTGTAGCTAATTGGTGTATGTTCTGTTCATAATTTATGTATGTGTAGCTGGGAGGCATGAGATGTGTGGATTTTTAAAACTAAAAAGAGAGAGATTCCAAATTGTTCATCAACCACTAATTTCACTTTGTAGTGTTTTGGGATTCTAGTGAGCATGAAAGGTATTTCATACCTAAAGAAGAAGGCAACCCACATTTATACAGTATTATCATTACAAACAACGTTTTATTCCTTATTCCTCCACAGGAGGTCTCCAGCAGCAAGTCAGCCGCCAGTCTCCAGAGTTAGCCTGCAAGGTATGAATGTGATTTGTAATCACTTGAAAGTTTCAGTGTAAACTGTACGTCCCTTGTTATATATCATACTGTTAAAACTGTGATCTCTTATTTTATAAGATAACTTGCCTGATTCTCCTCTCTCACTGATGTAAATTAGGTATACGTAATCAGGCCCATATTTATATATATGTATATTTTTGTTCTTATTTTTACCCTTTATGTGCAAGAAGAACATTGTAATTTTGGGCGGTCAGCCACAGAAGCAGAAGGTAATTAATTTGTTATCGTTAGGATTCCCTATTCTGTATAGGCCTGGACAGGCCCTGTTTGACAAAACTTAAACAGGTTCAGACATAGCTATATTTTTGACATTTGTTTTAATTTCAGTTTGTTTCCACTGGAACTGCATAAGAGCTAAAATCAAAAGTTAAATCCTGAAGACCTTTTTCAGGCAAAATTTCTATTGTCTTCATTAGGATGTTCTGGAGTGTTTAAAAAAGAATCTTTTATTCAGTGACAAAGAGAGAGAGTGCATGCCAGTGGATTGAATTAATTCTTATTGAAACACATGTAGTTTATTGTCCAAATTACCTCAAAGCAGTGTTCAGGCTTAGAGAATATTATAGAAGTTTCATGGACACAATGATTCATGACTGTTGAAGATGGATGCCCCATTTGCTGCTGTTGTAGGTAATTGTTATTGAACACTGCACCTTCTTGCTACAGAGTAATAGTCCCTATATTAGCAAAAGGTTTCATTTAGCCGTTACTGTCAAGGCTGACCCTACGCTGTTTGCTGCTCTGTGTGTTCACCTCCCTTTCCCCACCCTCCACTAATCCATCTCTTGAATCCCACTCCAAGTTTTATAGGGTTATTTAACATTTTCCGATTAATATTTCTCTGATTGTGGTTTTAGATTCACTTTTTCCCCTTTATGTATGTATGATCCTTCTTTTCCTTCACTCTGTCTTGGTGAATCTTTTCCTCCTTTTTGTCTTCCTGTTTTCCTCAGAAAAATTTCTCTTAGTGTATACTTTTCCATTATTGCAATTCCCTCTGTCCATCCCACTTTCCCCAGGTTTTGTTTTTACCAGTCTCTCTGCCTGCCTCTCTCTCTCTCTCTCTCCTTCCCCGTCAGCGCCTCCTTTCTTTTTTTCACTTTCCAAATATTCCTATTATATACCTTAACTGCTCCCCTCCACTTGTACCCCATCACTCAGACTTGTGCACACATGCTTCGTCCTGCTCAGAGACCAGCGCAGAGGGGTTCGGGGTCCTCTGTGGTCTTGGAGGGAAATAATATTAAGACAAGTCTCCAGGAGGAGTGCACCAATCAGGGCTCAGCTGAGCTCACACTGCTGGGATTAGTCTTAGTCCACACAGAGCAAAGTGAGTCCTAATCAGTAGTTCAGCACCTGTTCTACCACAGTCTCTGCTGGGGTTGGGGGCAGATGGGAGAGGAGTGTGCAGTGGCTGCTTTGGGGCAAAAGAGGAGCAGCAAAGGGAGGCAGAGGGTGAGAGTAAGCCTTGTGGGTGACAGGAGAGCAAGGGGACATAGGTGAAGAAGCAGGGAGAGGGATCAGCTGCTGGGGTGTGGGAGGCAGAAGGAGGAAGCTGCATCTTAAAGGGGATTTGTTTATTTTTGCCAGGTTTGTTTGTTGTCTATCCCCCCTCCAGTCCCCTTCTTGTCAACCTAAGCAGCAGCATGGTGCACATGTTCGCAGCATATGAAGCTTTATTTCCTACCAATAAACAGATGTGGATGTAAAACTATTCATTCATAATATTTTATCTTCTCATTTTCAGTAATTATGCGCAAGGAGTGACTACTAACGGGTGATTTTCGTATTGGGTGCAATTCAGTGGCGGCTGGATTAATAGCTAACATAGTCATTTGATTTTTCCTAATATAATCCATATTTTGTGGTATATAAATATTTATTATATTTGAGACTTTTCTGGTAGGTTAGTCAAAAAATAACTAACGCCTCTAATGCGAAAGCCTCTAATGCAGTGTTCACATATGATCTTAAACTCCTTCTCATTTGCTCACTGTTATATTCACAGCATTCAGATAGGATTAAGAGGAACACAATTCACCACTTTTATCTGTAAATTATGGTTTTAGTAGGACTTTTGTCTCATATTCCTTATGAGAAAGTCCTATGCAATTTAATAGAGAATGATAACCTTACCATAGAATTTTTTTATACCACTTATAGAATCTTACAGCAAGGAGATCATTCTCTGTTCAATTCTGTACATATTTAGAGTAATTTCTATAGACCCCTATTTCTGCATTTACAGAGAAATTATATGGATTTGCACTGTTGCCAACTCTTGAGATTTTATCATGAGCCTCATGTTATTTGGCATTTTGCTGAAAGCCCCAGATTTTTATGAATCTTTCTGTTCGGGGTTTTTGGTTTTTTTTCCTGGCCCTCATGGTTCTGGAGAAAAGCATGAAAACATGAACACTAAAAACTCAAAAACCAGAAGACAAATGAAAAGAGCCCCAACATTTATTTTTAAACCTCTCTCATGATTTTTGAATGCTTGGGGTTGATAATACAGATATTACGACATTTATCTTACATTCAGATAACTTATGCTAGACATAAAAGCATATCTTGGTATTTATCCATGATATGAAGGCGACGTGCGTTTTATCATCAGTACGTGGAATTTATTTTTATCTTCGTATTACAAAAGGGCAGTGAAGGAAAATTGTGCCTCATTTTAGTGTTTCCTTAATTTTGAAGCAGGTGGGCAAGTACGGCCGAATCCAGCGATCACTGAAGTCAGTGAGTCTCATCATGAACTTCATGATAAGCTAGCTTTGGATGAGACCCTCAAATTAAATATAAGGCATATTCTAGTATAGTTTAAGTAAAACATAATGATTGTGGGTACATTTAGGAAATATTTTTGAGCTCCAGATGGGAAATGATGTGATTACCCACAGGTACGTGCTGGCTGCCACTTCCCGCAGCTCCCATTGGCCAGGAACGGCGAACTGCAGTCACTGGGAGCTGTGGGGAGCCATGCCTGCAGACGGTCAGCGTAAACAAAATGTCTTGAGGCCTTCTATCGGATTACCCTGATGGGCCGCGTGCCGAAGGTTACCGACCCCTGGTGTAGCAGAATGCTTAGAGCTCTTAGCTAATTTCAATTTCAGGTGATTTTGCCAAAGAATTTACTGAAGTACTGTAGTTTTGTTCAAATATCACTTAGGGCTTAGGCAATCCCTTTGTGAACAGAGTAGAATATCAAATCCTATAGATTGAAGATCATAGAATAATAGAAGATTAGGGTTGGAAGAGATCTTAGTAGGTCATCTAGTCCAACCCCAGGCTCAAAGCAGGACCAACCCCAGCTAAATCATCCCAGCCAGGGCTTTGTCAAGCCAGGCCTTAAAAACCTCCATGGATGGAGATTCCACCACTTCCCTAGGAACCCATTCCAGTGCTTCACCACCCTCCTAGTGAAATAGTTTTTCCTAGTATCCAACCTAGACCTCCCCCACTGCAGCTTGAGACCATTGCTCCTTGTTCTGTCAACTGCCACCACTGAGAACAGCCGAGCTCCATCCTCTTTGGAACCTCCCTTCAGGCAGCTGAAGGCTGCTGTCAAATCCCCCCTCACTCTTCTCTTCTGCAGACTAAATAAGCCCAATTCCCGCAGCCTCTCCTCATAAGTCATGTGCCCCAGTCCCCTAATCATTTTTGTTGCCTTCCGCTGGACTCTCTCCAATTTGTCCACATCCTTTCTGTAGTGGGGGGACCAAAACTGGACACAATACTCCTGATGTGGCTTCACCAGTGCTGAATAGAGGCGAATAATCACTTCCTTCGATCTGCTGGCAATGCTCCTACTAATGCAGCCCAATATGCTGTTAGCCTTCTTGGCAGCAAGGACACACTGTTGACTCATATCCAGCTTCTCATCCACTGTAATCCCCAGGTCCTTTTCTGCAGAACTGCCGCTTGGCCAGTCGGTCCTCAGCCTGTAGCAGTGCATGGGATTCTTCTATCATAAGTGCAGGACTCTGCACTTGACCTTGTTGAACCTCATCAGATTTCTTTTGGCCCAATCCTCCAATTTTTCTAGGTCACTCTGGACCCTATCCCAGCATATCTACCTCTCCCCCCAGCTTAGTGTTATCTGCGAACTTTCTGAGGGTGCAATCTATCCCATCATCCAGATCATTAATAAAGATGTTGAACAAAACCGGCCCCAGGACAGACCCTGTGACACTCTGCTTGATACTGTCTGCCAACTTAGACACCGAGCCATTGATCACTACCCATTAAGCCTGACGATCTATCCAGCTTTCTATCCACCTTGTCGTCCATTCATCCAATCCATACTTTTTTAACTTGCTGGCAAGAATACTGTGGGTGACCATATCAAAAGCTTTGCTAAAGTCAAGGTATATCATGTCCACTACTTTCCCCATATCCAAAGAGCCAGATGTCCCCACTTCTACTGTCAGAAGGTCCCAGCATCAACGTGATGAGAATGGACAACAGCACTGACACACAGAAGGAAGTCTCAGAGGTCGCTATTCCTACCTACATGCCTCCAGCTTTCATCCAGACCACACCACACGATCCATTGTCTACAGCCAAGCTCTACGATATAACCGCATTTGCTCCAACCCCTCAGACAGAGAAAAACATCTACAAGATCTCTATCAAGCATTTTTACAACTATAATACCCACCTGCTGAAGTGAAGAAACAGATTGACAGAGCCAGAAGAGTACCCAGAAGTCACCTACTACAGGACAGGCCCAATAAAGAAAATAACAGAACGACACTAGCCATCACCTTCAGCCCCCAACTAAAACCTCTCCAATGCATCATCAAGGATCTACAACCTATCCTGAAGGACAACCCATCACTCTCACAGATCTTGGGAGACAGGTCAGTCCTTGCTTACAGACAGCCCCCCAACCTGAAGCAAATACTCACCAGCAACCACATACCGCACAACAGAACCACTAACCCAGGAACCTATCCTTGCAACAAAGCCCATTGCCAACTATGTCCACATATTTATTCAGGGGACACCATCATAGGGCCTCATCACATCAGCCACGCTATCAGAGGCTCGTTCACCTGCACATCTACCAATGTGATATATGCCATCATGTGCCAGCAATGCCCCTCTGCCATATACATTGGTCAAACTGGACAGTCTCTACGTAAAAGAATAAATGGACACAAATCAGACATCAAGAATTATAACATTCAAAAACCAGTTGGAGAACACTTCAATCTCTTTGGTCACTTGATTACAGACCAAAAAGTTGCAATTCTTCAACAAAAAAACTTCGAAAACAGACTCCAACAAGAGACTGCTGAATTGGAATTAATTTGCAAACTGGATACAATTAACTTAGGCTTGAATAGAGACTGGGAGTGGATGGGTCATTACACAAAGTAAAACTATTTCCCCATGTTTATTCCCCCCTCTCCTCCCCACCACTGTTCCTCAGACGTT
The DNA here is from genome assembly GCF_965152275.1 of Natator depressus. Taxonomy (NCBI): domain Eukaryota; kingdom Metazoa; phylum Chordata; order Testudines; family Cheloniidae; genus Natator; species Natator depressus. The sequence continues at coordinate 87,847,094 of NC_134241.1, read as the reverse complement.
CTTGTCAATTGCTGGAAATGGCCCACCTTGACTATCACTACAAAAGGTTTCCTCTCCCCCCCCATCCCCCGCTCTCCTGCTGGTAATAGCTCACCTTAAGTGATCACTCTCTTGTTACAGTGTGTATGGTAACACCCATTGTTTCATGTTCTCTATGTATATAAATCTCCCCACTGTATTTTCCACTGAATGCATCCGATAAAGTGAGCTGTAGCTCACAAAAGCTTATGCTCAAATAAATTTGTTAGTATCTAAGGTGCCACAAGTACTCCTTTTTTTTTTAGTCAAAAAGTGTAATTTAAAGTACAAGGTTTAGAGAGAGGGGGATTATTCCTCCTGTCAGATGGATCATGGATTAGAATGGCACCCAGAGGATTTATTGTCCATGTTTCCCATGTAAACTCTATGGGTTGAATCCTAGCCCTGCTGAAGTCAAGTGGAGTTTTGCCATTGACTTCAGTGGGGCCAGGATTTAATCCCATGTTGCTTAGTGCTTATGCCATCGGTTTTACCAACTTTACCCTATCTGTCCACCCCAGGGGTGAAAGTAAGTCAAGTGACTTAACGGTACGCTGGGGCCAGCTCTGGCCCCCGGAAGGGGTGGGGCCTAGGGCGGAAGGGGTGGGGCTGAGGGGGTCAGAGCCAGCCCCAACCCACCCTGTAAGGTAAGTGCCCCCCCTTCTCCTCATCCTCCTCCGCCCTTCCCCCACTGGGGTAGCAGCAGCAGCCCGGGGCTCTGGGGGCTATTGAAAGAGCCCGGGGCTCCCCTGCTTCTACTGCCCTGGTCCTTTAATTAGCCGCCGGAGCCCTGGGGAAGTGGCGGGGCTCCAGCGGCTATTTAAAGGACCAAGGCAGCTAAAGTCCCTGACTTTTAAATAGCCCCTGGAGCTCCCACTACCCCAGGGCTCTGGGGGCTATTTAAAGGGCCTGCGGCTCCCCTGCTTCTACTGCCCAGCCCTTTAAATAGCCCCCGGAGCCCTGGAGTAGCAGTGGTGGGGCTCCGGCGGCTATTTAAAGGGCCGAGGCGGTAGAAGCAGGGGAGCCCCAGGCCCTTTAAATAGCTGCCAGAGCCCCAGAGCCGCTACGGGGGCTCTGGAAGCAATTTAAAGGGCCTGGGGCTCCAGCCACTGCTGGGAGCCCCAGGCCCTTTAAATTGCCCCCTGGGGACAGGGCTGGCTTTAGGATTTTTGCTGCCCCAAGCAAAAAAAATTTTGGCCGCCCCCACTTTTTTTTGTGCCCCCCACCTGCCCCTGGCTCCCCCCCCAACTTCACCCCTCCCCAACCCCTTCCCCAAATCCCGGGCCCCGCCTCCTCCCCGGGCATGCCGCATTTCCCCCCGCCCTAGGTGACCTCCACTCCGCCTGCTCCCGTGAACATGCCTCCACTCCGCTTCTCCCCCCTCCCTCTCAGGCGAGGGAGAGGCAGCACGTTCAGGGGAGCAGGTGGAGCGGAAGTGAGCGAGGGTGTGTGGGGGAGGCGCAGGAAGTAACAGGGGGGTAGAGGAACCGCTCCCCGCCCCAGCTCCCCTCCGCTCCACCACCGCCACCTCCCCCGAGCGCACCGCCACTCGGCTTCTCCTTCCTCCCTGCCAGGCTTGCCGCGCGAAACAGTGTTTCGTGCGCCGCCAGCCTGGGAGCAAGGGGGGAGAAGCGGAGCGGCGGCATGCTCAGGGGAGCAGGCGGAGGCGGAGCAGAGGGGAGCTGGGGCGGCGGGGGCACATTTCTAGGGGCGGCATGGCCGGCGCCAGAATGCCACCCCAAGAAATGTGCCACCCCAAGCACCTGCTTATTTTGCTGGTGACTAGAGTCAGCCCTGCCTGGGGAAGCCGGGCTGCCCCAGTACAGTGCACCGGCTCTTGCTGGTACACCGTACCGGCTTACTTTCATCTCTGGTCCACCCCCCCAATCAGATAAGTGAAGTGAAGATAGACTAGAGATTAGGTAAGTAAATTAAATAGTATTTTTAGGGCACCATTCTTGAGTAGGAAGACTTCACCAGATTTTATTTGGTTTCCATGCCAGTGTAACATCAACAGACCCCAGTCGTCGGTGGGCATGATTGAACCTGGGACCTCTGTAGCTAAATACACAAGCCTTTGCTGCATGAGCTAAAAGCTATATCGCAGTTAGCTCAGGCTGTAGCGCAGACTCATTACTCTCTCTCTCTCTCTAAGTGGTCTCAGTGCCACTAGATAGGACAGAACATCTCACCCAGAAGGTGTGTGGGTTACACCAGGACTTTGTACCCCATATAAAGATGTCCAATCATACATTCTGGTTTTAAGCTATGAGAGACAGAAAGAGTAGACTCATAAAAAAAATAATTTTCATTTTGTTAGTCCCCAAAGACCTATGTGGAATTGTCTACATGAAGTCATCCAAGTCAAACAGGTTGACCAGGTACAGAAACTGGTTCTGTAATATTTCATTGGCTTTTGTGAATGGAAGGACACAGAGTAGTTGGCAAGACTTCTCCCAAATACACCCCTTCCTATTAATTTCATAATACTAATCCAGTGTTATCCAAACTAAATGACGTTTCAGAGTCTCCGTCTTCCCTCCCTCTGTCCTTCTCTATGACCATCTGATAGTCCCCTCTTTTCCTCAACTTCTCCAGAACCATTCTTCTTCCCATAAGCCCCAGTTCCTTCCCATCCTGTGACACTCCCTCATTGCTTCAGGCTCAAACCTCTGATAGATCTGCCCCACCTCCCAATCCGGTGCAACTCTTAACTTTGATGATCCAGTTTCTTAGTTATGCTCTCTGTGTTAAGTGCACCCACTAATCAATGTGGTCCAGTGTCCATAGCCATAATACATAATTCCACACCATCTAATCTTTGGTCAAGAGCTCATCTTTATCATCATAGGACTGGGATTCTGAGGGGCTGCTTATGCTACTTTAGCCACAGTTGATTTTTGTGGTAAATTGTGCCCTGGACTTGTAGCTTCCCTGTGCCTAAAGTGGAAATAAGTGTAAGGGAATGGCACTGGAGTGGAGAATGTTGACTAACAAATGCTCACGTGCTTTTGTCAGAGATATGCCTAACTAACAGGGGCAGAATAGGGTGTCCAGAATGTCCTTTATCCTACATGAATGTACGAATATCACATAACCCAAGACCAGCCTGAATTCTGATCTCATTTAACTGGTGCACTGAAAGTGACCAGCAGTTAGTATTCCCACCATGCCACTGATGGCTACTATAAAGCCCACATCCTACCTGAAGTTTGCATTGATTATTGCCTCACAATACCCACCCACATGTACTGTTACATACTGTAACTCTTTTAACTCTAGGGGGAAATCTAATGCCCGCTGGATATTAAGGTTCTTTATTTTTCCAGAGTGGTCTCACCTTTTGCCTGAATAGGGCTGTAATTTGAAAGGTATGAAAGGGAGAAGAGAGTTCCCTATCTGAACACTTCTGATGAAGTTCCAGCTGTATTTCCTGTGTCTCCTGAAAGTTTCACAGAGGGAAGCTGTAAAGCATTCTGCCTGCATTTAGCCTGTGCTGGATCCTTAAAGACAAAAAATGTCATTTTAAATCAAAATTTGTTTATTTTGAAGGTTAGGTGTTTATTATAGATCTGCCATTGTCATACTTTGGTTCATGGATTCAGCACCATCAATTGACGTCAGTATGAACATCTCACATTTATTTCCTTTTGTCATTAGCAGCGTGTTTTATATCCTGTTATGAAAAGTACAAAATGCATGGTTTAAAGCAAACTAGCATAAATTAATGAAATTGTCCTTGAGCTGTGGGGGGAAGAGAGATTACATTCAACATTTAAACTGGACATAACATGCCAGTTGTTGCTAAACTGGAAGTTTACAGGATTTGGCAATTGTTTAAAATAAAGGATCAAATTCATCCCTGGAGTGTTCCCATGGAAATGCACCAAGGTTGATTTTGGCCTAGTGTGGAATGAATAAACTATAACAAATTATGCCATTTATTTTTTATCTTTGTTTTTCTCTAGACCGTGAAAAGCCTAGCCACAGCTTGTACACGACAAACCACTAAAATGCTGATAGTGATGTCACTGTCAATTTCAGACTTTTCTTAACATTTTAACCACAATCAAAAGAAAGAGCAACACATAGTGCACATCCTGTGTTTTGTCCTTGGTATCAGCTTAAGCAAATCTGGCAGATTTTTCCAGTTATTTGGTTATAAATACAGATATAGAACCAAACAGAATTTTTTTATGAATTAAATAAAAATTTTAAAAATTAAATGTGTGACTGTATCAGAAACAACAAGAGCAACCCCAAATCCGTCATTGGCACAGTTATTTCACAATTAGAAATGAGAACAGTTTAAGGCAACAAACCTTCTGTGCAATACATATTAACACAAGCAGTACCCAATTGCATTTTTTAATGATGTAGAGGCATGTTAATGTGATCTCAACTGCATTCTGTAAATTCACTTTTTTACAATTATCTTATTTCCAATGTTAAAACTACCTAATTTGTTGGTGTGATTTATTACCCAGGTGTGGCAAAGTTGCTTCTGCACCACACTGTCTCCTCCCCCACTCCAAGTGTTTGCATGTGGCATGCAACAGCTGTGCCTCAGTTTCCCAATGTGGCCTTTGGCCTCTTTCAGCCATTGACATGACCTGGCCCTCTGAACAAACCAGGTAATGGAGTCCAGCACTATTCAAGGTTTCAAAGTCCTCCACTTAAAGTCAGACAGAAAATAGCAAAACAACTGAATTTTCAGCCCACCTGAACTCAGCTGGTAGTCTTCTTCTTTGCAGGCTAGCTCCAGCTTCAGACCATCCTAACAATGACGCAGGCTTGTTGGTTTCACTCCCACTGCTCAAGGGTGACACACTCTCCCTCTACTCAGGGTTTCAGGTAGGATACAGTCCCTGATTGGCCCCTATCACCAGCTCAGGTCTCAGCTTCCCAGGCTTCTCTCAGCCCAAGGGAAAGCTCCCAGGTACCTCTCACCTGGGTCTCTTCCTGGTCCCTCTTCCAGCCCCTCCCTGCCAGGGTTTGATCACCTATTTGCCTGACACCACTCCGGGTGCAGCTTGGTAGCTTAACTGGCTTCTTAAGCCATTTTAACTCTTTTGTCGCTGTGTGCAGTTATACACCCCGTTACAATGCGTATTTTGGGTTCACTGTTCTTTCCTTCATACGCTACAAAGAAAGTAGTGGACAGATCTTCAAAGGTCCAAATCAGCGGGGAGATGAAAAGTTGCCAGCTTTTCTAAGTACAGAAGCAGATATGGGGAAGGACTAAAACTTTTTACACACATTTAAATGTGAGGAATATATCTGTTCACTTAACAGTAAACTGACAGGTGATTTTGGATATTACCACATAGTGGCCACTGAGGACTAGATTGTGCCCTGCTCCTGCTTGGCTGAGCAGGGGGAAGATGCAAGGACTTAGATCCCTTGTGTTTGGATCAGATACAGCCCTGGTCTCCATGGTCAGGGGAATAGGAGTTACGATTTTTAATAGACGTATATATTGCCATAGTGCCCAGAGGCTCGGCTCCCTGCTAGCCACCAAGGGGTGCACACCATCACAAAGGGGCAGGGAGAAGGCAGGGCCATGGCTAGATGCACAGGGGGAGCACTAGTCTAACCTAAAGGTGTTATCGTTGTCCCACCTCTTATTCTCCTTTATCTTCATCCTCTAGCTCCTTTCCCTCAGCCTTCAAGCATTCTGTTGTTTTCCTTATATTCCAGCCTCACAGACAGCCATTCCATCACATTCAGCTACAAGCTCCTTCCCTGTGCTGTGTACTCAATTTACCTCTACTTCCTCTCCCCCAACTCTTTTGTTCTTCTCCAGTTCATTTCTCTCTCTCTCTCATATAAAGGACGACGAAGCTCACTAAGGTCCCTAATCATCGCTCCTTCCATGCATTGGATACAGTGAATGATTGCCTTCTTCATTAGTGCCTCTCCCTTCGAGGCTGCCATGACTGTGTTCTTCTGGTTCTTCTCCTACCCTGCTGGACTCCAACTAATTAAATACTGATCACTGACTGGTGATCTGTCACCGCCACCTTTCCAGCCTCGCAGCCTCATACCTCTTCCACCTCCATCCATCTTTCTTTTCCACCACTGACTGGTTCCCCACTGTTCATATCACTTCATTGGTTTCCACATTAAACTTAAGCTCCTTGTTCTCCCTTCACAGCTCGGTGCTGCTCCGCCCTCACCTACATCTTTGTTCTTGTTGCCGTCTCAGATCCTCTGTTCCTCCCAATACTTTCTCATAATTACTCCCTTTGTGTCCTGTTCACTCGCTGCTTCATGTTTTTTTCCAGTCCACACCCTACACTTGTGTAACGTTAGCGCCCACGTGGCCAAGATGGAGTCTGCTCTGCAGGCAGCTCTGGCCAAGAGACGGCGCGCGCAGGAACTCAGCAGGAAAAATCCCTTCCACCCCTGGGGCACCTGTTCCAAACTCCCCAGAGTGAACACACACCCCCACCGGAAAAGTACAATGCATATAAGAAAGGGAAATATTTATTTACAGAGGAATGAGAGGAGGAAAACAACAAGGGGAGATATAGGGGCAGCGGTAAAACAGGGTTGCATCCAAACCAAGGCCCCACAGGCCCAGTGGTAGCACAGTCTGAAAGGGCAGACACTGAGCAATGGGTCTGCACACAGAGTTCAGGAGTCCTGAGCAAAGTTCCAGTCTGATGGTGAGTCTTGGGTGCTCCTGGTCCTCTTCGGCGCCAGTAAACTTTCCCCAACAAACCCCTCTGGTGCCCTCTTCTGCTACTCTCTGCAAAGGCACACAGAGCGACAACCTCCCCACTTAACTAGCTAGCAGCCTCCCTCCTTATTCCCAGTGCAGAGTCACAAGCCCCAGTATTCACAGCCCTATGCAGCTCTGGGGAGCAGTGATACTGTGTCCAGCTCTGGCCTGTCCTTCTCGGGTGATTCCTCCCTGGCACAGTGCTCCTCCTGGCTCCTCTCCTGGGGTGTCCCCGATAGGCCGGCCTGTCCTTCCCAGGCTTCAGGCAGGTTCTCTGCTGCTTCACTTTGCGAGGGCCTCTTGCTGCAGCCCTTCTCTCTGGAACTCCAGAGCCACACCTTGGAGTTTCCCTCCTTTCTTTCACCGCTCCTCCTCCCCCCTTAGGAAAAAGATTTAAAGGGGCCATGCTCTCTGAACCCCAAAGGGGTTACACTTGGAAGAGCCTTCCTCTTCTTCCTTCATGTCCCTTCATAACATCCGTGTTTTTCACTTAGCTTTCCACTATCCAGTTCCTCTCCAAAACTGCCTGATCTGAATTTTCTGCCAGATTTTTGAATCATTCACGTTGTATTTGTCTGAATTAGTGTAAGCTCCTCATGGCAGGGACCTGACATCTTATATGTGTGTAAAGGATGGTGTATATCTATGGAACACCATAAATAATAAAAGGAGTCTGCTGTTGCTGATGATGGGAGAAGTATCTTGTGTGTCAGTAACAGTGAAACTGTAAAAGAGGAAGCCTCTCCTAGATAAGCAGTGAGGAAGGGGTATTATGTTTGACCTGTAAGATCAATGCCCCGGCAAATAATCTGAGCAATTTTTGCATGATGGACTATTTTATAGAATATTGCTTTAAATATGTCCAACATGGCTAGCAGGAACACAGCATAATACTAAGGGTCAAACAATGTCGTGTATCTCCTGGGGCTATCAGAGGTTTGCACAAACTTTTCCTGACAGCAAGCAACCTAGTACCCCCTAGGTGTTTACAACTCTGAATAATTATGGTATTTCCAAACAATTAATTATATACCTAGCAATATAATACACTTGACTGTTATGCTTTGCAACATTAGCCTTCAGGGGCTGTAGCATTGTGTGATATGTCGTACACAGGCTTTTCAAGTCTCGTAGGATTAAAGTGGTGTTAAAATTCCACTCTTGGGGGTGGGAGTGAAAGATTGGTATTTTTCCTTGCCTGTTCCATTGACTCGGTTTTCCTGAACATCTGCACGTTTGTCTGCACTTCTAACATGCCTTTACATGAACATTAAACTTGTAATAGTTCGTTTTTGACGTGGGTATAAAATATACCCAGATTCATGCGTGAACATTTAAATAGAAAGTAAATGAATGACGAGCTAATTCTTAAACTTGCACTGAAAAGAGTCCATCTGTCTATAGCTGTTAGTAATAACTATGGATCAGAGTAAGCTCCTAGTTACGCACCGTTGTAAATCTGGAGTTGTTCATTTGAAGCCAGTACTGTTACTCCAGATTTACACTGCTGAAAGAGCAGAATCTGGCTATGTGCACAATAAAACATTTGGTATGAAATTCTGCAGTCCTGATTCGGTCTCCACAATATTGAGTGCTGCCACAATAAAGGCTGCAAGATGTGGCCCTTTGGCTTTAAAACAGATCATTCAAGTCTAGCAAATACAATACATTGTAATTCTAACCAATATTTGCACAGGGCTAGTATCTCCATTGCACCAAATATCTAAGTAATGTGCTCTTAAAAAAGTAACTAATTATGAATAATGAAATCAGCCTTGCTACAACGATAATGGATTTTGTGACGCACTAGAAGTCCCTTCAAACCTGAATAATTCTTTCAAAATAATATAGTGGTTCTTTTAAAATGAGTTTCTAATTTTAAAAGACACACAGTAAAAATTTTAAAGTTTAGTAGAAAGGAGCCACGTATAAGCAAACATTCAATTTTGCATCAGAAATTCAATACAGATAATTTTACAGACATGAAATTGGGTAATGTCTAAACTGTTGAAACAATAAACCAGTTCTGATATTGCCAGAAATTAAACATTTGTTCAACATTAAACTTTAAAAGTTATCTGCATGGAAAAAGAAAATAATTTACTAACATTCAAAAGATACTGCTAACATTTTAGTCTTCATTTCCTGTTCTTCAAGTGTAATCCGTTCCCAGAAAGAATCCATTTCACATGTTCATATGCCCTAGAAACACACCTCCCCCTGAAAGTTGGAATCATGCATCTTAGTAAGTATTTCAGTTATGCTATTGACGTCAATGCAGTCATTAAGTAGATTGCTGGCCCTCCCATCAATAAACATGTGCCAAGAACCTAGAGGCAGACACGTTTTAAAAGAAGAACATCAGGTTTTCTTTTAGCAGTTAGGAAGAATAAGGGGAAAATTTCTCTTAAAGGTTTCCATGCTTCACCGTACTTTTTCTCTCTCTTTTTAAAATTTCATTTGCTTATTTTCTGCTAAGATAAGTTGCTGCATTTACTAAGATATGGTTGTTCTGTTACTATGTACATAAACTCTAAATGAGACCAAAGAGTAGTTTCTTGTGATGAACTCCAGTTGAAAAATGACACCCATGTTACGTCTCACAGTTAGATTTATTTCTATATCAAGTAACATAAGATATTCAGGCAAACCTTTTTAGCCTTTGACTCCAGAAGTTCTTCAAGGATTGATTTCATGACATCTATTTCAAAAAATAGCCTTCATTTCTCCTCTCACTGGCCCTGTAGATATACAAACTAATCATGATTCCATAGCAACTGATAAAAACGGTTTTCCCCTCAGCCACACCTGTGGGGTGTTATATTAGACATTTCACACGTGTTCCTCCCATCATGCAGTCTGTCATTCCATCAAGTCCGACTGCCATCTATGGCAGTTGGGCAGCTATCAGTGATGTCAGAGGGACTCCCCGAGCATAGTCAAGGAGTCATTCTGTAATTCTAATGCAGGGTGGGCTCTTCCCAGTCTGACTGACTCATTCATTATCAGAACAGGGAGATGAGTACATCCTAGAGCTGACCCCTATCTACTCTAGAGGCATAGTTCCAGGATATACAGCTCTCCTCAACTTTTATCAGGAATAGATCTGACAGTCAGACAAGGACTGTAAAGGGGCTATGAGCTGAAAAATTAGTTCTAGATGGCACCCTCAGACAGATGGAGGAAGTAATCTTCCCTTTGGCAGGATAACCAGGTATGTTACAAACAAGACACTAATGCATTTTGAAGAGCATCTCAGATACTGAAGCACCATTTTCTCGATCTTGGCACTTTGTGATCAGCTCCACCCTATTACTTAGCTCACTGCTGCATCAAGGCAACCCTCAGTTCTAAAAAGGGCTTCCCTCCTGTTGCTGATTTCCCACTGAATCATCCAGCCAGGTGAAAGCCAGTGTTTGCAGCTTGCGTGGCCTTTTACAGTGTGGGCGTGAGAGGGGGGTGTAAGATATTCATAGTGATATACTTTCATTACATCACCTTTTTTCACTCTGTATTCTTTAAACACACAGGGCCAACACGGAGGTTCTTACACTGTTTTTGTACGTCCCTTACTCAGGAAACACTCATTTTGGACTGTGTAAAAACTGTTTAAGGAGCTCAGGATCTGGATGTTAGTGAGAACCCGAGTAATAAAATTTGTGTGTCTTGTGCTGTGCTGGAGAATAGTAACTGCTTTATGGGAGGGAGGGACTTGCATAGTACAGCCATTAAATTTACTTTTTGTAGAATTGGGTCCTTACTGTTCTGACATATACGTGAACCACAGAAAAAAAATCTTCTAACTAATAGAGTAACTTATTTTTTAAGGTTTCAGAGTAGCAGCCGAGTTAGTCTGTATTCGCAAAAAGAAAAGGAGTACTATACAGACTAACATGGCTGCTACTCTGAAACCTGTCATTATGCAAGGCACTGCATTTAGCCGTATGGAGTAAAAAAAAAAAAAAAAATTAATTGGTTAGTCTCTAAGGTGCCACTAGTACTCCTTTTCTTTTATTTTTTAAGATGAGGGGAGCATCTTATGCATGCCTCAGTGAAGAATGTTGGATCCCTCATGGTCCTACTGGCTTAACCTCTTTCAGACTCCATGTCATGATGCTTTTCTAGCTGATGAGAACTGAAATGGACTCCTAACAGACCATATGCATTATCAGTTCATTTCTACATCAGATACGAGGGTCACTGCCAAGTGATATTAGGTTCTCCTACCTCCCCTGCGATTGAGCTCACTGCTATAGCAGTGTGTCCCGGCCACAGCTAGCACAGGGAGTAAAAGACGGTGACTATTAGCAGTGAATCTTTCCCAGGGACATGTGACGCACTAATCCCAGGACCAAAAGCCTGTCCTTAGATAGTCCTAATGTTGTTAATTTTGTCCTCATACATTTATTCAAAATATAAGCTGCGGTAATGAAGCATTTTAAAATGTAATTAAATCTTACATGGTATTGTGACTGCCTATCGTGGGCCAAACTGTGCAGTCCTTACTCAGCAACTTTATTCAAGTTTATCGGGGTCAATGGGAGTGTTGTCTGAGTAAGTACTGTAGGGTTAGACCCAGGTGGTAAAATCCTGGCCCCACTGAAGTGAGTGGGGGTTTTGCTGTTGCCTTCAGTAGGGTCAGGATCTCATCCAGAGTATTTAATTCTTCAGATCCAAATGTTTGTTGTTTCATAATAACTATTACAAAGCTTAAAACAATATTTTTATTAATGCATATGCTAAACAGAGTTAATAGAAAGAGCAAATAGTTGATCATATGCTTTTGTTCCCCTTTTTATTTGCCACAATTCCAGCCATTGTAACTGACCTGAAGAAGAGCCCTGGACAGCACAAAATCTCGTCTCTTTCACCAACAGAAGTTGGTCCAATAACAGATATTACCTCACCCACCTTGTCTCAGCCATTGCAACATGCATTTTAGTCTCACTGTCCAAGCCCCAAAATAATGAAAAGAGGAATCATATGTTAACTGCCTCCAGTCATCCAGGAATACTAAGATTTAATTACCAGTATCCTCATCTCATGAGATTAAAAGAATTGTATTGCTAAAAATTGAATATGCCATTGTGTTGCTGTTAAAGAAATGTTAAACTTGATAGATAACCATTCTCTTTATCTTAACATCACAAGTTGTATTTACAAATGACTAAGAACTTCACAATTAGGGTGCTTTTTTAGTTCTTCTTCCATTATAGAAGCTATTGTTAATTAATTCTATTTATAAGAAAGTGTATGTGTTCAATTTGTTTAATTGGAAAAATCAATACGTTTATAAAATCGAATTTTATTAAATAATGTTATTTAAATTATTTAATTATTAAAATAATAAAATACATAATAAAATCAATAAAATAAAATGATTAATTTAATGATTTAATAATTAACTATTAAATAAACATTTAGACAATATGTTAAGTGCCTGCTTGTTTGGGGAGGAGATAATGATAATTTTGGAACCTAAAAAATAGAGCAGAAACACTGTATGTGCCAGGTAGTGATGTTTTTTGTGCATACTACTGTATATATTTCCACTGAGGTTAGTGGCAATACTCCCATTGTCATCTGCAGTGGGAGCAGGATCTGATCGTCTGATGAACAATCATTTATTATTATTGCTATTATATTATTATGAATTCATTTATTTGCATTGTGGTTGTGCTAGGAGACCCTGTCATGGATCATAACTGTATTGTGCTAGGTGCTGTGCAGTTATTTATACATTTAAATATAATAATGTTTTTAAAAGCCTGTGCTATTATCCTCTAACACAAAATAAATAATACAATAAAATCCCAACAGCAAAAATAATCATTTCAAACAGGAAGTCATCCAGCCATTTACAAACTTTCCTTTACCTCATCTTCAGCCCTCTCCAATCCCCCCATCAAGCAAATGTCTTTTGCAGTGTACCCAGAAGGGTGCCAAATTCAGTCTGTTTTGGACCAAAGGGGGACAAGTTCCAGAGTCCCGGAGCCGTCACAGAGCACACCCTTACCAAACACCCCATCTCCTTTAATAATGAATTGGGTCCAGCTCGGGAATCTATGCTGACCACATCTGTGGCAGTATGTGACTATTTTTCAAACCATGTTTAGGAAAGTTTTCACGGTCTTTTCACTGACATCAAAATGCTTTTTAAAACTCACATTTTATAACTGACCTATTTTGGTGCTGACTAGTGCACAATTATTTTTGCATGAGGCCAGGCCACTTAGAGTTGTTCTGGTGGCTGCTCCCTCTACAAAACTATTGTAGAATTCTGTTGTCTTTAAAAACCTTTCAGTGCACTGTTTCCCCTCCTCCTAGTCCCCCCCACCCCATCTTTTTTTTAAAGCAGTCTCTTGTGAAATGAATTGAAATTGTAATGCCGCAGGGTGTATCTATGGAGCAGGACACTTAAATTAAATTAGCAGTGTTTGTATTATACTGAAATATCTGGGAAGAACGTTGTCTAACTATTTACCCCTCTTGGACTCTTCCAAACCTGAGCTGAGTGTGTCATGAGGCTGAGCCAATGAGGGGAAATTTCAAATAAATATTCTGAACTTGATGATGCATTAGTTGACCTGGTGCTCCAGAGACTATCAATAATAGAGCATGCTAGTGTTTGACAGTTTTGAGATATTTCCCCACTTTTCTTCTCAAAAACAGAACTTACAGAGAGAAATCCAGGTACAAGTTTCCAGGTCTAATTGGAGCATTTTGTGTGTCAGCATTAATACTTTATAAAATATGATCTAGGTCCAGATCCAAGTCAAAGGCATATGATCCTGAGGCAGGGCTCCACTCTAATTCAAGCCTTTTGGACACGATATTTCCATTACTTAAACTCAACAAACTTTTAGCACTCCCTGAAACTCCTATACATAAGTAGCTAGTTAGAGCTAAAGAACTACCAGTCATGCCTTACGGCCTCAGGCATGGAACAAAAATCAAAACAGGGTAGAATATAATTACATCACAACTTAGCAGAAATCGCTCATTCTAAGGCTAGCTTAGGTAGCCCATCCGGTGTGGTCAACTTCATATGTTGGCAAAAAAGTCCATTATCACGAACTTCTTTAAAAGGAAAACTTACATGCAGCTCAGAATCAAAGATTTCACAGAGATGACATAAATAAAGGGCTGAGACCACGTCAGTTGCTAAAACCAGATGTTTTTGTTGTTCTTTTAAATTTAAAGAAATGTGAAAGGTGTCCAACTGACATCTGGGATTTCAGCAGTGCTTAATTTTTGCTTGGGTTGAGTCCTGGCACCTCTAGGCTTAGCAGTTCATAGCCCCAGCACCTCTCGGCTTCATCAGTTATGAAAATAAAAAATTGCTTGAGTCTCAGCACCTAATTGCTTGAGCGCCAGCACCTCTTTCATTACAAATTAAGCACTGGACTCAGCCCTCATTAGCAATTTACACCGAGAGCAACAATGCAGTCATCCTACAGTAGGCTTTAATCTCAGTAATAGGGACCATTTAATCTCTGACATCTCTTCTCAGATTGCCAACAAAGATGCTAATCATAATGCTGTGGTTTAGAGTTGGTTGGAAAATTTAGACCAAAAAATGGGGATTTTGTTTTCTGCCTAAAAGTGATTTCTTTTATCAGACCAGTGCTAATATTTTTTTGTGATGGGGATGTCTCTTTAGTGCGAACAGGACAGATGATCAACTCATTCCACACAGCCACAGAGAAGCAACTATATGGTAACAACTTTCAATCACCAGCAACTTGGGCTGGATTTATAGCCAAGGTGTAGTTCATTACCAGTCCCCTGACTCTTTAGTTTTCTCCTTCTCCAAAACAGGCTTAAATCCTGCATACGTTCAATCAGATGAATAATCTTCAATCGTATGAATAGACACATTGGCTACAGTGGGACTACTCAGAAAAGTTAAAGGCTTGCAGGCATGGGCAGCAGGTACCATAGGCTGGGTGCCTCCCCAAACAGCCAGGCATGGCCCCACCCACACTCCACCCGCAGGCCCCCCCTCTTGCTTCCCGCCCACTCTGCGGCATGCACTGCCCACCATCTTGACACTCCGGGGCAGGAGCCACGCTGCCTGCCCTTCCAGTGCTGGGGGGGAGCCTGGGGCAGGAGCCGGTGGCCATGGTGAGGGGGCTCCAGCAGGGGGGAGTGTGCAGAAGGGGCAGGGCATCAGGTGGAAAGGGCAGGCGGCTAACCTCTCCCAGCCTGTGGTTCACGCGCCGCCCATGCTTGCAGGATTGAGCCTTTATAAATTTTAGTTTATGCTTGGCACAGTTGAGGAGATTGGGAAGGGAAGTTGGCTTTAAGGCGCCAGTCTAATTCTCCCTTCCTGGGTCATCATGGGGACTGAAATGGCTCTCAGTAACTTAAAAGCTTAGCAACTTAGAGCGTAAAGCTGCTCCAAGTTATGCCAGCCTCAGCAGGCCTATACCAGCTCCATGCCACCCGGGGTTTCCTATGTGCGGTATAATCCTCAACTCCTCTTTAGGGACTCTTTTTGGCTGCTTTGCACAAACTCAACAATACACAGCAGCCAGATCCAGACCAAGGACTCAGCCCATAGTCTTGAAGGTAGCATTGGCACAGGTTATTAAACCTGAAGGTTTGAGTTCTGTTAGTTAAAAGCTATTCAATTCAAGAAAAATTACCTGGAATCAGAAGAAAATATGGTTTTGTTTGGTGTTTCTATACCGTATCAATTTCCCTTTATCTCTAGCTGTGCATTTTAAGAAAGCTCATGGTAAACTACTCCCCACGTGACACTGGGTAACCATTTATTTCATTCCTTGCTGCTGAATGTACCTGGTACTTGCATGTGGTGCAAAATGTGTTCCAACTATACTCTGTATTCCAAGTACATCGCTCATAAAATGCTACCATTCCAGTGTGTGATGACCATGTTTAAAAGGGTCACCAGCTTGCTGCTGCACAGACGTGGCACTGGAGATCAGCACGTGAAAGAGCTAACATGGAATATTCAAAGCTGTCAAAACAAAGTGCCACTTTAAATTAACTGCCCTCTTCCGCCCCACCTTTTCTTTGTGATTTACTCCATGATTTTAAACAGGTTGTTTTACAAAACCCTTGTGAACACATGAGTAAACACAACTTGTGAGTCACAACCACACTCATTAATAAACCAGAATCACTGGCCAGGACAGGTTAATAAAGATAATTAATGCAATGAAAATGGCAGCGCTGTTTTCAGTGGTAGTGGGTTGGAGGTTTTTTTTAAGTCACTGCCTGACAGTGAGGGGCAGTTGTCTTCTGTAAATGTTTACAGTGTTGTAGTATTATTGATATGCAACAAAAATGAATATAGAGAGAGCTCTCAAATGCCATCATAAAGCTATCAGAGTGATGTCAGTATTATAGCTTAACATGCAAGACTTTTGGTTCTTGTATACAAAGCATGACAGCTCATTCCTTTTCATTAAAATAAGATTTTTTAAATTACCTGTGCTTTTCTAATTATCCCTACATCCATTTCTGCTTCTGCTCTGTGACTAGCATGTGCTATACAGCAAGAGATAGCCAGACTACAGAAGTGACCCGTACCTGCTGATAGTAGGGAGTGGGTGGGGGTGGGGGAGTGCAGGGTGAGGGCAGCAGCTTCAGCAGATGTCACAGAGCATGCTCAGTATAAGCCAAGCAGCAACTTGCGGCAGGGGGAGGGGAAGCGTGAGGCTGTGTGCTGCTCTCCCCTCCCCTCCTCCCCCCCGCATGTGTCACCTCTTCAGGATGCCATTTAATACTACACCAGAGTTGATAGGGGTTACTTAGAAAGTATCACTTGAAAACCAAATATGTCAAATAAGTCACCTCTGCAATGTGCTGGATACTTGATTGCCTCTGTTAGGACCCTAAGTGAACGCTTCTCTGGAATTTCATCGACAAGGTAATATTCATATTAGTTCACTTTAAAAGGCTGTAAAAGAACAAGAAATTCAAATCAGGTGAATCTTTTATTACCCTTTGAGTACATGGAGTCCTCTATTCGAAGAAAACAGATTAAAATTCCAAACTAAATCTTTTTTTTTAAACTTCTGTATTTAAAGGTAATGCTTTTAAGAAATTGTATTTAGCCTTGAAAACAGCTGTGATATTTTATAATTAAATATAATTTGAACAGACAGGCATGATGGCTGAAAGCAGAATGCATCACAATGCGAGATATGTGGGCCCCAATCTTGCCAACACTTTCTACTGGGTTAGTGCTTACTAACATGAAAGGTGTCCTTCAGAAGGACCCTACATTTAAGGCTGACTTTGGGGATTGCTTACTCAGTGTTTCTCAAGAACCGGTCCATGGACCAGCGCCATTCTCTGAGATCTCCCTGATACAGTTTAGGAAAGCAGCAAGCCGGTCCCTGCTATCAAAAAGGTTGAGAAACACTGTCTTACATGATGCTTGCAAAAGTAGGGGGCATTGTGAAACTGATGCTGTCCACTTCCATAGTAAAGATGTACATCCTATCACACACAAGGATTTTGTAGAGAAAATAGATATCCTGATTAAGAGTGAGTAGAAGAATCATACATATACAGAACACTAAAATATCTTTTTTGTTAGCCATAGCTCATAGATCCTCACATTTCACCCAGATCATTCTTTGGCAGAAATCTCAGCTGAGCTAATGAGCTACTTCCAATCAGTTTCCTCTTACAATCCTTTCATGATCTATTTTCTTAATTTTCATATTCAAAGACTTCAGGTAAATTAGACTAAGATGAAATGTTGGGTAGATTTTTCAAAAGCACTTAAAATAATTAGGAGCCTAAGTCGTATTTTCAAAATGAGGCACTTTACTCTTAGGCACATTTGAAAATGTGACCCATAATCTATGTAGTTAAGGTGGCTCAGGTAAATTGGACTGGTCTCCAAAAACTCATTTGACACATACACTTACTTCATTATGAAATGTCCTCCCATAAAATTCATTTTTTACTCTGAGTTCCTCCTAAAAGGGTCATTCACTTTATTGTCAGAGCAGTACTCTGGACTTCTATTAGAATGTAAATAGAGACATTTTCAGTAGTCTTTTTGTGATTAATGCAGGAATCCTTGTGGACAATGAAGAACTGAGCCTGATCAGTGAAATGATAACATGCCGAATCATCTATTTGTTTTCTGAGAAAAAGTTAGATCTGAACAATCTTTCCTTTTCATTCAACAGGCCAAGATTAGGCTCTGTCCTCTCTTGCTATTTCTGCTTCTCCCTATCCACTTCCTAAGATATTTCTAGTATGCAGGCAAATCCCACTCCCTGATTCCTCTATGATATCACTGCTAAGTGACATCTGACAAAATGTTTTCTGCATTTTGTTACTTCCATTTGGCACCATCCAAGTACTGTCACTTTCCCTTCTGATGTGTTTTGGCCATAATATATTGTTTGCTGTGTTTGGCTGCAAGGTGGAAAGAGGCCATAGCAGTTAAAAATGAAGTGGTGCTTCCATTCTAAAACCCTTATTTTCAGTACTTTATAACTTTCTTATACAGTTATCATTTGAGATTAAATGTTTCATACTTGGCCTTGGCCCAGAAATGACTTCCTCTGGGAAGTTTCATAAACATTCATTCGGCTGCCTGAGTTCTCAGAGCATGGATTTAAAAAAAACCCAGAAGAAAAGGCTTTCAGGTAAGAAATTCTTTGGATCAAAAAGGAGAGGTTAGAGAGCACTTATTTTTTATTGTGTACGTTAAAAATAATACAACACACTGGTGATTGCTATAAATTTATGTATTAAAATACCCTGTTATATATGCAAGAGATAATGTGACTTTGCTTTGGGAAGGTCTGAATGTCTTCATTCTAGGATATTTAAAATCTCACTGTTTTATTACTTAGCTCTTTGTTTTTTGCATGTGTACATTTGTGTGTGTGTCTGAAACACACACACACACACACACACACACTATAATAGCACATGTTTAATAATGAACATAATTAGATTAGTTTGCAAAGTTTCGTTTTGGACCCTGTGTTCTTGCTAGCTACTCCCTTCCAAAATGTATTCCAGGCTTGTCTCAACTGAGAAGCGATTTTAATATAATTTATTTTATTTGGCAAAGTTAGAAATATGTTTTAACAATTTCAAAAATACCTAAGGCTAAAACCCATTTTCCTTGTGTAAAAAAATTGCTTTTTTTTTTTTTTTTTTGCATAACCTTTGATACTTGGTATGCAAATAGAGCTCCTTTTGGAGAATATGTGTGATCAAATTAGGTGGAGAGTAATATCGTTCTAGATGAGTGAAAAGTCACTATGAAACATGGTCTGTGGCCATGTACTAAAACACCTATGAAGCTTCTTTTCCTCTGGATATATTCTTGCCAGCTTCATAGGAATTGTAAGATGTTCTTCTCAGTGTGATGAGGGGGCAATATGTATGAGTGAGACTGTAAATGTCTCATTGAAACATGCAGAAAAATTTTCCATGCCAAACAAAAACAAGATCAGAGAGGGCACAGAGAGCTCCTCGTACCCATTCCCTCCTGCCTCACTTGCACAGGGGCAGCTATAATGTAGCTGCAGGTGTGAGGAGCGTAATGGATGGGAACATCTAATGCTACTGGCAGTATTACTGGGCTCAAATAAAATCTGATTGGGAGGCGTGAGGATGGGGTCACCTCCTTATGCCACAGGGTTGCTCAAGGCGGTTGCACTGGTTACACCCGTTCTATAGTGCTTGTGTGTGGGCCTCCTCCCCTTCCCTAGCACATCCTAGTTCATCCTTGTAAGAGGCATACTTGATCCATTGCATTAAACTAAAAAACTACAGACAATTTTGGGCATGAAAATCCTATGGAGCCTGTGATTATAGGGTGTCTCCACACTATTGATTACATTCCACCATGTTGTCATTAAAAATGTCAATTAAATGTATGCTTTTCAAGCTGTCACTGCAGTGTAAACAGGTGAGTTGCTGCCCTGACTACACAATTTCTTTGGAAACTGTATCCAACTGAAGAAAAGCAGCCAAATTATGATTTTTTTTTTAGTTGTTTTTTTGTCCTCCTCACCCCCGATTTGCCTGAATCAGTTGTTAACTGAGCTTCTGCCATAGTGCATTAACCCCAGTGGATGCAAACTTGAACATCTACCTGGAACTCTTAATACTAACATTATTAAATATGGATAGTCACTATATTTACTTGAAGTAGAAAAATGGAAATTAAATGTAAAGTCTATTACATTGCTCTTTTTTTTTTTAAAGGCAAGAAAAAACAAGATTATTGCAGCAGCATTAACTTGACCATGCCACTTTAATATTTTTACAGTTACTATTTAACGACACATATTAATATATTAATCAACTTACTGAGATGTTCTGTGCAATATAGCCATGGGAACATGCTAACTTTTGCATTTACTGGCTAAAGACAATTTTAACTCTGTATTAACTTAGTGCTTTGCATTTTCTTATAGGTAGATAGTACAACTGAGTGGGCATGCACACACATATATCCTTTGTGTGCGCTTGTGCATACATACATATAGAAGGAAAAGTGTACATACCGCATATAACTGTGACCGCAGTGTCGCCAGCTTTCATGGTATTTGGTAGCTCTCTTAGAGCTCCAGCTTCTAGAGGCATGTGATTCTGTGAAAATATCAGTTATTTTTTAAAGTATGTTTCTAGCCCACGTGGTTGAGGATAAAAGCTTGAAAATGTGACCCATGTGTACCCTAAAGACTGAAAAGCAGAAGGTAAATAAAAAGAACCAAGCATATTCTTTTTATAAAAAATCTTGTGACTTTTTTGGGGCCTGACTCTGGAATGTTTGGGGTTGGCAACCCTGCGATCCATGCAAAACACGGGTTCATTCCATCTTTTTAATGAATCCTTACAGTCATTCTCAGGCCCCTTTTATTTTGCATTTTGTGAACATTCAAAACAATCCATAGAGTAATTTTATTTTAAAAAGCATTTATTGGCTCAGTTAGAACTACTACTTCTACATTCAAGGATATAGCGTTCAGTGCAGGGAGAGTCCATAAAACACAATCAGAGGCTCAAGTCATTAAATAAATTATTCGCTGTGAATTATTCACTCAGCATTGTCTAGTATGAATATGTAAACATAGACACACTCTGTAAACACACACCCATATCCACTGCGGAAGGCAAAGAGTAAATTATTGATATTCCACTTCAGTCCCTGTTCTATCAAGTTTGGGCATGTCATTTGGTGATAAACCGGTTTCAGTGCATGTGCTACGCACTCACTAAGGCCTTGTCTACACTGACAAGTTTCTGCGCATAAAGCAGATTTCTGCGCTGTAACTCCTGAGGTGTACACACTGCCAAGCCACTTAGTCCGCAGAAACTGCGCAGTTGCAGCATTGTAAAAAAACCCACCCCGACGAGAGGCGTAGAGCTTTCTGCGCTGGGGCTGCAGTGCTGCGGTGCCAGTGTAGACACCCTGGTCGATTACAGCGCTGCGATTGGCCTCCAGGAAGTGTCCCACAATGCCTGTTCTTGCCTCTCTGGTCATCGGTTTGAATTCTACTGTCCTGCCCTCAGGTGACCAACCGTGAGCTCCATGCCTTAAATTTCTTGGGAATTTTGAAAGTCCCCTTCCTGTTTGCTCGGTGACACATGCAGTGGTCTCAGCACATCTTTCCAGGTGACCAGGCCTGGTCCATGTATCAGGTGATCCCCCGCTTGGAGCAATGCCGAGCTGCTGGACTTCATCAGCATTTGGGAAGAGGAGGCTGTCCAGTCCCAGCTGCGCTCCAGCCATAGGAATTATGATACCTACAGACAGATTTCATGATATATGACAGAAAGGAGCATGACTGGGACACACTGCAGTGCAGGGTCAAAGTGAAGGAGCTGTAGAACGCCCGCCACAAGGCGCAAGAGGCAAACCACCACTCCGGTGCTGCGCCCACAAGCTGCCTGTTCTACAAAGAGCTCGGTGGCGACCCTACCTCCACTGCATAGGCCACTGTGGATACTGTGGTGGCTTGCGTGCCCATCAAGAGTGGACCAACCCAGGAGGAGGAAATCTTGGACAAGGATGTGGAGGGGGAGGGGGACCCAGAGGCAGAGGATGACTCGGAGGTCAGAGATGCATGCAGCCAGGAGCTCTTCTCGACCCCAGAGGAGGCTAGCCAGTTACAGCTCTTGGAGCTTGGCGAAGCGCAAACAGGAGAGGAGGCTTTGCTTTTGGGAATTGCTGAAGCGAGTTGTTGGGGGCAGGAGAGTTGCAGAAAGCAGGCTTGTGTCTGTATGATGCGCATACCACCAAATGCCTAGTCTGAGTGGCGGAACAGGGTGTTGATTGACTCCCTCTCTTGAATCTACCTCAGAGATCTCCATGAAACTCTCATGGAGAATACTGGGCAGTCCGCTGCCTCAGGTTCTTTGACAGAGCTGCTTTGTTTCTTGCCCCATTAAGGATAACTTTCCTGCGCCACTCTGCTGCACGGGGAGACGGGGGACCATTGCTGCACAAAGGTGAGCTGCATAAGGGCCAGGGTGGAAGCCGTAGTGTTGGAGAAGACCCTCCCTTGATTCCCTGTTTACCCTCAGCAGCGAGATATCTTCCATAATGAACACAGCTTGTGGAAAATGTGAGGACAGTAATGATTATAAGCCCTCTCCCCATGAGCCACGTGCCTAGTGTGCAGTACCATCCTGGAACACTGATTTTTCCTTACCCCTACGGTTATTCACCATTTTGGGGGTCTTGTGGCTCATGTGTCCTTGCCTGCAATCAGCCAGTTAGCGACAGGCATGTGAATAGTGGCTGTGTTTTAAATCACTGAATCAGTGGTCTGTGTGTTGCAAACAATACTGCTTCTGTAAAATGTTGCATTTTGGCTTCACAGATATGACCTTGGGAGCCCAGGCTCCCTCTTTGTTATTGCCAGCTGAATGGCTGCGCAGAATTAGAAAGAGGCCATGAAGAACTAAAGAGGACTTTCTGCATGATGTCATGATGACTCCGCAGCCAAAAAACAAGAATTGAAGGAGTGGTGGGACAGCGAGAAGAGGGACCGAAAAGAGAACGTGGCTCACCAGAACAAAGCCACAGAGCGGCTCTTAAATATTATGGAGCACCAAGCGGACATGCTCCAGGTACTGCGAGCACTGGAAACCAAGCAGGTCTGCACCCGCCCTCCCCTGCAGCCGCTGTCGCAAAACTGTTTCCGACGTGCCCCCCAAGGCACCGCCAACGCACTCTTATCAACCTCCTGGCTCCAGTCTGTACCCATTGCATTCCACTCTTGCTCTGGCTTGTCACAATCCAGCCTTGCAGACTCCCAGTACCCACTGTACTCAACACCCATCCCTCTGCAGTTTGACCCTGCTGAAGTACAGTACCCGCTGCACTGTACTCCAAAGGAGAAGGTTGGATATGATACCTGGACATACACAAATCTTTAACCGTCCTGGGACCCCACCTCGTCCTGGAAGCCTCCCTTCCCCCACCCCCCTCAGTGCTGATGTGTTTTTTTTGTTTGTCTGTCTGTCTCTGGTTGTTGTTTTTTAATAAAGGAATTGTTTTGGTTTGAAAGCAATCTTTATTCCATTCACTGACAGCAAACAGAGCCCTGCAAAGCAACAGGCAGTTTTCTTAAACCTGCATAGTGAATCATCTGCACCAATCACGATCACCTCCTAGCATTATAAGCACTGCGCTCCTGAGCACAGAAATAAATATTAGTGGTTTTCAGCTTAAAATTGCTGCCTCAAGGCATCCCTAATCCTCATGGCCCTATGCTGCACCCCTCTAATAGCCCCTGGCTGTTCAAATGCAGGCTCCAGGTGCTGAGCCTCAGCGGTCCAGCCCTGAGTGAAGCTTTCACCCTTCCCTTCACAAATATTATGGAGTGTACAGCACACGGCTATAAGCATAGGATTATTGTCATCGGCCAGGTCCAGCCTCCCATATAGGCAGCGCCAGTGGGCCTTTAAATGGCCAAAAGCACATTCAACAGTCATTCTGCACTTGCTGAGCCTGTTGTTGAACTGATCCTTGCTGCTGTCAAGGTGCCCTGTGTAGGACTTCATAAGCCACGGCATTAAGGGGTAGGCAGGGTCTCCCAGGATCACAATGGGCATTTCGACTTCCCCTACGGTGATCTTCTGGTCCGGGAAGAAGCTTCCTGAACAGGCCAGTGTTCCGAAAGATGCGTGCGTCATGCACCTTTCCGGACCAGCCTGGGTTAATGTCCTTGAAATGCCCACGGTGATCCACAAGCGCTTGGAGAGCCATAGAGAAATACCACTTCCAATTAATGTACTCGGTGACTAGGTGGTCTGGTGCCAAAATTGAAATATATGTGCCATCTGTTGCCCCTCCGCAGTTAGGGAAGCCCATTTGTGCAAAGCCAGCCACAATGTCATGCACGTTGCCCAGAGTCACGGTCTTTCGGAGCAGCATGCGATTAATGGCCCTGCACACTTCCATCAACACAAGTCCAACGGTCAGCTTTCCCACTCTGAACTGGTTAGTGACCGATCGGTAGCAGTCTGGAGTAGCCAGCTTCCACAGTGCAATCGCCACGCACTTCTCCAATGGCAGGGCAGCTCTCATTCTCGTGTCCTTGCGCCGCAGGGCTAGGACGAGCTCATCACACAGTCCCATGAATGTGGCTTTCCTCATGCGAAAGTTCAGCAGCCATTGCTCATCATTCCAGACATGCATGACAATGTGATCCGACCACTCAGTGCTTGTTTCCCGAGCCCAAAAGCAGTGTTCCAGTGTGGTCAGCACCTCTGTGAATGCCACAAGCAATCTTGTGTTGTAGCTACTACACGTGTTGAGATCAATGTCGAACTGCTCTTGCCTTTGTATTTTAAGGAATAACTCCACTGCCACTTGTGACACGTTAGTGAAAGCGAGCAGCATATTGGTCAACAGTGCGGGATTCATTCCTGCAGACCAAAGTGCACAGTACATAAACTGTTGAAAGATGGCGCCAAATGCAGATGGAAGCACAGGGATTGCTGGGATGCGAAGTAATGCATCACGGGGCATTGGGACAGGACCCAGGATGCCCCATGAACGCCTCCGCCTTCCCACAACTCTTAGCGGCAGAAGAGGAAGAGATGCTCTGTGCGATAGCTGCCCAGAGTGCACCACTGCAAGTGCCGCAAGTGTGAACACGCTATTACGCAGGCAGCCGACAGTGAGAACACACAACAGCTGTTTCCCTTCAGCGTTCTCTGAGCGGCGCTGTAACTGCCAGCACTGTAACTCTGCCATTGTAGACATACTCTTAGGGTTTACAAGGCTGTGTCAACACAGCCTTGTCGCTAAAAGTCAGCATGTGTAAACACTCTGTCGGTATTTTGTCGGCACTTTTGCTGACAAAATACTTCCAGCCCCGCAAGCGGTGTTAGCTTTGTCGGCAGGAGAGCACTCCTGCCAACAAAGCTGTGTTCACATTGCCTCTTGCGTTGGCAAAACTTTTGTCTTTCACAGGGAGGAGCTTTTTTAAGTACCCATGAAAGACAAAAGTTTTGTCGACAACGTCATAGTGTAGACAAGCCCTTAGAAAGACAAGGTAACTTTTTGAGAATGATGCTAGACATTGAGTGGTAATTCTTACTGAACAAAGTAATGGGTGTCTCTTTATTAAAGGAAGGTAAATAAACTGTGATTCAGTTTCCTTTGTTGAAAGTGAAAGAAGGGTGTTTCATATGCGGGTATTTGGATTTAAGTTTAATTAACTGTTAAACTAAACCCTGCCCTCATGTCAGGTAGCTTAAGCCACCCTTTTCCTTTCCAAATCACATGTCTAAGATGCACCCTGACTTGAATGTAAATAGAGCTTAGCTGAATCATAGTGTTGTCAGCAAATGACATCTGGGTGGATCCAGGTGATGGATTAGGTTTTTGTAATTCAGATTCAACATGAAACCATTTTTTTCTGGGTGTGAGGGTGTGGGTGTGTATGTCCAACCTACAGCTGCTAAGCATGGTTTAGCATGATTTTTAACTGTAGTGTAGCCAAGGAACAAATGTTAATTCCTAGTTGTGTTTAACCCTAGGGAATGCTGCACATTTAAAAAAAATACTTAGCAAATGTAATGTAGTGCAGCCAAAGCTTAATTCATGATATTCAGTACTCCACTAAGGGTCTTCCAGTCACTAGTGTGAATTAGCACCCATTCTGCAGGGTGTATTGTTCATACTTTAAATACATTGTTGCTACTATGTATGATATGTTAGATTTGGAGGGTCAGGTAAACTTCATGTTTGATGATGAAGCTGGAAGAGAGAAGTAAAATTTGCCTTCTTTCTGAGTCTATGTTGTATTTTTTAGAAGTTTGATGAAGTTCTGTACCTAAAAGAATATTTTAATGGTTAGTTAGTGACTGGCTCTGCACCCAAGTCTCAGGTTTTAAATCAGACACTTGCATCTGTCTGGGTGCAGGCATGTGCACAAAGTGCTCTGGGGAAAATACAGCTTGAGAGTAGCTCTCGTTCTGGATAGTTTGTGGAATCAACTACCTTCCCATTTGGAGCTTTGAAGAGTGATGGTGGGTTCTGGCGTCTGCTCTGGAAGGTAGTTTCAGGTGAGTACATACAGGATAGTAGCCCCAGAATAAAAGCTGGAGGAACCTTAGCAGCATAAGATCATCTGAGTTTTGGACTAGGGAGAGCCTGTGGAAGAGGGGATCTCCACCACAAAAATCAAGAATGTTTTAATATGGGTGCTCCTTTGTGTATGTCTTCAGATAATCACAGTATATGGAAATAGAAGAGACTTAGGTCATTAATTGTCTGATGCAAAGTCCACTGAGGTTAAGACTCCTATTGACTTCAATGGGCTAGAGCCTAATTATTAAGTCTGGCCTAATTATTATTATTCTGGCCAATATAGGATTGTACCCTATATTATATTTACTCCTCTTTGTCCAGTCTAATTTTCTATGTTACAAGTGTTGGAGTTTGTACCACTTTTTTAGGACTTTGCTTAGCAAACAAATGGAGCTCACTTTCACGAGATCTTTAATTATTCAGGTTTTTTAGAAACATAAAGGCAATAAGATCTATGGACAGATATTAAAAAGATCAGATTAGACATCAGACCTTCTTAGGGATTGCAGTGAACAAAATTTTGTTTTAAATTCAAAATAAAACGTTAGTTTTTATGCCTGAATTGCTGTTGTACATATGCAGATTGGACTATTTAACAAATAACATGCAGAAATACATATGTAAGAAGGACTGTCAAAAACTTTGAAGTGATTTATATTATAAATAACTAAAATTTATTGCATCTAGGATGTAATTAATAATAACTACCCAGAAAATGTAATACGGGCACAGTATACAATTTACTATTCATTGGCAGAAAGGATATACTGCAAATGGCATTACAGATTGCAGTGTCCACATTATTAAATCTCCAAGTTGGAAAATTGTTCTCTCAGTGTTTCTAACACAAACCAACTTTGACATTTAAAAAGAATTTTACATATTTTATTAAAATTGTGAATACTGGCCTCTTTGGATGGAGACAAATAACTGGGTACATGTTTGTAACTACAATTATATGTGCCTAAAATTAAGGTGTGAGACTACAATCCTGTAAAGGTGTCTGCTTTTCATTTTGCAGAATTAGCAGGCTCAATCTGGGATGTAGATGTCTAATAGCCCTATATTGATTGAGTCTGCAAATGCTTGCGCCCACAATTTTGCATCTTCAAAACTGGAGGTCAATCTCATAACAAGACACTTGGTCAGAAAGTAACCATTAACAATATCAGACTCTGAAAGCCTATTTGGTTGGTACACTGAACACTTAGTTATTGGGGGCCAAGTTGGACTATTAATTTCCCATGATTGTGGTATTTTAATGCTGCTGGTAAGAAGAAAATGGAAGCCTTTGAGAGGTGGTGCTGGTGAAGACTCTTGTGTATCTCCAAGACAGAAAAGAAGATGAATGTTTATATTAGAAATGCTATTAGAGAGAAGCAGACCCTGCTGTAGGAAATAAACAGGAGTAAACTACTATACTTTGGTCACATCAGACATAGAGATGGGAATAACTTCCAGGAAGTTATAGTGGAAGGAATGGTGGCAGGGGATGACCAGTGAGGGCATGAATAGACTGTGTACGACAAATTATTGGGCGGTCAGCTGCTGAGTGCTCAAAGTCAGTGATGGAGCTAGAAGGCTTCTGAACATTTTGTTCTAATGTCATAAATATTCAGACCAGAATAAATAGATTTTACTGACTTATGCTGTACTATGCAGAAGTGAGAGCAGCACCCTCTCTCCATGCCACTTTAGTGGCTTGCCTGAGCCCCAGTGAAGCAACTATTCTCCCCTTCCACTTTCAGCTAGAACCAGGGAGTCCAAGAAAATGCAAAGG